>NC_071353.1:15013970-15326617 GCF_943734655.1 Sabethes cyaneus
TCCGTTATTGACCAGGACCGATGAAAATTGCAAAATGATGGCTGGAAAAAGCATACTTGGTACAGCACGCCATTTTTCATTGTGCAACCTTATCAGGTCCCTGCATGCTGATCAATACCGACGCCTGCCACGTCCGAATGCGGGTCCTGGTGGGATGGAAAGGAATGTTAGTCCAATACTTGTTGCTACTAAAGACCAGAGAATCCTCTGCATCTTCACAAGTATTTTGGGAAAGGAATTGTTGTTAGTAGATGGGCGGAGCTAGATGGATAATGTAAGTATGTAAGCATCAGTCATATGAGACTAACCTGGATATTCGAAAATTTTCTTGTAAAGTCAGTAACTACAAAAATTAAGATATAAAAAATACCTCTTTAACAAATTTAATACAATACCAATGGTGCTTATATACAACCATAATTTAATTTATATCGGAAAATACTATGCACATGCGAGATTTACGGTTCAAAAACCACGTAACAACTTGAACTTATCCGCGATCAGGGAAATCAGGGATAATGAAACGAGCCAATATAGTCCCTAAGTTGATAAGCATTTCCTCTTACCAACGCTAATATGCAGAGATATAGCGCCCTACACGCTGGAGGATCCCTGGATCTAACCATTCGAACGCACACATATACGTTCCACCGACTATTATTCCTTTATTTACTGCATTGCGGTAGGAGCCAGCAGTCCGGTGCCGACCGTCGATCAACACGCTGGTGCTTTTCTGTTTTACTTGTCTCTGGCTCCGTCGTGGTCCACGGTAAACTATTTTATTAAAGTGATGGAGCGTTTGGTGGGAAAAATGCTTTAATAAAACTTTAATAAAATAAAATTACATAGTTCAATCGGTAAGTGGGGCTCTAACCCACACTCTCTCAGTTGACGCCCGACCGTTGAGTTGTTTTGACCTTTAATAAAGAGTGTCGTCTTGTGATAGTTCAATTGTCAAAACACTCGGGCGCCAACCGAGAGAGGTCGATTAGAGTCCCACTTACCAATTGAACTTCGCAATATATTTTTGGCCTCATATCAAAGTTTAGCAGTTTCATCCAGCCTACCATTCTTCTCACCAAACGCCCCTCCACTAAAATAGTTTACGTTGGACCACGACAGAGTCCGAGGCAAGTAAAACATATAGTTGATGATGTTTATGTATTTATGAATGAAACCAATACCACTTTCGACTCCCAGTCACTTGTGGCAACTGTTTTCGTTCTGAAAATTCCCATAATGCATCGTTTTTCGAACCGGAAATTCCCATATTGCAAGAAAGAAGCCACTTTTTCCTCATTTGTACACCCTTCCCCTTTATCAGCCCCCCACTTTTGTCACACAACTACTTCTACATATTGTAGAATAAGATTTTCGCGAAATATCTGCTCAGAGAACTTTCCAAAATGGCGCGAAAGACAGAAGACTAGAACGTTCGGATTATCGCGCAGCTTGTCTCTATCTGAGATTAATTTCGACTGACTGTTTTTATTGGATTTTACCTTTTTATATGAACTGCAATTATATGTGTTGGTAAATTGATCAACACGCTCGTCTCTCAAGTAGGACCGGTAGCACCACCTTGTTATCGGTTTACAATATGTTTCCTTTCCGCCACCCCATTGTCAATTACCAACGCCTCCTCCCCCTGCCCCTATCAATCCATCCTTCTTGTCATCCAGAAACTTGTGCATTTGTTATTGGTCAGAAAATTCGATTTTGTCCAGCCTATAAATTTTGTTGAACTTTTGAGCTTTAAAACATGATTTATAATACTTTTCAGCCTGCTTGAAAGTATTCTGATTCTCTGAGGAGTTTTTGAATGAAATGATACCTTGCAAGTAATTCGGGGTCAAAATTACGGTATTTTTACAGTAAAAGTTCTATACTTTCCTAAACAAGCAAAGATAGAGGTATACTACATTCAGCAATGTTGTCTATTTTTACTATTTGTACAACTTTGTAAAACATGAAAAAGTCATACAACTACAAAAATAGTTAAAATAGAAAAACAGATTTTAACGATTTTTAATTGATGAGAAATAGGATTTTTCTATCTTTGCTGAAGAGATAGAAGGGTACTGTCTTCAGCAAAATTTCTTGTAATAATATGCTGTAAAACTTTGCAGAACACATTAATGTGTTAGATTGAAACTGAAGAAAAATAAATTGTTCATTGCACTTTTATGGGGATTAATCAAAATTTGAATTCCGCTGGACGATAGAACTTTTAATATTAAGAAACTCTTCCAAAGGTTCGATAAACCTAAAACCTAGTTTTCGCGTTCAAAGCTAATGCGCACCAAGATAGGTTCTGGACCAGTGTGCTGTGCCCGGTTCATTGAGCTTACGGTTGACCAATTGAGGGTTAATATTTAATTTTTAGTAGAAGTCTTCGATATTGCAGGTCTTAGGTCTTGAACTTTGAAAAAAATTTCGAAAAATTTTTTTCCCGATTTTGTCAGTTTTCTCATTTTGACAGCCCAAAATTCAACATGTGGCTGACAAAATCGGAACATTACTGTAATGCAAGAGATATACGATGACAAAGCAAGAAAACACCTTTTTCTTATTTGAACCTCCTCCTCCTCCCTTGTCAGGGTCTATCCTCCCTCTGGCCGATCTCCCTTATGTTAAAGGCGTTCAGGCGTTCCGTAGTTAAGACGGTGCATACAACCATACATTGACTTTTATTTATTAGACAACTGAAGACAACTTGAAATGCAGGTAAGTTTGCACGGTTGCGGATGCTGCCTAAAAAGACGCAATCGATCGAGAACATTTCATTTTACATGCTGTCATGGCAATGGCAACACATGCTAACAAACACGGAGTGTTGGAAGTAATAAACCGGTGTCGTTGATTTTGTATTATTTTAAGTAACGGTTTTCAATATTTTTGGTTCAAAAATCATCAACCGAGTGCAACTGGCTTCGGCATTCACCGTACATGAGTATCTTGAGTTTTGCACAAATACACCTAAACCGTGTGGGCAACCGAAATGGGAAGAGAAATACGAAAAGGACTTTTTTCTTGGAAAGTGAGGAAGTGTGAGGTGTGAAGAATGGATTGGATTAACTGTGAAATTTCGATATATACCAGAAATATATCTGTGCGATGACAGATAGGGTTCGCACTAACGCTCTTTCGGTTGGTACCCGAATGTTTTACTAACTAAACTACTGCCGCCCGTTGTATTAGGTAGTCTAATACAATATGGGTGGCAGTAGTTTAGTTAGTAAAACTTTCGGGGGTGCCAATCGAAAGCGCGTGGTTGCGAACCCCACCTACCATCGCCTCGATATATTTATTTTTTGGTCTATATCGAAATTTTCCACGACACGCAGTGTGGTTCGGTTTTCAAACATGCGTGTTAAAATGTCATCGTAGTCGAAGCTTTTAACCATTCCATTTTTAACCATTTAATTCATTGAGTAAACACATTTTTATCCATTTCTCTAAAAGCATTAAGCGGTCATCGAAAAAGTTCACGCCGTAACCGGTTTATTTAATACCTCAAAAGCTTTCCGGCTCGCAGCTGATAATATTCTATTTGTGGACTGGCGTTCTTTTTTCCCGTCAACTTTTCACGCCCGTTACTGCTGAATGCATAAACTTTTGCATAGCTGTGTCTGTGTATTTGTTTACTTATGTGTGATCGAGAGGAAGAGTGGTACCCTTTTAAATTGATTTATGAATAATACATACACTCCACACTCCGGCAAAACATGAATCGCGCGCGATGCTTTGTGTGGAGGAACAGTACTACCTATACCCATTTCTTCGCGAGCACACACCCACCCCCTTCCGTCCGTCATATGCAACGACAGAGACGAATGCAAATTCGTGCTACACCTTCCCCCTCCGCCCTGTGACTCTGTCGATTGAAGTGAATCTCGGCTCAACGAGCCGAACAGAGCAGAGGCGCACACACCGCAATGCTTTATTTGACGTTAGGAAATATTTACACATTCAAATCAAGTTCCGCAGCGGTGCTTCAGTTACTTTGGTGCACCCATCCACAGCCAAGCGAACACTACAGGAAGGAAGAGCACGAGGGGCGAGAAAATCAGAAAGCTGCGAAAATCATGAATGTGTAATGCGAAATGTTTACGTCGTTGCTTCCGTGTGTTAAGACGTGTGACGATGTGTGGCAGGAGGTTGTGTTTGGAAATATGCACGGTTGAGGTTTTGTCAAATTTTCAATTTATCCTATCATTAGCGCGCACCATTGGCTGGGTGGATTTAAGCAAACAAGTCAAGGGCTGAGCGGAAAGAAGGCGAACGAAGAGTTGTTAGGAGAAGTTTAACTCCAACGAGAGGAGATCAATCCGGGACGAGTTTGCGACAGTCAGACGGCCCGAGCCGGAGGAGTAGAAAGGGGGGAGGTGTCGCAGTCTTTGCGTGAAGTGCTAATCTGAGTGAAATTTAATTGCAATTTACATTTTGACAAAGTGCTTCATACTTCGTTCGCCCTCGGTTTTCCGACGACGAAGCAGAAAGTTACAGGAATTTGCAATTTAAGTAGCTCACTAGCCGATTTGTGGCATGGAAAAAGCGATAATGGAAGCGATGATGGTTGATTGGCAATTAGTGCTAATTTGACGAGTAAACGTACTTTGATTGCAATTGAATTGAAATAAGTTTGAACGGACATGGAACAAGGGATGATTTAAAATCTTTAAGCTTGGAGCAGAATCCATTGTTGGATTCATTTATAAGATAAAATAATGTGAAAGTATTTATCGACTCGGCTACTGTTTTTCGACTTATTTAATACCGTTTTCGAAACTGGGTGAGTTCGAGAGAAGCGAAAGGATACGACACTGGCGGATAACCAGTCTACTTGTTTGTTTGCACAATTCACGAATACTCCGCATAGCATTTTATCGCTATTTTTCCAGTCGACTCACGTTTCGAAACATGACTCGGTGACGTGTGTACACGGACACAGAGTTTGTTTAGAAATACGAGCGTGCCAGCGGAAGGTCAGATACGCAAATAAATGTGCTCTGTATGTGTGTGCGTGTGAGTTTGTAAAATCGCGGTTTGACTTTTGGCCACGTAGTGCGGCAGGCATGGCAAATTGTGATGGTTTTAAATTACAGCCTAAATGCTGAACGGAACAAGCTTGCCTTTCATCGCAGTTTAGAATTCACTTATCGTATCAGAGCTTTTTTTATGTTGGTTAGTTTAACATTTGTTTATAGCCAATATTGGTATCCACGTTTGATAATATTCGATGTACTCGGGCATGTGTCAGTATTCAAAACGGTGTTGCATGACATGGATGAAATAAATAACAGAGTTTAGAAATTTTAATATACAGTGCTGATTTCTACTGACTTCTACGCTAAAAGTAACAAACTTGTATTTCCCACATGAAACAATTAATCGTAATCTGATTAGAATCAGCGTTTCCTCTGGAAACATAGTTTATAATGGCCGTCAGAAATAACAGCACGAAGCACAACGAGCGGGAAATAAAAGCTCTCGACCGACATTAAAATTTAAACTCGCTCGCTGATAAACACTCCTTGAAAACTGCAACAACTCATGTGAAGGTGGTTTTCAGCGCTCTTTATACTAAGTCCTTGCTGCTATTAATATAATACTTCGCTGCATAGTACACATCCTATCGCCATAAGCTCGAGCAATCATGAAATTTAATCGCTCAAAAACAAGACCCCTCCACTTCCTCCTTCGCCAGTGACTGCTACACGTTCCCCCTTCTACATCCCCCCCACACACACACACTCAACTACCGGGTTAGCCACACGATCGGGTGCATTCGTCTGGCGAAAATTCGTCTAGTGCTTGGGTGGGCCAAAAGTACTCCTGGCGATCTTTACGATAATAGAGTGCAACCATAGCGTTCAACTTTGAAGCACCATGTTCGTAAACATGCGCTTTCTTTTATTGTGCCAGAAAGAAGGCAAAGTTGCACTTTTCCGCAAGACTGTTTTCATGACGGGCACAGAGCAGTAAAAATTGTTTATTGGCACTCGTCGTAGGACGTGCTGTCGTCTGATGCATGTTTTCGGTGTACGGCCAGCTTTCCGGGAAGTGGCTTTCGATGTGACGGGAAAAGTTTCCATCTGGGAAAAAGTTGCTCACAGAAAGGTGAAAATTAAAGTACAGTTTTCTAACATTAATATTAGCAAACCAGAATTTACTGCAAAATCCGATACGATGCGATTAACGAACAACGGTAACAGTGACGTCGCAATATTTAATTAAAGCGCAGCCATTAGTTGCTGAACCCTCCAAACCTCTGGTGAATTTACGAGGACGGGACACCTGCGAACTCTACACCAGCGGGCGATGGCAGAGCCAGTGGTAATTGAATTAAAAACATGACGAGTCGAAATTGCAATAATTAAGGGGGGAATTTGTTTTAGTAAGCTGCAACTGTTCAGTGTTTTCCGTTTTTTTTCGTAGTCATCATCTCAGGATTGCAACTCATCCTGGGTGCAGCTACCAGCAGCAGGACCAGGATTTCAAGTCTTGGAGTAGATGTTCCTGTAAAAAGTTTTTGTGCTTTTAGTTTTCATTTAAAGTCGAGAGACCAGACAAAATCATGCAATCTTTGTTAACCACAATACTGGATTTTCATAAAAAAAGGATCTAAACTGAATATTCAGTATTTTATCTTTTAGCTTTTAAAGTTAAACAAAAGCCAAAAGAAGAGCTCAAGGATTGAAAAAATAAAACGAATGGAAACAAACTACTGAATATTTTACGATAGAAAAATACTTGGAAGTGTGAGAACTTCCTTCCTAACACTCGCAGCTTTCGTTTTTATTCGCTTTCCACCAACGCAACGGCTCCGGTAGAACTGAAAATAAAAATCCTTAACCCAGGTGTGTGTGTGTGCGTGCGTATGCTGCGGTGATGCTGTATCTCAATTCCAAAGAAGACGTATCAATTTTCTTCCGGTTCACCCTCCTCCTGCGCACTCTAAGCAAGCCGGTAGAAGAAGACTAAATAAATTCGTTTCCCATTCCGGTCACATTCCGTTCGGGATATCAATCGGGTCGAAGAAAAAATGGAAATTCTTGCAAGCAAAAAAAAGGGGACACCGGTCGAGCGGATTCCAGCGGCGGCGGAGGGGTGGCGACGGCGATGAAGTTGTGTGATGATTTCGAAAGAAAACATCTTTCTTACCCTACACACATGGACACAGTCATCAGGCGGACGGAGTGGATATCAAAAGGCCTGCGGCGGCGGCGGCCTGCTATATCCTGTTGACCCCGACCCAGTCTATTCGAGAGTAATCTGCTCTCGAGATTGACTACTATGAAGGGGTTTCGTTGAGGGGAATCGCTCTGCTGGAAAGAGCAATTACGTTAGAAGCTCCTAATCGATCAATTGTTTACTGTATCGAAAAACTACTAGACTCCTTCGGCTCGGGTGGGTAAATTGATATTGACCCTATGTTTAATATGTTTATTGAAACTTTTATTCAATTGATGTCACATGCAATCTTAGAGGGCAAACTCGACAATTTAGTTCCAGCAAAATAGAACTGATTTGAAATTGTCGCAATTTGGTTTAATTGTACAATTACAATGGTTCTGGCAACCGAAATTGGTTGTAAAAATCGACAGTAGAGCACAGTAAAACTCAAATTGCTACTTGTCAAAATCAGTCCAATCTACGTTCCAAACAAATTTTTGTATAATTAACTCATCAGCACTTCGTTCTTATTTCATTTTGATTTTATAACTTTATCATTTTGGCAACGATCTCTTCTCATTTTCATCTCATTGTTGTATAATTATTATCTCCTTTATTATTCTCCTCTTACTCTCATTTCATTCTCATTCTATTATTATTGCATTTTATTTAGTTAATTTCTTGCATTGACCAAACTCGTGACTTTAGTCATGACCTTGAAATGCGGTCAGGCATATATTAATATTTTTTTGAAACGATGATTCTACAATTGATGAAGGGACGGTAAGGGAAAGTAATGAAGGAATTTTTTTTGGAATGAGGAGGAAGGGTGGAAAGGAAGGGGAGGTAATAGGTAGCTATGCTTAACAAGTTGTCGTTGTGACTCCTATCTTTTGTCCAATGCTGGAAGGTGCATGGGTCGAACCAAGCTGTAATCAGAGATTATAACCGGATTTGAACCCACAACACCTGCCAGGATGTGTCGCTCACTGGTACCCGTTCTTCACTGGTTCAAAGGTACACGGGTACCAGTGTGCGACACGCCCTGGCAGGTGTTGTGGGTTCAAATCCGGTTATAATCTCTGATTACAGCTTGGTTCGATCCATGCACCTTCCAGCATTGGACAAAAGATAGGAGTCACAACGACAACTTGTTAAGCATAGCTACCTATTACTCCCCCCCCCCCTTCCTTTTCACCCTTCCCCTTCATTCCAAAAAAAATCCTTCTTCATTACTTTCCCTTACCGTCCCTTCATCAATTGTAGAATCATCGTTTCAAAAAAATATTAATTTCTTGCAAAAAAGTGAATTTTTCTGATTTATATTTACCAGTTATATTCATTTCTTTGCAGATATGGAAAAACACCACGCGCCTCCATTGCATTAACGAAAACTGGTTTCATTAAAAAATTGTTTCTCAAAACCAAAAAATACACTATCAAGAGACTTTGATAAGTTGACATAAAAATATGTTTTTATGCTCGACCAACCTCGTATTTTTGCCATGACCTTTAATGATGTCGGACATATAATTCTAGAGCAACATGTGAAAAGGGCCTAAGTGCAAATGAGAGCTTCTCTTCGCATCTCCTCTCTTCCGCTTATCACGGCGATGCAAATGCACTTGAAATAAATGTAATTGGCATGAAACGGTTGCTGGCGTTATTAACTAGCTATTGGTTAATTGGTTAAAAGTGCCTTAGAATGCATTTATGTAACCGTGATAAACGTAAGTGAGGAGATACGTTACGATACGTAAGAGAATTTCTCAACTGCACATAGGCCCTTTTCACATGTTGAGCGAGAATTATTTTTTTTAACGATAGTTTTTGACAATCGAAGGAGGGGACGGTAGATGAAAGTGATGAAACAAAGATGTTGATAGTATCCAAACAGAACAGGACAAGGCGTGAAAAGGAAATAGCGGCAAATTGATGAAACAACGCTAAAGAAGTTGTGTACTGTTTCATAGATTGAGACGTGAAACAGGGAAACCTTTGTCGGCGAATACCTGTACGGCTTTCGAGAGGGATGCTCCACAATGAAGCCCATGTTCATCTTGCGACACAGACCCTCGAAAAATTTCGCGAATTCAACTTGCAGACTCACTATTTGTTTGTAGACTTCAAGACGGCGTACGATTCAGTTAAATGAAATGAGCTGTGATAGATTATGCTTCAACGTGGTTCTCTAGCAAAACTGATTAGACTGATACGTGCTACCCTTGATGATTCTAAATCACGCGTTAGAATAACGTTAGACGGTTTGAAGCATAGTTTTAACTATAGAACTGTGGAAGAGGCGTACACGCATCTTAAGGAGAAACCCGCGACGGCAGGGTTTAGTATAAACTCTGCCGTAATGAAGTATACGGTGGCTGGTAGAGCGCGCGGAAGCCCTTTGGGTGTTGGAGCCAGGTGATAGCCTTTCGACGGATAACGTATCTAGCTGAGGTTCCGTAGCCTACAATTCCATACGAAAATCGCGCTCTACAAGATGCTTATTCCACCGGTGACCCTCTACGGCGAGGAAGCGTGGAAGCTGGAAAACTGCGATCGACAAGCTCTTGACGTTTTTGCGCGTAAGAGGATGCGATTCTAGGCGGCATTTTAGAAGAAGGAATCTGACGTTGGCGCATAAATCACGAAATTATATACCAACAATGTTGATTTCAGAGCAGCATACGATAGAGTTGAACGCGAACAGCTTTGGCAGATAATGCACGAGTACGGTTTTCCGGACAAACTGACGCGGCTGGTCAAAGAAAGCTACTCTGGAGCGAGTGATGCGCTACGTGCGCGTTTCGGGGACACTCTCGAGTCGTTTCGAATCGCGAAGAGGGTTGCGGCAAGGGGATGGTTCGTCCTGTATGTTATTCAATATCGGTATTGAAGGTGTGATCCGGCGAGCGGATATCGAAACGAGAGGAACGATCTCCAGCAAGAGTAGCCAACTCCTAGCCTTTGCAGACGACCTCGACATCATTACTAGAAACCTTAGGACGGCGGAGGCAATCTACGCCAGACTAAAAACGGAGGCTAGGAGGATAGGGTTACAAATCAAAGCGTCAAAAACCAAATATATAGTGGGAAGAGGCTCCAGAGAAGGCAAAGTTTGCCTCCCATTGATGGCGATAAACTGGAGTGGTTGATGAATTCGTATGTTTGGGATCTCTGGTCACCGGCGACAATATCAAGAGAAAGGAGATTCAATGACCCATTCAAGCTGAAAATCGAGCCTACTTTTCCCACCGCAAGACGCTTCGATGAAGGAGCATACGCCGCCGCACAAAGCTGTGGATGTACAAAGCGCTAATCAGACCGATAGTCTTCTACGGACTTGAGACAGCAACTTTTTCTTACGGAAGACACACGTGCACTTGCCGTATTTGAACGAAATGTGTTGCGGACTGTTTTTGGCGGAGTACAAACCACGAGTTGCAGGTACTACGTGGAGAGATTCCCATCGTACACCTGGCGAAAGTTGAGAGACTACGGTGATTCGGCCACGTCGCAAGGATGCCGGACGACTGTGCAGTGGAATTCGTTCTCTTCAAGAATCCCACCGGGACCAGGAATAAAGGAGTCCAACGTGCTAGATGGTTCGACCAGGTTGAAGCCGACTTGCATATGTCGAGATCGAGACGCGCAATGAATTGGCGACGAGTATAGCCTAGGACCACATACCGAGTACAGAGTGGAGCGGAATTCTTGATACAGCAAGAGCCACCTCTCTCGGCTCTCGGCTGGTAGAAGAAAAATGTGTGCTCAAAACTTTCAACGATTTTTTGGTGTGACGTGACGTGATCTGTAACATAGTGCCTAAAACTGTATATAATTGGCTACACATTTTTGCCTAGTCCATGAATCGCACTTTTGCCCCGTCCGCGGATCGCACTTTTACCCCGCTGGGCGCTTGACGGGGTTTGATTAAATTATGGAAAAGCAAAATATATTTTGTAAATTCTTTTCACCGCATTTTCAAAACAGATATGTGAGTGATGTAAAATGCTGCTACAAATTTTCAACAAGTAATATTCTCCTGTTGACATCGTATTTGCCGTATAACGAAAAATTTCATCAAAACCTCCCTAAAATAACATTTGCACATAACTCAGCAATTATACTTCGTAAGCAACCAAAGCTAACGTTAGATTCAAACTATCAAAGTAGTCACCCATCCATGCCAATGTAGTCAAAGTACTCGAAATCTGCACCGTTAAATCATTGAATCGCACTTTTACCCCTATCGCACTTTTACCCCTCCTTACTCTATTCGTGGGTGGTATATGGGTGACCCAAGTAACAAGTTCAGGCTGATCAAACGCTTTTATAGCTGATTTTATTCAACCTGTGGCTGAATTATGATTTAGGTTTAGAAATAAAAACCTTTTTTCAGCTCTTAAACATCTAAACCTGGTGATTTTGTCAAGCTTCAGACTTGTTAATAGCTGCTTTCGAAGCTGCGATGAAGTTTAATAGCTTACTTAAGCCTTTTGCCCGCTTTCAAATAGCCAATTTGAGCAATACTGTCAATTCTATTCTTAGAACGAGAAATAGTTTTGCAATATGCTCTTCCAGTCGCTTAATCAACATTTCATCAAACTTTATGCAGCCAAAAAAATCTGGCTTTTTTTATTCATTTTTATTTTACCGTGAATATTGTCGAGCGCGATATTTTTAATTTCGAATAACCTAAATTCGTATAAGTAAGCTAATCGAAAATGCATGTCTTTTTTCGGGAATTAAACCCGCCATCTTCTGGTCCATAAGCACTCACCGTATGATCCGCCCCATCTGCATCTGCAAAACAGACAGTGGCAATATCTTTACACCTGAAGCGGTCGATAATGTAGATAACTGACATATATTTCTACTGCCAGCCGAATTGCGAAATTCAATAATCTAACAGTATGCTGTGAGCCGAATGAAAACTTGGTAGTAGTTTGTAAAGCTACCTTAACACCCTTAAGCAGCCTTAAAGTAGTGCTGTGGCCTAATGAAAGCTTCTACTCTACAATTTAACACCTTTAAGCAGCCGTAAAACGGCTTGATGTTTATAGCTGTTTAGAGGCGGATTGTTTACCAGAAATATCCTCTATTAAGCTTGTTTATCAGTTTTTGAGAGAGAGCTGGTTTGAAGAACTTAAAGTAGTTTAAACATCGCTTGTTCAAACACCATTTAAGTGCTTACTTTATACAGCTTTGACCGCCTTAAATCAACTCGTAAGCAGCAATTGCTCTTGCAATTCAGCTACCGTTGTTACTTGGGGAACTTGCTTTCACGCGTAATTTCGTGGTATAATGCTAGTCTTCGTAAAAATCAATTTCAAATTTGAATAAAGTTTCACATAGTTCTCAATCAAGCGCGTGAGAACAAGTTCATGGAATCCCAATACACAAACGTAACTGTTCTCTAAAGTTCCCTTTTACAGCATGCAAACGGTATTGCTCACAGCTGCTTTATCTTAATATACTACCAAAATGTAAGAGGTTTGCACATCACCGCAACTTAGTTACTATTGTTCTTCTCGTGAAAACATGTAGCATCACTTGACAGCTAAATTTCTGAGTTGCTAATTTTATTCTGCGATACTATTCTCATTTTTACTGTAATTGTCAAAGAAATGTGAACGAGTCATTATCATATCCCGTATTATGGAAGATTGCGATTTTTTTACTCCAGTATTACAATAGACATGACCCTTTTTTACGATTCTGAAATGATTTGATCTAACAACACTAATTGGTGCGTCACAATCTCAAATCATTTTTCCTCTTCCCCGAGCAGGTCGCATCACAGCCACAATACCACAAAATTTGTCTATTCTACTATCGATGCCAGCGAACGAAAAAGTAAAGACGACAAACAACTGTTCCCCCGAACCTGAGTTTCTTATTTAACGTTCCACTTATGAGTTTTATTGCCGCCATTTTACAGACAAACTATACCCGCAGCAAATACCCGACCAACATTGTACCTCCATCCACAGAGTCCAGAGACAGCCCAGCACTGCACAACCGTAACAGAACCAGTTGCAATCGCCGTATCGCGCCCGTCGTTGCCGGCTTCCGCAAAGATTACGATGTTTACCTTTCCTTTATGACGTGTGCCCGGTGTAAATAATTAAATTTAAAATTATAACCGTGATTATCGCGCGCTTGCTAGCTCGGCATCTACTTCTCGCCGGTTCAACGTAAACATGGACACTCCGAACAGCAGCTGAGGTCACACCGAAAAGCGACCCCCCACTAGGCAAAGCAACGCTGTTCCGTTGTTTGGTGTGTCCTGTTCAGGAGCAAGGAAATCGCGACCAAAACTGTATGCAAGAACCGTCTTTTCTCTGTTAGGTAAGATTTTATTCACTTTTAAATGTCGATTTCCATGAAATAAACCGACTGCAAAGTATGTATCTACCATTTTATTTTTCTTCCGACGAGGACCTATTTCAAGCGGAGGTTTGATGACTTCAATAAAATTCTAGAGAACTTACCTCTTCGCACACCGAGGAACATCGGAGCAACCGGATTCAATAATTCATTTCATGTTCAAGCATTTAGCAGCGAATATCGCGTATCGCCATAAAAAAACACAACTCCGTCGTCAACGGTGAGTGAAAATTCACCTTTTTGCGGTAACGGTCGTATAGTAAAAAACTTTTTTACAGCCTACCGACGACTTTTCAGAAGCGATGGAGCGGTTAAAAATTAAGCAACAGACCGCATCCGTGTTGTTGTATTTCCACTACCACCTTTATCACCAGCCAGGACCACCCACCGTCATCAAAACGGAAACGATTTTTTCTACCCCGATCGTCCTTTCACTTCCAGTAGGTACCTCCGCGGAACCTACACTGCGCGCAGCTCATATCGTCAGCGACAAGAACGACAAAATTGCAATTAAAAGATGAATTAAAAGTACGTCATTCAAAACGTATGTTTCATCGTCCTTCCCCTTCCCCGGATTCGGAAATACTCATTCAGAGCGTGAAAAAGGGTTCGGTGTTTGATCCAATTAGGGGCGCGCGGTTGCCCTTTTGAATTAGCAATATCCCGGGTTTAAACGATTTGCGGTTAACGACGAGCGAGTTTAGGAGAGTGCGATTGCAATACTTAACGAAGTTTTAAATTTTAATATTTATCGTTCGCCGTCGACCCCTACGCCGCCTGTTGGTTGGGTTTATTTCAACCTACCTACAGCGAAAATTGATGTTTGCGTTTCGAATGAATGAGGGAGGGGGGAGGGGGGATGGATGATGTTGGAAGAATCAGAAAACTTTTGCAATCATTGCGATGAAATAGTTACAGTAAGGTCTTATCTAATTGTTGTGTAAAAAATTTCACAAAAGGCGAAAAAAGTGTCATCAAGGTACAACCCCCGGGCAGCTCTCAGGATTAAGCAGACTAAGCGGATCACTGATTGTTTTACTTTACTATAAGTGATGGGTTGACTAAGTTGATTTGAAATGTAATTGCCTTTTAACAAACATGCAAACAACGAGTTTTAATTATGACAGTTAAAATATCATCAATTAGCTAACGTCCTCTGCACATTAATTATTCTTTTTGACACACTGTTTATCAGTTATTCTACACTGGAAGTATGTAAAATTGGAAAACCCAAAACCTATTCTCGGATCAGACAGTCGCTAATTCTTCCTTCCTTTGAAAATTACTGCATCACGTCACATGCATGAGTATTCCGTCAACCCCTTTTTTATATAAGACATCAGTTTTAAATAAATTCTTGCAGTATGCGCGTACAATCGGGTAAAAGATAGGGTTGATTGCTCACTTTTTCCTAACTGTTCACTTTCAGGACATCAAATTGGACTAGGTTAATCACGGTCCTAAGAAATCTAGTTGGGATGAGTAGACTTTTCACTTTTTCTGGTGCAGTTCCCTAACACAGACATTAAATTGGTCAGGTTTATAGTGGTCCTAAGAAATTTTATTAGAACGAGAGAACTTTATAACTTTTTCCGGCGTGCTTCCCAAGCACAGATATCAAATTAGTATCAGTCTGAACGTCGTAAAAAATTTTCAACCTGTTGGGACGAGGGGGCTTTGTCCATTTTTTCTAGAAATCAAATAATCGAAATAACAGATGGTGTGTTTAACTGTCGTCCCTGCCTGTGAAGCAAGGAAAGAAAATTCTAATAGAAACCATATAACTGCTACATCTATTATGAGCCGATCGGTATCCAAACCATGAAAATCCATTCATAATTGACAGGTTATTAGCCTTCAAAATCTTTTATTTTTTCGTTACGCTCGCATTTTTCGCATTTAATTTTTTGGAATGACACCCTATCTCAAACCTTGCCGTAAGCCTTAGTCCTCAGACTTAGAATATCAAAAAATAGGATAAAAAACTGACAAAAATAAAAAGTGTCAATGACATCAATGTCAAAAAATAATCTAAAAATGGCATAAAAACACTACAAATGTGATTCAAAAATATTACCCAAAAATGACTCAACACTGCTATCAAATACAAATAGAACAAACACAAATAAAACGTATAACAATAATTCAAAAATATGAATAAGAATAGGATACAAACATTACACGAAAAATACGTAAAACTAATACATAAGTATACAAAAATCACGCGAAAATAATGCAAAATAAGCAATAAAAAAGAATAAAAACCACCAAACTTTATGTATCAGGTATCAGCATCTTTGGCTTGAGCAGCACGTTCCTCACAATCGAGTCTTATGTAATCTCGAGTCAACTTTATGTAAATATGACACGGAAATGATACAAAAATGACCCAAAAATAACTAAAAAATGATACAATAGAATCATATTTTCGCGTCCCCAAAATTACATAAAAGTGATATAAAAATAAACTGCAAAATAAAACATGAAAATGAGAAAATGATGAAAGAAACGTGATTTAAAAATAACATAAAAATGATACAAATATAGGATGCAAAAATGGCATTCAAATGATACAATTATCAAACAAAAATGACCCAAAAATAACACAACAGTGTTACAAAAATTTACAGAAGTGACACAAAAAGCAATGTTGCAAATCGAGCGAGAAGGCAACCCAACGATGCCTACTCTCAGCAGTGTAGCGAAGCCCACACTCGTGTGGTCTAATTTTCTCACACACGCGTAGGGTATTGTAGTTATCGTCGGGCCACTGTTATGGTCGGGCCATCCCGATTTTACAGTTTTAGTAACTCATGATATCTATGATACAACCATTGTAAAACTTCTTACTGTGATAACTAACTTTTCACAATATTGTGGGTTTCAATCGTGTATTCAAAACATCCGTACTGAATTCAGTGACTAAATCTTACAAAAAAAGTTTTCCAGGCGCAATGAACTTTTCTTCAAAAAATGATTCAGGAAATGCAATTATCGAGATAAATTTTGAAAATGTATGAAGTGTATTGTACTACACACGAAGACTATGGAAAAACCTCCTCCAGTAAGGTGTTTGGGAAGGTTAAGGTGAAATACTAGAAAAGCACTATTTGTAAAGGTCGGGCCACTTAAGTAGTCATGGCTGGGCCACCATAATTTTAAGCGCAGAAGCGCAATAATCGCTAGAGAATGTCAGTCATGTAAAATGTGTTGAAATAAAGCAAAATTAATACGATAAAAACCTAGATTTTTGTTGCTTTTTTTATTGTAGTTGTACACTTCGGAAAAGGCGATTGTAGCAATATTGATTTTATAACATCGCCAAAATTTCGCAAAAATGCAATTAAAACTACGGTATTTGTACCTATATGAGTCGTTGTTTACTGAATTTATTCTTTTCATGTCTTTATATAGAATTTCAATACGTATGTCTTAGATTTTCTGCGGTGGCCCAACCTGCACAACATGGTCCGACTATGACAACATATTTTGTCTTCACGTAAATGCCTATAACTTTTTTATTTTTCAGGCAATTACCGTGAAAGCACCTAATTCCGATCACCTAAGGTATGATTCATCTTTGAGTTCCTACTGAAAAATATAGCTTTGATATTTATTAACACAGTATGTGTCTTTAGCAAGTATTTTCAAGTATGTTTCATGGAAAAATACTAAAATGCCTAAATTATTTACCGAAAGTTAAAAAAATGCATCATAGTATGATGCATCAGTGCACCAAATTCCGATCATCAGTTATAAGGGGTGATTCTAATTCCGATCACAGGTGTATCTAATTCCGATCACGTCATGATGAGCTGTTAAAGCAAAAAACTTTTGTCAACTCGTACCATATGGATCTGAAATGTGTTGCTTTTATGTAGTTTGACGACAATCCCCCTACCAGTCATCTTCTGCTTGCGTTAATGATCATTATTATCATTAGCTTAATATTCATAAAATTTGTGTACTCAAAAGATCGACAAGCGGATTATAAAACTTTCCTCTTCTTTTATCTTTGTTCAACTGTTACAATTACAATAAAATTGGGTCACTTCGACATTTTCATAAAGCTTTGATCATAAATAATAGTAAAAATCAAATCAGAAAGGTTGTGTTCCAGACATGACCGCGTAGTTGGCGTAGAACTACGTGAGGTTGGTTTTCACGAAGAAACCTCGAATGTTAAAGAAATCTTTTTACACTATATTGGTATATGTGTAGCGTAAAATAGCGTAAAGTGAGAAAAAACAAACAATATAGTAATAATATTATCTTGCTGTACCGTATTTATGGTAGGTGAGCTATTTTGTGATATCAAAAACGAATATTTTTACCAGTGCCAAAGTGGGAGTATTTCAGTATAGAAATTTGCCTCGCGCATCCAGCTATTAACAAAGTTCTAGGAGAAAACTTAAGTCCTCAAAATAATATGTTATTGTTATATTAAAACAACAAGCTGTATTAAAACGCTGTCGCTTGTTTGCAGCGTTAGAAAAGCAAAACGTCTGAGCCTTTCAGTTGGCTTGGAGGTACGGCACTGGTTTAATAACACGATCAAATGAATATGTCAAATTTATAACAGGATGAGTTCTAGATAATAAGTATTTTATAACAAAGTCTCCTTTGCGTTTTGTTATAAACTTGGTCTTGTTAGCAGTTGAAATAAAACTAAAATTGTAACAAAATTTGCTCAAGGCATATCACAAATATATCAAATTATGATATAATTTTATCTGGTTTATATCCATATGAGTAACAAAAATCAGTATTCTGTCTTGCTGTATAATCAAATTGTGACAAAGCGATTTATAAGTAACAGAACGAGATAGAATCTTGGTACAAACATTTATAACAAAGTTTGATAAAAATATCAACTTGAGCAACAATTCAGTAAGATTTTTGCTAGAATTATCTGATCAGGAAGCTAGACGTCACATGTTCGAATCTCGACTGAAAGAGTCAAAGGATTTGTAGCACAATTGTCCCGTATGCTTATAGGCTACGAAGTCTGTCGTATAAAAACAGAAGGTCAAAATTCCATCAAATCGGAATGTAGCACCTAGGCTATACTGTGCTCTGTAGTAAACAAAAAACACGCAAGTTTATTTTGCTTCTTTGTCTTGAATCAGCAGCAGCCACAAGCTTGATGCTTGTGAAGATGCAGAGGATTCCCTGGTCTTTATTAGCAACAAGTATTGGACTAACATTCCTTCCCATCCCACCAGGACCCGCATTCGGACGTGGCCGGCGTCTGTATCGATCAGCACGCAGGGACCTGATAAGGTTGCACAAAAAGGAACAGAGCGCTTTTTCCAGCCATCATTTTGCAATTTTCATCGGTCCTGGTCAATAACGGAGTAGCAGCACACGGGCGGAATCCTATGCTTGTGCCGATGCTTATGCTAATCAGTACCAGCCACAAGCTTGGTGTGTGTAATGGTCGTCCGGGCCAGGGAAGCAAGACTATCATACGGAAAATGTATGGAGAATTTTTAGCTTGAAAGCTTTCATTAATTTTCACTATTTAGCGATTGGCAAACAATCTTTTCAAGAAACCCATACAATTGCTGCATCGTTTATGATCAAAATCCGTTTTAAATTGGAAGAGCTATTAGCGTTTAAAATCTTTCATTCTTTCGTGACGGTGGCTTAACGCCAAATTTTGGTTGACACTCTGCCGTAAGACGTAGTCCTACGTCAAAAAATTTCGATAATCCTACCATGTTATCATGTTGCAATCAATCCTAAAATCCAAATAGTAACTTCGTTCGCTTGCATTTTGCCAGTTTATAACTTTGATATAGTGATCGGAATTAGAAGCAGAAAAAAAAATTATGTTCATAATTCCGATCAATTACTTTAATGGAATAAATTCCGCAAATTCAGCATTTTTTCAGCCAAATTTGATACAGAACGGTTACATATGCTTGTATCTATTAGTTATCATAGAATACCGAAGAAGGTAATATGTTTTCACGCTGCTATGATCTTAGCAAATCGTGCGCTTAGCACTTCGGCTAAGAAAATACATTTTGATGGCGTTTTTTGCTTCTGCCTGTCGAATTTAATTTATTTTGAAGTGCATGGTGCCCCAAATGCAGTCATTTTTCAACAACTGACACATAAGTACATAGCACAATAACTAAGCGTACTCATTTACTACAGATTTTGGCACAATTTTCTAAAAATTGACCATTTAGGTTGTGTGATCGGAATTAGGAGCTGATCGCAATTATGTGCGGTCACGGTAGTTCCAAACTTTCCGGAAATATACCTTATTCTTAGACCTTTGCAATGATGTATTTAGATTTCCAAAAGTCCTTTTGAAACGAAAGTTATAAGCGAATTCCAAAACGTGGCCCAACCACGACGACACTCCCCTACTCATTCTAACGAACACGCCAACATAAGCGACCCTTTCGAACTCTCGCTCTTATTTATTCATGCACTACAACGAGTTTTTACGAGTGTGTGTTGAACTAACAGCTACAGTCGTCGCTCTCGTTCGTCATTGCAGTCCGAGCTGCTGATACTGATTACTCGCCACGGCTCGTAGTCCCGCTCGTGAGTAGAATCCAGGGCGAAGGCGCCACCAGCCTCACGAACAACTGATTCTCAGGAGTTTTTTGACCCGCGTATAAGCTATGCAGGAAGACGATGTGAGGATCTGCGTGCGTAAGTGTGTGGGTAGCAAAATGTCGACACACAGCAATGGCGGCTGTTTTCTTTTACGCCTGCGCGTGTGCGGTGTAAGCATTCAAAGCTGTTTTTTCATACTCTTTCGCGTGTGAGTAGTCATCGTTGACTTCTCGCTCGATTCGCAACATTGACTCTCACGCGAGAGAGTATAAGAAGCGTAGCATTCAGCGCTTACGTCGGTCACGCAAGCGTAAACCAACAGCCACCGCTGCTGTGTGCAGACATTCTGCAACCTACACACTCGCGAAAGCACAGCCTTATATCGTCTTTCTACATCTCTTACTCGCGAGTCAAATAACTCGTGAGAAATTAGCTGCCCGTGAGTGCTAGTGGCGCACTGGGGTACAGGTTTTGCGTTACTTTTTTTTTCTTCTTTATCTTCGCGTTCGATTCTACCCACGGGCGGGAGTGCGAACCCTCGGGAGTAATTGGTATCAGTGCTGCAATAATGAACGAGAGCGGCGACCGTAGCTGTTAGCTAAATACACACTAGCTAAAACTTGTCGCAGTGCATGAATAAATAAGAGCGAGTGTTCGAAAGGGATTCTTATGCCGGCGTGTTCGTTCGAATGAGTACGCGACTGCAGTGACAATAAAAATTCAAAATCTTAAAACTCCAAAAATCAAAATCAACTGTGAATCTTGTCAACTTCATCCTATGCAGAAAAACTCACGCGTGATTCATTCCTTCTTTTCTTTCCAAACCGGGTTACTTTCCTTCCAAACCGGGTTACTTTTCAGGACATCATCTCAGTTTAGCTTCAAGCGGAAAAAAATCTCCGACCTGTTGGAACGGGAAGACTGTCCCTTTTCTCGTTATTAGAAATTGGAAATAAACGACATTCCAGTAGCTAATATGTCTGTCCATCGCATCTGTGCTTGGGAAGTAAGGTAATCATACTGAAAATGTATGGGGAAATTTGACTATTCACTATTTATCAATTGAAAAACAATATTATTATTATTATTATTTTCCAATTATTACATCTTTTATGAATCGATTGCTACACAACCCATTGAAAACTGTCGCCACATTCACCAGCCACCGCCATCTAAACAACAACTGCATCTTCATCTCATGGCCTACATTTTCAAATGATCCCCCAAACCCAGCAAAAACACGGCTCTGTTATGTGGCATAATTTCAGGCCTTCCACCCAGCATGACGGGAAACTTTTAAAATGTCCTGTTCAATCAGATTTACCCAGCAGCAAGCAGTGCGCTCTCTCTTGCTGGCCCACCACGATCAGCAGTGCTGCAGCAACTGCTTCGCTCGATTCTACTTTGAGTCGACGACCGCGCTCTCACTAATTATGTTTACACCTTCCATGGTTTTAATTTTCCTCGCAGCTTCCATGTTACAAATTAATTGAATTCCTAGCAGCCGGTAGCAGTAGTACTAGCACTAGAACTCACAACAGAAAAGCAAAAAAAAAAAAAAGACCGAACCCGGCACCGAGAACAGGACGTTGGAGCACTGGTGCCATCTCCTGGTATGTAGTTCGTATGTTTCAAACTAGTAGCAGACTCTGGTGCAGAAGAGGGGGTGGTGAATGTGTCGTGATTAAATGTAATTAGCAACAAACAACCAACCGCTTCCTCCGCCAACTATGCTATGCTGGTCGGGTTGGGTTGCAGCAAAAGGCTTATGGCGTTTGAAGTTTACAAAGACCGCCTACCTCTGCCATGCTGGTTGCATGCCGGTAGGCGCATAAACCGCCCGTCGCGGTCCGGATAACCAGGTTTAATTTAGACTGTCAACCCGCATTTCGAACGTCGGGTGGAGCCTTGTTAATAGAGATTGCCGCGCTGCGGGTGGCGTCAATCGATTGAGTAAATTCAGTTCAAATTCAGTTATTTGGCAGAATTTGTTTTGTTGAAACCTCCTTGTCAGCGTTAAAAAGGTTTCACAAAATTAAAAAGGCACAAAATAAATCTCTTATCATTGTTAACGAGCGCAGCTCGAACGAACAACGTCAGGTTCTTGTTCAGCATATCAAAATCCGCGATCAGCGTAAGCAGCTTCTTAACTTGACATCCAGTCAGCAGCATAATCCGACAAGCTCAAAAAAAGACGGAGATTAAACCACTGCCTCACTCACTCTATCTCCCATATCATCGTCAGCTACCGCAGGATTACACATCTCAATTCCCATTAACAAAAGCCGAAACCGAATGGAACAAAATGGAGCATCCCCCCCGAACCCGAGCAAAAAAAAGAAAAAAGAAAAACAGGAGGCCACCGAAAAAAACCCTTATTTACCAGGTACTTACAATTCGCGCATAATAACACCCTAAATTTCGAATCCTCCATCCCGTCCCAAGCGACCTAAAACTCCGCGGGTCTGCCAGAGCGACGTTCCCGTCGGTCGTCAGCTTGGGGAAACCTTGCAGCAGGCAGTGGGCTGCCTCTGCATGGGCTGGGCTGTCTTTTGATAAAGTTACGCGCGAATTCCTGTTTTGTTTTCTTAAAGAATTTTCTCCCGCATGGTCTCCCTCTTCCTCACCGCGCGCGCGGTCGGTGGGGTAGAGAAAACGATGCAGCTGCTGAGTAAAATACGACAGATCGTAGGGAGGGTTGTTGGGGGGTGTTGTATGGTTGGTACCAGGATGAACTGCGCTGTTTGCGCCCATTTGAAGGCTCGCTTACCTGAAAGAAAGAAGAGAAACGGAGAAAAAGAAACGCGTTAATAATAATTTACAAGAGCAGTTTCTTTTTTCGGTCGGTTATGAAG
Organism: Sabethes cyaneus; assembly: GCF_943734655.1. Taxonomy (NCBI): domain Eukaryota; kingdom Metazoa; phylum Arthropoda; class Insecta; order Diptera; family Culicidae; genus Sabethes; species Sabethes cyaneus. The sequence goes on from NC_071353.1 coordinate 15,036,974, forward strand.
GTGTGCGCGCGATTTAAGATATTGACTTCATTTTTTTTTCTTGCTGCTGCTTTCGTTTGCTGACTGTTTTCCACAAAAGAAAAATACGGTCTCGTGGAGCAGTGATTTCAGATTAGCTTCCAACGAGATGAAGAGCAAAAAAAAAATACTTTAAGTGAAAAATGGGATCGGGGGGCTTGGACGGGCAGCAGCGGCAGCAGCATCGTCAGTGCGGTTGGGAAAATTGTTTTCCATAATCTTCATCGCGCGCGCATTGCTACGGGAAAAAGTTTTCCCCCTTCGTGTCCGCTCGTTAATCTTCCGTGTGTCTCTATCTATCCGGATGGGGGTACCGGAGAAAAATTCGTGTGAATTGTAAGGATGCCTTTTCCCCGCTCCCGCTCTGACAACAGTGCAGTGGTACGGTTTAGGAAAAATTTAATTTAGAACCATTTTTTCTACTTCTTGACGATATTAAAATACTTTTTGGTTGAGAAAATGAGTAGCAAGAATCACACTAGTAAACAAGCGTAGCTTGTGTGTGGGTCCATATGGTTTACGCAATGGAAAGGGTTGTAAAAGTTGAGGATTCGGCAATGTACACAGGAGAAAATGAAAAATTGAAATACTTTAGAGCAAACACAATGTAGCAACTTTTCTAATAGATAAAACATTTACCAGAAAATTCTAAACTATGGTAGAAAGAGTATGAGACTTCAATATCAAGCAAGCCTTACCTCTTGAAATAGGCACATACGGGCTGAGAAAGCTTTTTTGTGGACCTTTAGATGCTCTATGCAAAATTAAAATATTTTAGGACAAAACATGTCAATAAAACCGCTGTTTTAACACTGATTTGCTGGTACTTTTTAGCATTTATAGAGAAAAATCAGAAAAAATGGTCCCACAATGCTTCCTTGCAGCACAGCAAGTAAACTAGAAATTCGAATCAGACATACTTATAGTGGTCATCTTCTGGATTTTGTAACAGAAATGTTTTGTCATGTCCTTGCACGTTATTTCTGTGGTTATTCCGAGGTAAGGCTTCGTACCTATGCCATTTGTGTCAAAAAATAACTCAACCCGCCAGAGCTGGTAAAGTTTGAAGTACGTCACACGTTTAATGAGAGGGTTGTGGATTCTGCATTTTTCCATCCAACCCGTAGTGGTTCAAAGACCTGCGATTCACAAATGCCTGGGAGAAGAAATGGGCTCGAATCCGGCGGGCGGCTATAATTGGCTCCGATTATAGCCTGCTTGGATCCGCAGATCCCTCAGCTTCGGTAAAAAATCCGGTACAAACGTCTTAGGCGTTGCTTCTATGACCCTCCCTGACCTAATTTTTCGCTCTTTCCCCTTCACGACTTGCCCTGTTCTGCTTGGGTAGTATCAACACCTTTGTTTCATTACTTTCTTCTATCGTCCTTCCGTCACAATTGTAAAATTTAGAGGGGTTGTGTATAAGACACGACCGCAGGGTGACGCAGAGCCACGTAAGTCTCTATGTAGCGATACAGTAATGTTCCGATTATATCAGCCCCATGTTGAATTTTGGGCTGACAAAATGGGGAAACTGACAAAATCGGGAAATTTTATTTTCGATTTTTTTTTCAAAATTCAAGACGTAAGACCTTGCAATATCGGACACCTTTTCTAAAAATTAAATTCTAACCCTCAATTGGTCAACCGAAAGCTCAATCAACCGGGCACAGCACACTGGTCCAGAACCTTTTTTGGTGCGCATTAGCTTTGAGCGGGAAAACTTGGTTTTAGGTTTATGGAACCTTTGGAAGAGTTTCTTAAAATTAAAACTGCTATCGTTCAGTTTCAATATAACACATTGATGTGTTCTGCAAAGTTTGACAGCAAATTATTACAAGAAATTTTGCTGAAGACAGTAACCTTCTATCTCTTCACCATAGATAGAAAAATCCTATTTCTCATAAATGAAAAATCGTTAAAATCAGTTTTTCTATTTTAGCTGTTTTTCTAGTTGTTGTATGACTTTTTCTTGTTTTACAAAATTGTACAAATAGTAAAAATACACAATATTGCTGAATATAGTATACCTCTATCTTTGCTTGTTTAGGAACTATAGAACTTTTACTACAAAAATATCCTAATTTTGACCCCGAATTACTCGCAAGAAGGCATCATTTTATTCAAAAACTCTCCCCAGAGAATCAAAATAGTTTCAAGCAGGCTGAAAAGCTTTATAAATCACGTTTAAAAGCACAAAATTTACAGGTTGACAAAATCAGGATAAAATGCTGATAAAACCGGGGGTAGACAAAGTCGGGAGCTGACAAAATCGGAACATTACTGTATTTTAAAAATTAGTTTTATGAAACTTACTTTGAAATTGTTAATATTTGGCAGAGCAGTCTTCAGAGAAATTTCTCAAGACTGAGGTTTGACGTTTTCCCGACGTTTCGACGCCTTTTTGGAGTCTTTTTCAAGGAATAATTGGTCATGTCATTTATTTAAAAATTTATTGAACACAGTGTGGTCCTAATGAATACTAATAATAATGCTAATAATAATAATAATAATAATAATGGTAGCACAAAAACTTAAATACAATTACTCTACACAAAAAAAACACATAACTATTGTCTTTGGAAGAGTTGTCTTCTAAAAGTATCGATGGAGATGTCGAAGTCAAATAATTCGTAGATAGTGTTGAACTGGGCTGCCATGTACCTTGTTGCGCCAAATAGACCGTAGTTGACTCTCCTTGCTTCGAAGTGGAGAAAGTTCCTTGTTCGAAGAGCTCCAATAGCTGTTCCAATAGAGCAGGGCACATCGAGCTTTACGTCTAAGTTACGAACCTGGTCAACTCGTTGCAGTGCATGACGCAAAATGGGGAGCCCTGTAGCCGCAAGGTTACCGAGTCTGCCTTGACAAGCGAGTGGTCGTGGGTTCGAATCTTAGTAGAATCAGGCCATTCGATGTTAAGTGACTTTAGCATGGGTTTATTCTCAGGCCCCTCCACATCCTTCCTACTGCATTCCGCATTTACTAACAAAGAAAGCCTCTTACCAGGGCAAGTTATAAGAGTGGTACTTGCTTGAGGTGCGAATGAAGCCTCTTGTTCAAGGGCAAATTAAAGCCTGTTCCGCTTCCTGGTTCTAGGAACGAGCTTGGTAATGCATAAGTAGTAAGGAACACATACATACACACATACACACACTCACTCTGTGCTGAACTCTGCTTTACCGACCATGAAGCCTGTAGCCGGGGCTGGTTATAAGAATGATACTTGCTCGAGGTGCGAATGAAGCCTCTTGTCCAAGGACAAATTATAACTGGTCTCCGCTCTTCCTGGCTCTAGTAGAGCTAGATTGGTTGAAAAGTAGTAAGAAGCGTGGAGGGAAAAAGGGGTAGAAACAAACCGACACTTTAAGCACGGATAATAAACAGTTCGCTCACTCTATAGCGATACTGCAATAACAACGAAGTGCAGAACAACACCTGGATAAGATCACAATAGATCAAAATGCTGGTCGTAGTGATAATATCCACACACATAAAAAAATGACCCAAAATGCAGTAATTGAAAATAATCGGGCTCTGATTGCGGTGGAACGTGATTACCTTGCATTTGAGGATACTAATTGTCATCAAATTTTTCGTGCACCAACCTGCAAATGACTCGATCATCTGTTGTAGTCTCGACCTCGAAGAGTCAGGTACGGTTTTTATATATAGGTATATCTTGACGTCGTCAGCATGAAACAAGCGGCAGCATTCAGTTGGTAAGACTATAGAGAGCTCGTCACTGAATAAAGTAAAAAGGCTTAAATTGCTTCCTTGAGGAACTCCCGATAGATTGCAAAACAATTCCGACTCTTCTTGACCGATTTTGACGCATAACCTACGACCGGTAAAGGCCTCATTTATCTTGTGAATGCAGCAGATATTCTAAGCTTCTCCATCCGATTCAGTAATATTTCGTGGTCGACACGATCGAATGCAGCTTTTAAATCAGTAAAAAAGCAAAGCAAAGCCTGGGTGCTAATTCCGTTATCGAAATTTGACCTTCTTCTACTTCGCAACCAGCTGTTAGAATACAGGACAGTGCGGGGTCAGTGCTACGATCCTATTGACTCTAACAGGCTCTCCCAGCCAAGATTCGAACATACGACGACTGGTTTATTAGACCAGCGTCTTACCTCGAGGCCAACTGGGAGGCTTTAAATCTGCTTTTAACTTTTAAATCTGTGTATATCGCGTTTTTATGAAATTATTCTATATTCAAGTATTAGGTGTGATGCTTATCTAGCAAATATTTTTTGAAAGTGTATATGAAATTTCCTTGGTACACAGGAAATTTTTAAATTTGCTGAATTGTTTGTTAGATCAAAATGGAAATATTTTCAGTCTACTTCTGAAAGTCCCGAAATTGAACATTGTAGTTAATCGTTTGGATACACATTGTCGATTGTAAAATCGATTATTTTACTAGCTGTAGCTCGCGTGCGTCGCCTCGCGACAGAGATATCAGTCTTCGCTTAATTTGTTCGCTTAATTTGGCGAAGGGGTTTTTGCCAGGCTGACATTCATACATCGCTGTATCAAGATTTTTTAAGTTTTTAGCACCTATTTTGGACCCTACTTTTTCGAGGTCACAAACAAATTCTGACCCGGATACGAGTGTTCGTGAGTCAGTTCTTACTACGAAAGCATTACATCCTGTCAGTGTCAGGAGTCTGGTTTTGCTTACAGACGGAATAAGGCTTTTATATAGTAGATTTTTAACGACTGTCTTTTAAAATACAGTAAACCTATACTTTCTCTGACGTTTCGGCTACATTTTTGTAGTCTTCATCAAGAATCTAAAATAGTCAAAACGTCAAAGAGAATGCCAAATCTGTTCTGCTTTAATTAGACTGACAGCTGGTGAAAATAAGTTAATTTTCTACCCACTATTTAAAAAATTGTCTTTGTTCACTTGTTCACTTCTCGATAAATTAACATGCCATAAAGAAGAATGAAATTTTTTGTTTTATTCGCTGGTTTAATTTTTATGTTCTTACTTGTCGAATGGAAGCACACTCGATTTTTGCATCGTAAAGTACTTAATTCTGTAACCCATATTTTCACGGGTCATACACTTGGAAAAATATTTATCCCAATCCGGAATTTTCAGCAAACTAGGCACGATCATCGCGTTTCGTTACCTTCTATGGCAAAAGCGATTTTCCATGCAAATGAATAAAGAGCGAATAAGCCTCAAGGCCACCTCCTTCAGCAACCTTCGTGCTTCCTCATAATACCCATTCCTTCTGCTCCCTTATGAATCTCAATACCCGTAACGAACGAGTAATGTTGTGCCATTCTGGGGAGGAAAAAATCTCGACTTCCGCGTTGGCAATTCATTCGCTCGCTGTACGTTGTCCTTCTGTCCATCGCGCTTTTCATCGGCACGGATGTAGACGAAACAGTCAAGCGCCGCCCCTGGGCGCCGCGCCGCACCATTCCGAGGGTCGCTGCCCATCTCTCATTGCCGCTTGTTTAATTGAATAATCCTTTCCCGTAGATTCATGAACCTCTGCGCTGTTTTCGTGCTCAGGTTATCTAACGCTTTTGGTTCGCGTTTTTTTCACCACCACTCTTATCGTGCCTGTCCGCAGGAGGACAGGGGGATCATTATAAACACATTTTTTGTATTCCTTTGTTTTGTTAGTCACCCCTTCCTTCTACTCCCCCCGGTTGTACATCCCGACATTCCGTCTCATAATTGCTCCGGCGTCAGCACCTTTTTCACTGGTCTTGTTGTAGCACCGAGCGTTTCTACCGAAGAAAAGCACAGGATTGCTGATTACAGGTATTCACGGTGATTCAACGCCCTGTCGACCGACAGCCGTCGCGACGTCCGGCGTTGTTCAATTTTTAATTTCATTTTGTGCTCATTCATGACGAAGCCTGACCACCACCGGCACGCACGGCAGGCCACCCCCATCTATCCGTAACTATCCTCATCGACAGGACCACGGCGACGTTGTTTGTGATGGTATGGATCCACCAGACCTTTGTGATTTTTCACGGCGTGGTTCGATAGTGTCCGATTTTGGAGGAAAAATATTTACCCACCGGGATTAACTCATCATCCCCATATTTGTCGGTGGAACCCCCATTTCAATACCAGCTTAAACTACTTATGTTCAAGTTTTAGCCCCATTTACATACTCAAAGTAACGATCTCAATACAACTCGCTAAGCTCGCTGTGGTTTACTCCGCTAAATAAAGCTCTTGTTTGTCCATTTAACTTCAACACATAATAATGTCTTCAACCTTTTCACCGACAGCAGCACGTCCCCCGCCCGCGGCCCGCCTATCCGTCCCACTAACCAGTAATTACAGTTTAATTGATTTCGCGTCACCTTTCATTCCCATTCCAGCGCCATTGCCATATCGCCATCGGTGCGCGCGGTGTTTCGGGTCTCTTCCACGAAATTCTCCTCGAAGGATAATATGGACGTACCTATTCCGAAACAACCCGGTGATGATGCTAAGCGCTAAGCGAATCTATCCTTGAATTATCGCCGATCCGCCTGCCGCCGCCCGTTCCAGAGAACGGTGGCATCATTTTCGATGGTAGAATAACCCCTTTTAGCGGAGCAGAAACATCGTAAGCGAGCGAGGGGAGAGGGGACAGGTGCCCATTATATTGAAATCATGCTACCTAACCTTCCTTACCTAAGACCGAGAGGGAAGCGTGCGTGGCCCGCCGTCCGAACTGTCGCAACAGGACGAACACCTTGCGGCAACATTACGGCACAGTAAATTATCCGTTCGTCAATACGACGATGTGCACTTGCGGTAGATTGGAATGGTTTCGTAGAAGGAGGGGTAAGTGTAGCAGCAGTAATAGCGTTCAATTTACTAGAAAGCTAAAATCAATTATTTAGACACGACGTTGCAACACATTACTGTTTGAATCAACAGTTTGCTGATGTTGTTGTTGATGGGACGGGTGCAGAGCCAGTCAGTGCTGAAAAGTTTCCTAGTTTTTCCCCCCCACTCACTGGCCTGTGTATTGTGTGAAAAGTGGAGAAACAGACAAATAAATAGTCACACTCCATTAAGGTATTGAAATTTTTCGCTATTCCTGTTCGGTGCCAATTGTACGTATCCGCGCGCGGACCGGGTCTGTCATCGGTTGTGTTTAGCAGAGCGAACGTCAACAGTTCGGATCCCACCGGAGGCGACCGATAAGATTGAGTGAGCTTTCATTGAAATAGCGCAGTGTACCATCCATCCGTGTCTGTGGAACAGATGGGGGGAGGTGTAGGAGTTAGTGATAGCCTACGGCACGTTGTGGGAATTTGGATAGCTGTCAAAGCTGTTGATGATTTTGGATTTGGTGGATTTGGTTGAGCTCGGTTGGTTATGATTGCTAGGAAATGAAGTCAATCTAGCGTTGGAGTTTGTGGCCCTAAAAGCACAGAACTGATCGCTCTTCTAGAAGAGCTCTGTCAATTCGTTAGCACAAACTAGATTACAGATTGAAAAAATCCGAACGGTTCAGCAAACATTTAGCGAAAAGTACACACCAACATATGCAGTACTCGTAGGTACGCAGGATTGAAATATCAATCTTGTTTTATAGTGCTGTCTCCCTCCTGCTCCTCGTGGTTGATCGGTACCACCATCACATCGGTTCAGCGTGTCAACTGTGTGTCATCATAAATTTCAACCCATAAATATGTAAATTAGTCCGTTCGTCGTTGATGAATAAATAATGATTGATTTATTGATTGGAAATAGACGGGTGTGTTCTGCAATCCATCCATGACAACAGGCTGGAGGAGGGTGGATATCGAAGGAAAACTGCACCAAGCGGTGTGTGTCAACGGACAATGTCGCAACCCGTCAACTATTAACACGCACCTAGAAGCAGAGCATGGCAGACGGGACAGACCGGCGAATGGAGAGGAATATGTTATCGGCAGAATTACATGGTGCAATACGGTTTTTTTTTTTCATTTTTTTTAGCTCCGTGAAACAAGCGATTAGATACGTTTTAAGTAACTGAGCTCCATCTGTCAAGGGGAAAGCAACATGAATTGTTTTTATTTTTTATACCAGAATAGTTGCGGAAATCGATATGATGGGTACATAGATAAATGTGATTTTAAAGCTTGCAATATATGAATTTATTTGCACGGTTCTCCAAGGCAGAAAGTTGAGAATATACCTTTTCGTTTCACCACCAAGCAAATGTAAAACTATTGACCAAAGGTTCAGTTCTTAACCATACATATAACCACACTTCACTACACTTTTTATGTAGGAGTTTTCTGAGAAACTTTTTGCCTTTCTACTATATAAATATATAGTATAAAGGTATAGAAATCACTTGAAAAACCGGAAATGGAAAGAAGGTCCTGCGGGCCGAATGTCATATACCATTCGACTCAGTTTCGAAAACTGAGCATTTTCTGTGTGTGTGTATGTATGTGTGTGTGTGTGTGTGTGTGTGTATGTAACGCTTTCAATCTCACTCACTTTTCTCGGAGATGGCTGGACCGATTTTAATGTTCTTAGTGTCAAATGAAAGGTCTAGGTGTCCCATAGGTTGCTATTGAATTTCATACTGATCGGACTTTTAGTTCAAAAGTTATGTATAAAAATACGAAAAATATGGGACTTCATTATCTCACAGGTCCCTTAACCGATTTGAACAAAATTGATTGCATATGAAAGAGGAGTCTTGCAAACCCTTAACTTCCAAATTTCATGACGATTGGACTTGTAGTTTGAAAGTTACATAAAGAAATGTGAAAAAATAGTATTTAAAACATATTTTTGAAACATATAAACATTAATTCAATGAAAAACATCACACATTTTATTATTATTTGAAAATTACTGCTGAAATCTATCAAACGAAACCGAGTTATTTAAAATCGGACGGTTCATTCAAAAGTTATTCAAACTTTAACACTTAAGCACCGTATATTAAACCGTTAAAACGTGTGAAATCAAAACATATCAATCAAATGTTGATTGTATTCAATGTATGAGATGTGTTTGATGTATGTGTGTGTGTATGTATGTATGTATGTATGTATGTATGTATGTATGTATGTATGTATGTATGTATGTATGTATGTATGTATGTATGTATGTATGTATGTATGTATGTATGTATGTATGTATGTATGTATGTATGTATGTAGGTATGTATGTATGTATGTATGTATGTATGTATGTATGTATATATGTATGTATGTATGTATGTATGTATGTATGTATGTATGTATGTATGTATGTATGTATGTATGTATGTATGTATGTATGTATGTATGTATGTATGTATGTATGTATGTATGTATGTATGTATGTATGTATGTATGTATGTATGTATGTATGTATGTATGTATGTATGTATGTATATATGTATGTATGTATGTATGTATGTACGTGTGTGTGTGATGACAGTTTGCAATTTTTAAATTTGCATTGAAATTCAAGAAAAGTGAGAAATATGTCAATTGTCTGAAGTTTTTGAAGCCTCTTAGTGGAATACGAACTCTGTAATTAAAGAAAAGAAAAAACTTTTACCGACTACATTCCACTATTTAATATTCATTCGCGACAGATACGTACACGCTTTGAAATAAGACACTGATGAAGCTTGCACGTCGTAGGCGAACTACGTATCTGTTCCAAATAAATATTAAATAGTGGGATTCAATCGGAAAGTTTTTTCTTTCTTTGCAAAGAAAAGCAGGTAATTTAAGCATGTAGGTATAGTGGTGTATAGGATTAAAGTGTGTTGATTTTACCAAATAAATTTATACAAATTTCAAACAAATTTTGTGCATCAATAGATGCTCTTTTCAATCATTAGATATTAGAGCTTAGAAATGTTATATGAAAAATAGGAAGTAAACGGTGCACGGTAGTAATTTTGTAAGATTTGTTTTCGTTAGTGACATTTTAAAGGACAGATGTCTTATGTCATGTATCATGTTTTAATAAATAAATCCAAAATGACAAGCGCTGGAAATCATGTCGATCATACTTTTCATTCTCAAGCATGTTTATGGCGCAGCTTTTGCACTATTTTTCGACCTCATCTAGTTTTCCTAACTAGTTTCCCTCTAACATTGTAAAAACGATGCGATCAAGCTAATGACTATCTTTTTATGAAATCAAAACTTGAGCTTCTTTTGAATGTACAAAAGAAGCTCAAGTTTTGATTTTTATGCAAAAATAATTATCTGAAGGAGCACCAGCTAAGAAATTTCTCTTTTTCATATCTAATGCTCTATTCAGTTATTTTTTCTAATTCAGATATGTTGCAAAATTGAAGCCAAGCAAACTAATAGTAAAATTTTCAGATTAATCATTTTGTTGTAGATATCCTTTTTCTTCAAAAGCGAGGTATAATAATAATTTTTCTGAACTCTTGTTTTTCAAAGATGCTAACTTTTGAACGCATGGTATTAATATCAAAATATCAAAACATCTGCTATGAACACATATTTCATATTGTCAATTCAAAACAAAACAGTCTAAGTTAGTTAGATACTGATGAAGGTCACACGTCGAGACCGAAATACGTATTTATCAATAAAACACAGTAGTAGAAATAAAGGATATAAATAACTTTTTATTTTACTTCTTTTTTATCAATTCAAAACAAGTTTCGTATGTTGCTCTGAAACCCGAAAGTTAAGGCCGCCTGTAGACCCGTTAGAGGGTTAATTTCTAATTTTCTATATATATTCATTCAAGTCTGCAAAAATTATCTTTTGTGTTAACATTATTTTTCTATAAATCACGTAAATATTATAAAACTAAATAAGATGTTCATCAAATAACGCTTACAAGTATTTACGCACCGAACGAAAGAAAATATAATTATTCTACGCAATACGTTGTGAATTTTACTGGCAAATAAGGATTTCGAGGAATACGGAACGGATATTTAAGAAAATAGTCAAGTTAATTATAGATGTTTCTGAGAAATTAAATAATGATTATTGTGGCAGTAGAAAGGCTAGGTCACGCCGCTAGGTGGATTAATTCGGGTTTTTAAGATAGCTTAACATGAAATTACAGTGGACCCCCGTTCGTTTGAACGATTTCTCATGCAAACTAACGGGGTTACTTTTTAATTTGAACAACTGGTAACCCGAAATATGCTGAGACCTGTGTGAACTGGCCGCCCTGCTCTTTGTTATTGTTTTGGTGGCTTGTTTTAGTTGGCAGTTGCAAGTGCGAATATTGCATTTTCCGATCGGATTTCTATCTTAATCGTTAGGAAAACGAAATATGAAACCGATTAAACACGCTAGGTCAGTACAAACAAATCGTGTTTATGTGCATTGTCTGCATACACAAATGATGTTATGTTGAGAATGACGTTTGAACCATTTTTAATTTGCACGTCGTGCAAACCAACGGGGTTCAAATTAAAAAGTGTTCAGATTAAAAATGGTCAAATGAACGGGGGTCCACGGTAGTATGCATATGTGGATCAATGAGGACGCGTGGTACATGGATTCTGATTTGATTACACAATAAGCGTTCAATAAACCCCAATTTTCTCCACCTAGAAGGGTTATTTTGTAAAACACACTAGTACTGTCAGTCTTGGACTGCCGTTCTCAAATTCTCACTAGGCTACTCTTTCGTTTGGCATTCTGGTCACGTGCCCAGCCCATTGCAACCTGCCATACTCTACTGTCTTCACGCGTCTGCGCCACACACTCCATTTTTCATTTTTTCGCCAAGTGAAAAAGGCAAAGCCTTGGTGCTACATTTCGCATTCAGAACTTGACCTTCTGTTTTTTTTATTCGACAGTCTTCGCAGCCTGCTATTAGAGCACAGGGCAAGGGCGGGGCTAGTACTTCGATCCTTTTGACTCTTACAGCCTCTACCAGATTAGAACCTATGACAACTGGCTTGTTAGGTCAGTTTCGTATCTCGGAGCCACTGTTCCGTTTTGTTCCTTCCCTCGTTTGCCCTTCATGTTGCACATTCCAAGGCAACGTTGAATAGCAGGTCAGAAAGTGCATGGCCTTGCTTCAATCCACCAAAACGTCACGCCGGCAACTGAGCCGCTATTTTAGCGCATGATTTTCATCCAGCGTCGTACGAATAAAGCTAACTAGTTTAAACGGAAAATCATGTTCTAGCATTATTTGCCATAGCTCATTTCGTTCGACTGAATCGTACGCCGCCTTAAAGTTGACTAACAGATGATGAGGCTGTTAGTTGTAACTACTCTCGGGACTTGTCTAAGTTGTCCTTCTGTGTTGGTGGCTCCACAGATTGACCATCACTCATGATTTTTACCCTGTTACTGTTGTTCTCCATGTTTACTACTCCATTCAACAGCGTCTGAAAGTGTTTTTTTTTCACCTGACCACTATTGCCGTTTGGTCAGCAAGCAGTTACCAGCATTATTGTTGTCTCACATCCATCTGGAAGCAGAATTCCGGCTTCCTATCGTTTTACAGGAACTTCATACGTCGTTCCAGGCCAATTGCTCATCTATGCCCGCGAGCACGTGCTTCTCCAACTTGCGCTTTTTTACTCGGTGAGTTCTTTTGACGTAGGACTATCTCTTACCGGTGGGTGTCACTCCACAATTGAGATTCTTGATATCGTCACGAAAATATGAAATTTTTTGGAAGCTAATAGCTCTTTCAATTTGGTTGGATTTTGATGGTTAGGTTTGGATACCGATCGATTCAGATGTAGCAATTAAACGGTTTTTACTAAAAAATTCTTCGACCACTAAATACTAGAAATTAACGAAAAGTTTCAAGGTCAAATTTCTCCATACATTTTCTTCGTAATCGTTTTGATTCACAGATAGGGACGACAGTTAAATAACCCATGTGTTCATTGTGATTTCGATTACTTTCCTTTTTGAAAAAAAGTGACTGTCTCCCTGTCCCAACAAGTCAAAGGTTCTTTTCGATGATTAAACCCAGACCAATTTGAAGTCTGTGCTTGGGAAGCACGTCAGCAAAATGACAAAGTTTCCTCATTCCAATAGGCCCAAGATTTTTTACGTACAAGAATTAAACTTGGAACTTTTTCCTGCAGTTTTAGCCTCTTTTTACTGTTACACAGTCAATAGCCAATAGTTCAATGATAATAGCTCAATATCCAAAGTTGATTCAATAGTACGAAGAATACACCTCTGGCTGCGGGTAAAGTTAATGACGGAACTTCCTCCAACCAACTCCAAAATTTGGTAACAGAATTTTCTGGCTCCTACACCCAGTCCGTGCACAGTGATCCAAAAAGGCGAAAAGTGGAACTTTTTTTTCCTAGTGTTGCTAGAGTGCTTTTGCTTTCATTTTATCATTTATGGTCCTCAGCACTTTTGTTTGTATGTATATCCTCCTTAATCTAAAAGTGTCAAAAGTTAGTCATCATTTACTATGATAAAAATAAAGAGATAACTTTTTTGTGTTAGGAAATATAGACATAGTTACTTAGGAAAAGTTGTAAATAATATAAAAACAAGCAGCATTGCTGAAGAAATAAATTTCTATCTCTATCGAGTGCTGAACTATAGAGCATATACTTTGGAACTTCTTTAAAAATTAGTTTTTTTTATATTTAACATATGTTGGTTGCATTTTACAAGAATGCATGGTTCTAGCGATTGTTGAAGGATTCAAAACACATGTTTTTGCAGAAGGTTACAAATCTCTAGGACCTTTCCTTACAGAGTTATCGTTTATTTAAGCTTTATTTTTCCTTAACTTCACGAGCCAAAAGCGATACCTTTGTAGGGAAAGGTCCTAGAGATTTGCAACCTTCAGCAAAACCGAGTGTTTTGAGTACCACAATAATCGCCTAGAAGCATATATTCTTGTAAAATGGAAATAACGTGAGCTAAATATGAAAAACTAATTTTTAAAGAATTTCCAAGGAAAATGTTAATTATAGCTTTGCACTCGATAGAGATAGAAATGTCATTTCTTTGGATAACTTGTTTGCCTTTATATTTTCTACAACTTTGCCGAAGAAACCATATGTCTATCTACTAATACAAAAATGTGGACGTGTATCGAGCCAACTGCAAAGGCGAAACACATAAAACGTAAGCTTGCCGTACACTCATTTGTGTGGATGGGAATAAGCAGTACTTATACAAGTTTTATAGTACTCGACCTAAGGTAAAACACTGATTTCATAAATCCACTTGCCCCATTTTACCTCATAGTCTCGTGAAGGTATGGAGATTTAAAGCATGAATATGCGATAACTTCGCAAGTAAATTTCCAAGAAATTTGCGGTCTTCTGCAAAAACGTATGTTTTGAGTGTTTCGATAATTGCCTAGAACAATGTATTCTTGTACAATGCAATTAACAAAAGCTAAGTATGAAAAACTAATTTTTAAAGAAGTTCCAAAGAATATGCTCTATAGTTCAGCACTCGATAAAGATAGCAATTTTATTTCTTCAGCAAAGTTACTTGTTTTTATATCATTTACAACTTTGCCGAAGAAGCTATGTCTATATTTCGTAACACAAAAAAAAATTATTTTGGTCATAGTAAGCGATGACTAACTCTTGACACTTTTGGGTTAAGGGGGATATTTATACGAACAAACGTGCTGAATACCATAAATGATAAAATGAAAGCAAAAGACACTAGGAAAAAAGCTCCACTTTTTGCTCTTTTGGACCACTGTGCGGTGTAGCTCTCGAGTATGGAACCCAGCTCGTGCCAGTTCAGGAAGGATTCGACATTGTTGGTGCAAAAATTTCCAATCGATATCGATTAATAGTTTCCGTGGTAGCACCTGAAATCCTCGAATTTCCTTTTGCTTAAAAACTTAATTTATTTAATAGAAAAATATTTTAAAAAATACAATTTTATCTTAAAACTTCCTACACCAACGGGATTTTTTACACATATAAATGTGGTAGAGAGTTATTCAATGGTATCGCTGAACCAGCAAAAGAAAAGGCTTGTTGGAGTGCTTGTTCAATGAGATCGCTGAACCAACGCTCTCGTCATGTTGAACGTTTCACTCATCAGCTTCGTAGCTAAATGAAATGGCATCAAAGCGCATACCATAAAAATACATGTTTAGAAACCTAGTATGTTGTTCAGTGAAATCCCTGAACCAGCTAATGAGAAATTCCATCCCGTGTTTGCAACAATGAAATAATGAGCATTCTAATAAGAAAGCATGCTGTCTAACTTTTCGGCCCCTTTTTGCAGTTTACTCCTCAGTCATCACAAAAATCTGAAAAGAAACTCACAGATGTTGTCCTTTTTTCCCGGATTACCCACAGCTGGTCGCTTAATAGCTTATAAAACTACATGTCGGGTCCTTTTGTGTTGTCATTATGAGAGTATCAGGGAGACCTCAAACACCAATTCTACCTGACGAGACAGGGGCAAATGCCGCCCACTAATACGTAGTGGGCCCCAAGCTCAGCCGATACGCCTATGCCCATAGGCGGAGCCGTTTCGGCCCAGCACGGACTCCACGAACTGAGTCTGAGATCTCTCTGCCAAAGGATGGAATGTCATATTTTAAATATGATGATGATGTGAGGAAAACTGATAGTTGAAAATGTGCTTTGCCCTGAATATGTTGTACTACTTGAGTTGTAAAATGTAGTATAGTGGTGAAGTGGAGATTTCGTTAGCTCGGCCTAACACCGGTTGTCATCAACCGCGCACCCACCATCCATTTTCCAACACAAACAACCACAAAAGAACCAATAGGAAGACCAATTTCCGACCATCAGTGGTTATCAACTTATCAGGGTTCGATCGATGGAACAATTTCCATCTGTCATCCCCCTGGCATTTATGCACTGTTCCAAGATAGGTCTACAAAGCAAGTTGAGCGCATCATGACCTGACCTGGGCGTTCGCGGTAGTCACCAGAAGCTTTAAACCATAGAATCGCACCCACTTCCTAAACCCTTCGGACCAAAGAGCTAGAGCGCAGTATTTATAACGGGAATCCGTCACTAAACCCCAAAAACCGACCACAAGAAGTATTATTATAATGAGTTAAATGTAATGTAGTATATGATTTGACTCAATTTTCGCATCTGCTACCTTAGTATAACATTTACGACATTTTTCAAATTTCAATGATGATTGGTTCTGGAGTAAACTACGAAAGATAAAATTTACAGTGTCCGCCATTACTGAATCAAAATGCCGTCTAATAATCTGAAAATTTGCCGAAATGCTCTACAGGGTAAGTAATTTATTTCAATCATTCCACAAAATAATTAAGCTTGGGGGCATTTTTTGTATGGAAACTCGGCAAATCCATTTTAAATTCTCCAATTCCAATGCCTCGATGTACGACACTGGTCTAACAAAGCAGTCGTGGAATGCTCTAATGTTATCTGGAACTAACAGATAGATTCAACAGGCGCGTAGCACTAACCCCGCAATTGTGCTGCACTTTTAACAGCCGGTAGCGAAAGCAAAGCCCTGGGTATAAACGTCTTCAAGGTTTTACTCTTCTTTATCGACAGACTTCGCACCCGTTTATTACAGTACGGAACAATCACTAGGCTAGTGCTACGAAGCTACTGACTCTAGCAGTACCTCCTAGCCGAATTTTGAACCAATGACGACTGACTTGGCTTCTTGAAAGTCAAATTTCATGAACGAAATCTAGCATTTTGGTTTTGACGTAGGACTACGTCTTTGTTTACTATACTGGGTAGCACTTTGTGAAAACGAAAATAGAAGTGTAACGTTTGAATGAAAGATTTCAAATGGTAATAACTACTAAACTAGTGAACGAAACTGAACAATTTATATCTAGGTTATTATCTAGATATATAAAAATAAATTTCTGTCTATCAGTCTATCTGCATGTTCCTTATAGACTTCTAGAACCTTATAGAAACTACTGAACTGATCAGCGTAAAAATTTGCATGCAGGCTTTTTTGGAGCCGGGGAGGTTCTTATGATAGTTAGAGACCCCTCCCCCTGTAAGAGGGGGGAGGGGGGTTCCCATACAAATGAAACACAAATTTCTGCATAACTCGAGAACTAATCAAGCAAATGGAACTAAATTTGGCATGTGAGGGTTTTTGAAGGCAAGAATTTTTTCTACGGTGAATTGAGACCCCATCCCTCTTTAGCAGGGGGGGGGGCTCCCATCAAATGAAATACAAATTTCCTCATATCTCGAGAACTAATCAAGCAAATTTAAACAAATTTGGCATCGTGGGGGTTTTTGGAGACAAGAATTTTTTTATAGTGTAATGAGACCCCTTCCCCTTCTAAGAAGGGGGGTCCCATACAAATAAAATACTAATTTCTTCATAACTCGGGAAGTAATCAAGCAAACGGAACCAAATTTGGCATGTGAAAGTTTTTAGAGGCAGTGATTTTTTCTATGGTGTATTGAGACCCCTCTCCTCTCAAAGAGGGGGGTCTCCCATACAAATGAAATACAAATTTCCTCATAACTCGAGAACTAATCAACCACATTTGGCATGTGGGGATTCTAGGAGGCAGGAACTTTTTCTATGGTGAATTAGGACCCCTGCCTTTTTTACGAAGGGGGGATACAAATATGCAGCCTACATTAGTCTTTGATCTAATGATCTGATATAGTCCTACGTCACTCTTTCGTACAACCCTTCGTATACTTTGTAGTTTTTATAATGACCAAGTGCTTCCGCATCAACTCTAGAGGTACCGCAAAGCTAAATTTTAGGATCTCTACTTTTTTCGTTATTGATATTTGACCGGAACCAAACCATTCTTTTTGAATTTTGAACGAATTTCTTCCTCTCGTTGTACGATATGTATTCTTATCTACGTGGAAAGCGTTTTATGAAATTTTATGAATTGATCAACGGTTATAAAATTTCCTGACTAATGGTATTCTTAGTTGTGTTATAAAATGGCAGCTGGTTCAGATTGATTTGATGTGATAATTAAAACACAATTTTTATTATCCAAAACAGGATCATGTTATGAACATAACACACAAAACGATCATATTTCACAACCATACACATCACAATCTCTGTCTGATACCATTTCATAAAATAGTTTACTGCCACATCAATAGCTCATCAACAGATTGCTTACACGTTCTACCGCCAGGACGCAACACAGGAAGGAAACCACTACCACTAGTGAGTGACCCCACAGTGGCCCAGTTTGGCCATGAATTTATATCTTATCGAGCCAAATGACCTGCCAGAGCAAAATGCCAATAAACTGTCAAGTATTATGATTGTCCACCATGTGTTGTTCCGCTCCCTCGGTCCGGTCGCCAACAAGAATTTCCCTACTACTGAGACTGACGTGCCGGGGCCAGCTTTCACTTTTTTTTTGGCTTCCGCCGGCGAGCAGCAGCTATCGATAACTATTCCCCCGAGGAGAGCCCCGCAAGGATGAGTGGACGACGACGTGGAAAATCGTCGAGCGTCTCCACGCTTTTGCTTGCCAGCAACAAGTCCCACCGAGGGCTGCTGCCCGATCGAAAACAGCACAGCAAAAGGCAAACCTATTTTCGCATTCACGTCAGAGCTGCCCGTCTGCTAAACAGGCGCGCGCGAGCGAGAGAGCTTGAGAGCGTAAGATTTTTCCCCCGCTGGGAGAAAAACACATCGTTGTGTGATTTGAAATCGAATTGATATGGCATTGATAAGCTTCGGAAAGCAATTCCTTTGGTGGGGGAGAATGGGCACAAATCGGTAGCTTGATTTGCTGCTCGATTTCGTCCGGAAGTCGTTCTTCCGACGAGTGGGAAAGGAAGATTTAGTTCGAATTCCAGAAGAAGAAAAAAAAATACACATCGATGGAAGGACCTTGTCCCATCACACCCGTCGTTCACAGACAGAAGTGAGGGAGCCATAAATCATATTTCTTGATTACGGTTTGGTGTGAGGTTTCTGTATCAAGAAACGTATCAGCGAAAGGTAATAAAATGTAATAAATTATTGACGAAAAGGCTTTCTGACCGATCCGGTACGGGTTTATCATAAATACTAGGAAAACAAACTGGAGCAAAGATCCAGAACCGCAGAAAATCCAATTGATTTTGAGCTGACTATTCAACGCACACACGCACACGTACTCAGCCAGTCGGTTCAACATCGGCTGCGTGACGGCCGTGATTGATGACTGACGGAAGAGGTTTTTCCGACACAGACGTCCACGTCGAAGGAGGAGGCAGGTTCGGCAAATCTGAAGACAGTCGGTCAGTCCTTCGGTTAGTATTCAACTCACTGTCAGACTCTGTCAGCATCGATAAACATTTGTCAAACGTGTGGCACCACGGTCTCGGTCCGTGTGGAGACCCCTCCCCGTCATCGCGCGAACGGCAGGTCACACAAAATTGATAGTAATTGATCTAGCTTTTGCGCCCAGCCGGCCGGCTGGCCGACAGCGGCAGCCAGCTGCTCCTACATCCGTCCCGTCCAGACGACGAGGAGTCGATGTGGATCACGCCAAGTGACACTTTTATCGAGTGCACGTCAGCTTGGAGAAAATGTCTTTCTCTGCCGCACTCACCGACCGACTCGAATGTTCCTCTGACTGTACAGGCACACAACACACTATTCAAAAGTGGCCTGCCGGGTCGTGTGACTTTTTTTTCGGTGTGTATCCATTGAAACTCAAACCGAGAGTCTGATGAAGTGACGAATGGGGGGGATGTGGGACTTTCGGCGGATGGAACAAAATGAAAATGCTTTCAAAGCGACACGTCGACGGATGGTGGATTGCCGATAGTGGGCTGTCCTGGCCAGGTTGGTTGGTTGGAGGGTAAAGAAGATTATGGATGCGTGCGTACGTGCGGTTTGTGAGAACATTTTAATACGATTGCTTTCGTTTATTCGCGTGGAAAAAAAATTCTTTGCATTTTTGTGGATCCGGTAGATTTCATCCAGTGATGGAGAGCTTCTGTGTGTTTTGATAAATAGATTTGCTGCAACTATGGAATGAAATACCGCGCGAACAGCGGGAACAGTTGATGGCATTTGATGAGAGAAAAAAGTTAAACCATAAAAAATCATTGCAACTAAGCGCGGTTTATCGATTGATGCAAACGTTATTGTTCTACAGTCCAATACAACTTGGGTGCTTCGTTTAGACACATTAAATAATATTTGTTTAAATCAAAAATCGTCACAACAATGGAATTTTTAACGAAATTTCTAGCAAAAATTTATGTTATGCCAGATAGCATTTCTTGCGAGCTCAACGGAAGATTGTGGGACACCAGAAACCTGCAATCCATAGATGTCCAGGTTGTACCACACGACGAAAGTCCAGAGTGCATACAGAGCTTTTAATGAACAGTCTTTTGCGCTGTCAATGGAGCTCCGTGCAGGAGGGTTTTGTTTTGTTTTTTTTTTTTTTTCTTATTTGTCTCCACCGACAAGGTTCATTTCGTAGAGATGCTTTAGCTCTCCGGGACACAGGGGGCGCACGAGTGAATGATAAGGACCCAAACAGCGTACACTACAGTCGGTAGTCGGTGCAGCAGCAGTAGCAGCACAGTACCAGAATAGCGAGACAATCGAAACAATGCGGTTTTTCTGGTTGAGCTCCTGCACAGCGACAGAATAACTCACCGGGAAAAGCGGAGTTACAGAAGACGGAGGCAAGACGGGACACTGGACCAGTTTTGGTTCAACTTATCCCCCTCCTTCCCCGGCGATGGCTTGTCTACCTTCTGATGGCGAAGTGTTCCTTTTTAACGACGCTGTTGGAAAAGGAAGGATACTGGCACAGCTTACGAGTGTGGGAATTCTGTAATAATGCGCTACCTTCTTTACTAAACGGCCGAGAAACAGCGGATGGAGCCAGCAGCAGCAAGAGGAAAAAATGTAAATGAAAATTGAAACAAACCGTCCGACTTGGGAAGTGTTTACAGAGACGGAAGGTGACTGTGTGTTGGTGAGCAGAATTCACGTCCTCGGATAGAGCTACGTCTGCGATGCACACGAGGTTTCGCTACGGTTCGAAAACAGAGTTGCATAACAGCCTTGATGCAGAATGTCTGGATGCTACAGGCTTCCCAATTTATTTGTAAACAAAACGGTATATACGTATAGCAGCGCATTTCAGTAAAAACCTGCTGGGAATATTTCAAGTTCATAGTAAAAATAACACAAAATCTTGCTGTAGGTTAGGCACAGTTGAACGTTTTTCAACCATTCCCATCTCCAATTACCCAAGAGGGACAATCTCCGAACAAGTTCCAATAACAACAACTTACGTAAAGTGCAGCCTCTTTTCCTCTGGCAAAAATCGACACAAGTTCAGAAGCCGCTTGTTGAAGCAAATCTTCCTGCCCCTGCCCAGCGTGCCACCCACCCACACACAACGCAATCCCTAACTGTCACTCTGGTTCAATTTTCATTTTCACCTGGGCAGAGAAAATACCCCCGCCCTGTGCCCTGTGTGTGCCCGACGACTCAATTCTCCTCCGTTCATCATCCCGTTTTATTTTTATTTTTCCCTTCTGTCGCCCTCGCCCGGGCTTTCCAAGTTAAAAGTCAGCAAGTGTACATGAATCTACTTAAAATCGTACTAATTGCAAGCATTGTGTGTGACGCTCTCTCCGGTCGGGTGGTGTGCGCTGCAGTCAACCGTGCCGCCAACAACGTCCTGCTGCTGCTGCTGCTGTCCCCTATCCCCTTGCACAGCTCAGCGCGTCCCTTCTGGCCGGCCAGGAGTGGTCCTTGTTCGTTCCATTCTTTCGCACGACCTCCTCTTCTACCTTCGAGTCCTCTTGTTTCCGTTTCGCTTCTCGCCACACACCATTCACTCTACGGTTCAGAAGCTCAATGGTGTGTCGGTTTGTTGGCAAGGATTTTTTCTGCTCCCTCCACAGTCCACACACACACACACCCGACCGACCGACCGAGCAGCTCCGCACATTCACTAGACTTGTTTCCATTTCCAAGTGCCAAGGATTATACACCCCTCCTCTCGGAACTCGTCGTCGTTCACCGTACCTTCGACAGAATTCGCCTGGCCGGGGTCTACTAGCCATTCTGTTGTGCAAAAAAAAACACGAACATTGTGTACTGTTTGTATGGAGGTGTGTGGAGCATTGTTGCCCCCTCCCCACCCCCTTGGCTAAAGTAGATCCTCTTCTGTCGAGTGACGGATCGCCGCATATTGTACGAGAGAAACGTAAAGAACGGGCCAAGCATCAGACACATTCTCCGTACGTCTTTTGTCGAGATACAACACAGACGAAGATTAAAGCTGCCATTCCAGAACAGCTTGAGGCTTTGGCGGTTTCTTGCAGCCAACCTTGGCAAAGGTACACGCTGCCGCTGCTGCCGCCGCCGACAACGATGACGACGACGACGTCGTTCGTTTCACCACAGCTGACGAATGGATGGACCGCCCCCAAGAACTCCGACCTCAGCAAGCCAGTGCGGTGCGTTGGTTGCTGGAACACAGCTCCCTAGGATTGCGTACGGTTTTTTAACGCGTTTCAGAAAGTTTTCGACGCGGTTTAAAACTTATTTTCAGTAATGTAAATTTCATACTTGAGTACCATCCAAAATTACGACGACGTTTCGACCAGTTTGAATGGACATTTTCAAGGTTGAAATGTCCAACGCTTTGGAAAGGCTATAATTTATAGTGAAATAGATTGACATAGCTGTTGTATTAAAACAATCCAACTTAGCATTCCACCCAGGTTGACAAGATTAACGATGAAAATTGATTCTATGATTTTTTTAGCTCGTTTGTTGACACTGGTTTCATTACATATCAGTTTTACACAGCACGTAGTTTTGAAATCTGTCCTTTTTTTCTCCTCCATATGGATATCATCACAGCGACGTGTATTTCGATTGATTGTGACATCATCCAAGTGTTTTTTCTGTATTCCGCACTTCGTTCTTTGCTGTATCTCATTGAATACTAGTTGAGCCCGAATCTTACGATCCGAAAAATATAACTGTCTGTCACGAAAACTACAGATACATTCCATTTGCCAGTGTTTGCGAAGATGTTAAAATTTTGTATTAATTCTTTGAGCCTTATATTAAAACTAGCTGTAACCCGCGCGGGTCGCCTCGCGTCTAATTGAGAGCAAATTGGAGGTACGCTATGTAACTCTATGAGGTGTAACTACGTTACTTTTGCTCGTCTTGAATACAATCTAGTATGATTGGTTTGAGTCTGCTTAATGTGCGCGATTATTACCACGAAAATACATATCGCGCCCCTCGTTTTGGTTTATATACATAGATTATTTGCATTACGGCATACGAAGATCTTACGATTACCATAATATAGCTCAAAGATGCTGTACATAAAAGAGTCTTAGCCTGAAACTGAAACAAATAGCTTTTATGCTCGCATTGGGTTTTATTTAACAGAATAGAAAAACATTTTCTCCTCTCTGTGCTGATTCTATAAGTGGGCAAAATGGCTCTTTTGTGTGAGTGGCCCTGAACCGTGGCCGATTCAAATAAGCGGCACGTTGATATCGCGACGAGCGGCCGAATCAAGCAGTCGAGTCAAGCAGTTGAGTCGGGCAGTCAAATCGAGCAGTCTAGTCGAGCGGTTGAATCAAGCTGTTCAGTCAAGCAGTCCAGTCGAGCTGTCAAGTCGAGCTGTCAAGTCGAGCAGTTAAATCGAGTAGCCTAGCCGAGCAGTCGAGTTGAGTAGCCGATTCGAATAGTTGAATTGAGCGGTTTAGTCGAGTAGTCCAGTCGAGCAATTGAATCATGTAGTCCAGTCGAGCAGTTGAATCGATTAGTTGAACCGAGCAGTCCAATCGAGCAGTCGAACCGATCAGCTTAGTCAAGCAGTCTAGTCGACCAGTTGAGCAATCGAGCAGTCCAGCAGACGACCAGTGTGCGTGAGATGACTGAGAATAAAACCCATTATTACGAAGGCATGATGTCCAGTCAGGGGCCTGTTTTTAGTTACCGATAGACCTCTTATGACGTCCTGTCAGAGACTTGGTTTTAGCTACAGACAAGCCTCTTAAGTGCTAGTGTAAAAGAGTTTTTGGTGCATGCATGTTTTCATGAAATTTCTCTTTATGTGTACAAGGTTTTCTAATCGATTGATGCAAAAATATAGGGCCCTATTCTGTAAGTCACGTCGAGCAACTCGACTCGACTCAGTCACTGTCGAGTGTCGAGTGCAAGAGGAACGGGCAGCATAGCGGCTCAATGCAGGCCAAAACAAAGCTAGCTCAAGCGTCACTTGCTAACCGTTTAGACACTAGCTTTTTGGCAGTGGAGTTACTCGACAAAATCGGGTCGCATGTGACTTACATAATACCAAAAGTCGACTAGTCGAGTAAAGTGACACTCGACGTGACTTACAGAATAGGGCCCATATATTGAAAATCGCTCTAGAAGTCGCTACATTCCCGTGTGACGTAACCCTACGACAAAAACATATGAAGCATTTTAAACGTTTTTAACATTCCTGATAAGTACCAAGCTGATATTCGTGAGGGTCGCTCCGCGACAGATCCGATGTTTACCTTGCGTTAGTTTCTATACAAATTCCGGGAGCACAACTTGCAGAATCATCAACTGTTTGCGGACTTTATGGCGGCGCACAAAACATTCAGACTTATTTTCGCTATTTTAATCCATTCTGTTAACGTAAAAATTGTGATTTTGGTAAGTAAAACGTTAATTTTTCCTTCATTATTCAATTTGCTGCTTTTGAGCAGTTTTTACGTTAGACATTTGAAAGAATTTGTAGAAAAAATATCTATAGCTACAGAACCGAAGGAGATAGCGACTTGATTTCTTCAAACAAAATGCGTTTTCATTGGATGTGAAAGTGCTCAGAAGACAGAATTTGTGAGAAATAAACACGGCAGGAAATATTAAGAAAAAACGAATAGGTCCACCCCGTCCAAAGAATTTTAAATAACGATGTCAGTCCCGGCGTAGTGGTTAGCATTCACGCCTCTCACGCCGAGGACCCGGGTTCAAATCCCAACCCCGCAGTTGGCACGAATGACCCAAGCTGGTTAAAGTGACTATAATCAAAAAAAAACTTTAAATTGCTCCATCCTATCAACCATAAGAGATAGGATTTTCATTTCTTTAGCAAAGTTATACCTAGGACTAACAGTTTTAGCGTAATTACTTTTGTCCACCTAGATTTGGGTTTCATCCCACAGCGCGGTGTACGATTCAGTCAAACGAAATGAGTTGTGACAGATAAGGCTAGAACAAGGTTTTTCGACGAAACTGATTACGCTGATTCGTGCGACAATGCCCAGTTAGCGTCGTACGTTGCTGGTCCAACAAACCAGTCATCGTATGTTCGAATCTCGGCGAGGCGGTGCTTGCTAGATAGAGTCAGTAAGATCGTTACACTGGCCCCGTAATTTTCCTGTACTCTAACAGCCGGCTGCGAAGTCTGTCGATAAAGAAGGGTAATGTCTAAAGACAGTTCAAGCCCAAGGCTTTGCTTTTGATTCGTGTGACTCTGGATGGGACAAAATCATGCGTCAGAAAACCGGGGGTGATCGCTTTCGTAACGTTGGATGGGCTCCCTAAACCTAACCTATTCAACATTGCCTTGGACGGTGCAATTCGAAGAGCAAATGTAGAAAGGAACGCGACTATCATCGCGAAATCTATCATCACTTTAAACTTTTTAGACAAGGCCCGTGACAGGACGTCATCCGGGGCAGGAATAAGAGGTCCAAAATCGGTGTTAAAAATTCGTGATATATGTTAACGCTTAAAGTTACATTCGATGTTTATATGCAAGCGCTCTTTATGGACTATTATTGTATGTAAGGTTTATCTGCGAGATCTGCATATATAACTGCATGCTCTTTTTATATTTCACTATAATTTTAAATCGCAGTGATTATTATTATTATTGTGGTTTGTTGATCCATCGGACAATTTTTGTCTACATGAATAAAAATTACATTTACATCACACGTATAAGTTAAAATTCTTCAAGGGTTTTTTAAAACTTAACGCACAGAAAAATCAAGCAGGTGGAACACATTATTTAATTTCAAAAAATAGCATAAACAGGATAATTTCTACCATAGTCCGCCCGTCTGAAATTCAATCTCAAGAACTCTTTGGATCTCAGGAACACAGTTGACACGCTCAGACAGAATTTGCTCTAGAAGTTGCGGTGAATTGATGTTTCCGAGTAATAGTTTAGCCGCAAACAAAGCTCTGGCTGAGTTGCGACGACGCTGTAAGGTCTCCATTCCGAGTAAACGATCCTCATACGGTGGCAGCCGTGTTGGCCCATCCCACGGAAGCAATCTTAAAGCAAATCTTTCGAACCGAGATTTGGATAGCCTTAATTCTATTTATTCAGCAGCTTGCATAAGGTTTCCATACTACTGATGCTGTTGAACCAAAATTGAACCAACGAGTGCGTAATATAGTGATTGTAGGCAGTGGGGATCGCGGAAACCGCTTAAATTTGATGAAACCTAAGTTCCTGTTGGCTTTGTTTTAATAGTTGATTCCAGCAATGCAAGTCCTCAAAAAGTTTCACTAACCGCTGCAATTCCTGACGGTCTTCTGCTGATTTAACGATGATAAAGATCTTCAGATCATCAGCATACACAAGTTTGCAGGCATGAAGTACAAGCAAGCTAACATCATTGAAAAATATTGAGAATAGTAGGGGTCCCAGGTTGCTTCCCTGAGGTACTCCGGAATTGTTAGTAAAGCTGTAGGAGCGATGAGAATTTAACCATTTTTCATATTTCGACTACTTTTCAATACCAATCTCGCTCCTAGAACCTCGGATTCCGGAAACTAGTAAAAAGTAATTTGCTATAAGGCTGTTCAATCATTTTCGGAAATGGAGGAAGTGTCTGATGTGAAGAATGATTAATGGGATAAAATCGAAAATCAATCGAACACATGAGAGATAAATATATCGAGATTGGCTTACCGCAAAAATGTTCTAAACTGAAAAGCGCGACAGCAGAAAAAAGCGATTGCTAAACCATAATACAGGCAGAAAGATTTTCTTTACCACGAATCAACAGCATATTAAAGTTTGTTTCACAAAACAAACATTTGCTTCTTCGTTACACTGCATTGCCACGTGAGCTTTAATTAGGTTTCCCACCAGGAGCACACGAGCAAGCCTGTGAAGCTTTCCACTTTTTGACAGTCGTTACTTTGCTTGTGAGCCCACGCGTGTCGTACCACCGCAGTTTACACACTCCCTAGAGATGGCTAAAATTTGAGATTTCATTCATTTTTCCCAATCACCATCGTAACGCTGATGGGTTGCTCGCTTCGTTCTAGACGACCGACGTCGTGCCAATACTTCCGAGCCTCCACTAAACCACCAACGCAACGTCGTTACGTAAACGGCGCTGTGTGTGCTATTATGGTAAGCAGTAATTTCTGATTCCTGAACGTCTGTCTAATCGTAATATTTCCGCTTTTTGTTTGGCATTTTCCTGCTACTGTTTCGGCGGTGATAATTTTTACCAAATCACCCTTGAATGAGTTTCAAATTTCAGGCTGACTATGAAAATGCTGTGCTACGTTTCGAAGCAGGGTAGGAACACCATGGTCTAGAATCAATAACCGTAAATGTTGTTTAACCATTTCACCCTAAACGGTTTGTGTTGCAGGTTCAGAACGAAAAGAGGAAAAGTGGACCGGCCTTAAAATTCAATATTCCACGAACGCCGTCAGGACGAATGAAAAATGATGCAACTGCGGTGGAGGTTTGCAGCCAGTGCGGTCACCCGGGGGAGAAGGGCGGGGGACAGGGGGCACGAGTCAGCGACGAAAGTAAAAGTAAACTCTTGTTTAGGGAACTTTTTTAATAAAAATTTACCCTGCTAGCGGGGCCAGGTTCGTTGGTTTTAGCATACTGGTGGTGCAGCAACCATCAAAAGTCTGGACTCACCGACACAGAAAATCTCCGATGGCGGCAGTCTGCCTATGCAGTCAATCAGAAATAGTGCCCGATGTTGTGGAAATCATGGATGGAAAAGTATGGTCCAAGTACCGCTTCATCCGTCCGTCCGTCCTTCTGTCGGTGGAGTTTTATTCAGTTGATTTAAGCGAGTGCAGTTCGAGCTTCAAACTGTTGACTGATAACGGTATGAAGTTCTTCTATGTTTTGCAAAGCAAAACCTTTTTGGTAAATTGATTTCGCTCAACAAAATTATCAAATATTGTTTCAGCATTGCTGAAGTTAGACTCTAGGCACCTAAATTATCGTGCTCGTGCCATTGGCATAAAAATTGGCACATTGCGTTCCCTGTGGAAATCATGTTTTTAATCAGTCATCTCATAGATGAAAACAGTAAAATAGGTCTTCACCAGGCAGTCAGTGAGTCAGTCAAAATTCGACAGGTTCCCGGACGAAGGCAAAGCGAAAGCGAGGCTCATCAGCCCGCAAACTACCAATAAATTCCGGTGCTTTTCTACCTCGCAATTCGCTCTGTTTCTCGCTCTATTTGTTGCCCCCGGTGAGAGCAATTCGCATTCAAATATTTCTAGGTTCACTAAGGCAATCCGCACTGGCAAATATATGGATACCGACTCACACATACAGACCCGTTTCAATCGGGCACCGTGCGTCATCGTAGTCATTGTCGTCGTCGTCGTCGCTGTCCCCGATTCGGATGCTAGAGCCACCGCAACCCGATGGAGACGCAAATATTTCTCGGAACTCCACCCGCCACTACCCACTAATAGTAGAACAATAATACTAGCAATGCAAGAATGTGGCACTGCATAAAAATGACAACATTGCGCCAGTTTATTGTAGTTTCATAGACCGCCGCCGCGTCCTCTTTTCCTCCCACTAGCTCCCCCCACATCATCATCATCGTTGTTGCTGGTGCTGCTCGTCCTCCTCATGCGGTTCTCGCTGGGCGATGTATGACAATGGATGACAGCGACACATCCGCCACATGACACCCGCTGGCTGCTGACATGAGACGGTGGGAATGTCAATGAACGCTGCACTTTGGTTGTGCCGCCGATCCGTTCGTTCTTTTTGTTGGGGCTAGGCTAGGCTCCTCCGGTTGGCAATAGAAACGGTGTTGGGTAGGCCGTAGCAGTCAGTGGTAAAGGTTTCGAATGAAAAAAGAAATCTCTTTATACAAAGGTATTGCTTTTTTGCTGCCGAAGTTTATTGTCTAAGGCCGAACTTTAAAATCAAATCTGAGTTTATAAATTTTATACCAAAATGGTAGTGGAAAGTTAGTAATAATGACGCTTGGAGATCGTTTTGAACTAATGTCATGCCGACCATTTTTTTAACTTCCAGCACAAGTTATTATTACCGTTAATTCTTTAAATTTTACCAATCTCTTTAATTTTATCATTTCTGTGAGTCTTGTCATTAAACAAAATTAACTTTTTTATTATTTTTTTTATTTCTATAAAATTACTATTCATAATTTGAAATATTTCTTTAATTTATAGTATCTATCTTCATCCTTCTTCTCCAATTCAATACTACAATCATTCCTATTTTTCCTGCCATCTAAAACAAGTACTAGAACATCTATTAATTCCATCGCTTCAACAATTTCTGTCAAGTCTACCAAATTTATCTTTTCTATTATTTCTACTATTTCCACTACAGATTTATTTTTTTAAAGTTTTTATCATTCTTTCTATCATACATTAGTAATTATTATTGTTTACTACTGTCATTCGTATTAATAATATCATCATAATTATTGAATCATTTCAATCACATTTGATCTTTTACATCTTTCGCTGTATCATTCCTGCTTTTTCTTTCTTTTTGAGCTTGAACTATATCTTATGGGAAGTCTTGCAAGGAAACTCGCAAAAACTTTCATGAAGAGTCGTTAGGTTTTGAGCGCCAATAACTCTGCAATTTCCTGATCGATTTTCAATATTTTTGCTTAAAACGATCGGAAAACCTTCTATGCGTCGAATTCAATAAAGAAAATTATTGATTTTCAAATGAGCAATGTTTTCCAAAACATCATGCCATATCTTATCCTTGCCCTTTCCAGGACTTTAGCACAATGTAGCAAAACACGCAAGTAGCAAACTATGCTTACTCTCACAAAAGCGAGTATGAGAAGCATAACGCATACGCCACTGACGCAAGCGTACGACAAACCAATGCTGTGTGCCTATAACAGCAATGTTCCGATTTTGTCAGCACCATGTTAAATTTTAGGCTAACAAAATGGAACAACTGATAAAATCGGGATTTTTTTCGAAATTTTTTTCAAAATTCATGACCTAAGACCATGCATTTTCGAAGACTTCTACTAAAAATGAAATTGATCCACCGAAAGCTCAACGCAATCTAATCAACCGGGCACAGCACACTGGACCAGAACCTTTTTTGATGTGCGTTTTTGAAGTTTTGAGCGGGAAAACTTGGTTTTAGGTTTATGGAACCTGGAAGAATTTCCTAAAATTAAAAGTTCTATCGTATTGCGGAGTTTAAATTTTAATTAATCCCCCTAAAAGTGCAATGAAAAATTTATTTTTCTTCAGTTTCAATATAACAAAATGATGTGTTCTGTAAAGTTTTATAGCATATTATTACAAGAAATTTTGCTGAAGACAGTAACCTTCTATCTCTTCAGCAAAGATAGAAAAATCCTATTTCTCATAGATGAAAAGTCGTTAAAATCACTTTTTCATTTCAGCTGTTTTTGTAGTTTTTGTATGATTTTTTTTTCTGTTTTACAAAGTTGTACAAATAGTAAAAATATACAACATTGCTGAATTTAGTATGCCTCTATCTTTATTTTCTTTTAATATAAAAATACCCTAATTTTGACCACGAATTACTCGCAAAAAAGGCATCATTTTATTCAAAAACTCTCCCCAGGAAGTCAGAATAGTTTTATGCAGACTGAAAATTTTAATAAATCATGCTTAAAATCACAAAAGTTAAACAAAATTTATAGTTGACCAAACTCGTGTTTTAGTCTTTGACCTTGAAATGCGGTCAGGCATTATTATTATTATTTTTTTGAAACGATGGTTTTTACAATTGATGGAGGGACGGTACTCCCCCTTCCTTTCAACTCTTTCCCCTTCTTTCCCGAAAAATTTTTCATTACTTTCCCCTACCGTCCCTCCATCAATTGTAAAAACAATCGTTTCAAAAAAATATTAAAATTTACAGGCTGACAAAATCGAGATAAAAAACTGATAAAATCGGGGATAGACAAAATCGAGAGCTGACAAAATCGGAACATTACTGTATTCTGCTACCTACACACTCGCGAGTGTACAGCCTCGTAGCGTCTTTCTGCACAGCCCGCTCGTGAGGCCAACAACTCGTAAGTAGCCAACAGCCCGTCAGGGCCAGTGGCACATTAAGTTGTATCGACACAGATTTTACATTACTCTTTTTTTTCTACTTCATCTTACGCCCCCGCTTATTCACGCTAGTAAGAATGCCAGCTCTTGCCAGCGATCAGTATCAGTAGCTCGAGTTGCAATGACGAGCGAGAGCGGCGACCGATCGTTACCGATAGCTAAATACATACTCGCAAAAACTCGTCGCAGCGCATGAACAAATAAAAGCGAGAGTCCGAAAGAGATGCGCATGCCGGTGTATTCGTTAGAACAAGAACGCGTGTGTGAGAAAATGCGCAATACTGCTTTTGCTAAGAAAACGAGATGTTTTACTAACACAGACATCAGTTTGATAACTTTCGGTGCAGCTGCAGACAAACGTGCGATTGGTTTTTCTAACTTTTGAAAATTTAGCCGCATTCTTCTTTGGAGGCACTCTTTCTGCGATGTCGCCACTTTCCAAGCACAGACGATACACCTACCGATACCAGATTTTCAATGCCGATTTTCAGATTATTCAGATTTCGCTCAGCAAACAAAAGCCTTAAGTTTAGTGCCAATCGGACCTCTCTTCGATTAATGGGAGCGCCTCCTTTTTTAAAGAAAAGACCCGTTTTTATCAAAATCTCTTATATTTTCTTTTGCTTATAGAGTAGATGCACCAGTAGTAGTGGTAGTACCAGTAGTGGTGGAAACTTGAATTATTCCATTATTTTTGCAAATTTTGGTACAAGCTTGATAAGTTTCGAACTGCCAGTAACAGTATTATTTGATAAGTATCAAACTTGTACCAAAATCTGCAAAAATAATGGAATAATTCGAGTTTTTACCACTACTGGTACTACCACCACTAATGGTGCGTCTACCCTATAGTGGGACTTCGATTTTCGAATGCCTTAATTTTGGCATTTTGGCGATTTTGGTAACACGAAGTATTTTGCTTCCAATAATATGCTTAAACATCAATCAAATTTCCGCATACATGTTCAAACTGACCCAAAATGATGACGTCAGTATGAAAAAAACTTAAAATTGTAGAAACTTTCGAAAACTAATACCATGGACCCCCGTTCGTTTGACCGTTTTTGATCTGAACACTTTTTAAATTGAACCCCGTTGGTTTGCACGACGTGCAAATTAAAAATGGTTCAAATGTCATTCTCAACACATCATTTGCTTATGCAGACAATGCACATAAACACGATTTGTTTGTACTAACCTAGCGTATTTATTTTGTTTCACATTCCGTTTTTCCAACTACGATCATGACAGAAACCCGATCGAAGAATCAAATATTCACTGCTTGCAAGTGCGAACTAAATCAAACCACCAAAACAATAACAAAGAGCAGGGCGGCCAATTCATACAAGTTTCAACATATTTAGGGTTGCCAGTTGTTCAAATTAAAAACTAACCCCGTTAGTTTGCATGAGCAATCGTTCAAACGAACGGGGGTACACTGTATTTGTATTGACGTAGGACTACGTTTTTTCGCAGGATGTCAAAAACTTGCATGCGACAACCTGATAGCTCTCGTAGGGCTTTTTGAGTATAAAATCATTGATTATATTTCGCCTATTTTGGATTCATTTTTATTAAATTTTCTTATATCACTAAAATCTGTTTTACCACGTCCATCCATTTTACGTGATTTCGTTTTACGTCACCTTTTTTACGTCCAAAATTTGAATTACCGTCCCCTCGTTTTACGTCCAAAATTAGAATTAACGTCCTCTCGTTTTACGTTCAAAATTTGAATTAAAGACCTCTCTTTTACATCAGAATTTGAATTGACGTCTTCTCGTTTTACGTCCAAAATTTCTCTTGCATTTATCACGGCGACATGAATGCATTCCAATGCAATTTTTCGTTACCAATAGCTAGCATATAACACCAGCAACTCTTTCATGCAGGATTAATCCATTCAAGTGCCTTTGCATCGCCATGATAAGCGGAAGAGAGGAGACATGATGAGAATCTCTCATTTGCACATAGGCCCTTTTAACATATTGCTCTTGATTTGAATTAACGTCGTCGTAAAAAATCTTTAGGTAAATTCGAAATAACGTCTTTCCTTTTTACGTCCAAAATTCGAATTACCGTCCACTTTTTTTCCAAAATTTGAATTGACGTCCTTTCGTTTTACATCCAAAATTTGAATTAACATCCTCTCGTTTTACGGCCAAAATTTCAATTAACGTTTTCTTACGACCTAATAGTGGACGTAAAATGAGATTTGACTGTATTTAAAAAGGGACTAGTTTAGAAGAAAATATTTTTACATTTTCGTAGCAATTTGCCCAAGGAATCCTAAAAGAATATTAGTTATCAGCGGCAGTGCTCCCAAATTTTTCTAATACGGTTTGAACACTGAATTTTTATTTTTCTCTCAATGAGCAACATTTGACCTCCAAAATTCCAACTTCATCGTATTTCACAGATTATTTTTTACAAAAGAACCACCAACAGACCAACCGCCCCAACGATTTCCACGTATCCAATGCCGCCCCAATGAAGACACATTAATTTTGTCCCGTACCCACGCACGAAGTAACTGGTACGCTAAACAGCATTTTATCTACTGGAGTAGTAGAAAACAACAACGAGCTTTGAAACCTTGAGCCTATCCCTCCTTGTCCTCTCAGCTTTGAAATATAAGTAATAAAGCCATACTAACCTCAGTAAATCGGGTTTTGTTTCATTCTCCCAATTCTATCAGTCCACCCACTCCTCAGCGACGATATTGTTTTTGTATGACTGCTCTTTGTTTCTGCCACAGAGAAGACAGACTGTTGCCTACTCGGTCAGTGCGATAAAAACAGGCAGTTCGTTGCCGTCAGCCACTCTGGCATGTTAGGTAGCCTAATAGTTAAGGGTGTGGTCTTATGCGGTCTTTGGTCTATATATCGATGTTTTCCAGTACATTCAATAAATCATTCTTTGCATTAGCGTTCGGACGTAAATCCTCCACTAATTTGCCAAGGATTTTTCAACTGCTCAAACACAGACGACAGATGCATATAAACAAATTAGCTACTGGGAAACAATATTTGTACGTGGATTGATGCACGAAAGATCAAACATATAACGCGTCATTTTTACTAGGACACTTAAATTCAATTCTTGAAATATACTACGTGAGGGGAATAGAACTATGGGAGCAGCAAGCTCATGCACCACGTTCGTTCTCGTTCATGGTGGCAGGTTCGGGATCATTTTTAAGCATTTGTTCTATATGCGCTGAAGCATCAGCCTGTGTGATCGAGAGCATAGCCCGACCCGACCGGGACCGCGTAGTCTATCGCAGGGTAGCTGACTTGTCTGTAGACAGCCAGCTGATTCGGCAAGCTCAGTTTGGACGTTCTGCATATCATCGGGTGCAACGACCGGATGAGTATGTGACATTTGTTCTGTTAGTGTGAGACCTGAAGATCGGCGGCCTGTCAAGCGTGAGTCCGAGGTTATCAACCTCATCGAACCACTGGATGATAGAGTGTGGCCGAACTGGACTTCTACGTTCGCAGCTGGAACCCGTTTTGGAAACTTCGAGTGTGGGAAGAGGATGTGAAAGAATACACCACCCTCGGATGTCGTATTATACAGAATAGACCCCAAGATACTTCCTTGAGGTACACTTGCAGAGATGTTCAATTGTTCTAGTCCGTTGTACTACAAGATTGTACAACATCGAAATAACAATGAGCATTGTTGGCTACGAGGTACGGGAATGAAAAAAAGCAAAAACAAACATTGCATAAGCAACATTTATTTTTCTTCTTTTGTTATGGTGCCGAGGTAATCGCTCGCAGTTGCTGCGCCGAAAATATGTAAATAAACGAGACAGAGCACGCAACAGAGTCATCACATGTTCGAATCTCGGCTGGGCGGTGCTGCTAGATAGAGTCAGAAGGACCGTTGCACTAACCTCGTAATTGGCCTGTACTCTAACAGCCGGCTGTGAAGTATGTCGATAACGAAGGGTTTAGTCTTAGAAAGACGTTTAAGTCCAAGGCTTTGCTATTTTATGACTGACGGCTAACGACGGGACATGGACATCGGTCTGGTTTTTGGCCAAAACTCTGTTTCACGTCTCTGTTTCAATTGTTAGGTAGGGCATAGGAGTTTAATTCTTAATCTCCATATATTGTACATTCACATATGTACCACATTTTCATTATATTGCCATATACCATCGTTATAGTAAAGGGGAGGGAGCATCAGGGTATCGAACGAAACGAAGACTGGATGAGGGATGTGGTAACCAGCCCAAGTCATATAAGGTCGGAGAGGATTTTAACGTGCCCTTCTAGCACACAAATCATTACGCAAGATAAATTTGCACGGCGAAGTTAGGTATCTACAAACCGGAGGTCTATGCTGGAAGGAGTTTCTTATATTCCCGTGGAATCATATAAGCGACATTGCTTATAGATCCACCCAACCCCTTTGGGCCTTCACGAACAGCATTGATATGAAAGTTGCTGGGTAGATAAATTCGATTCTGCAGTAATTCTTGCTTTGCAATTTTATGACACTTCATTCGATAGAGTGTGATCGGAAAAGGATTTCTGATCAGAAAGGTTTTTCACCAGAGTGTAGAATTGAGGCAAATGGGCGGAAGTTTTAAATTTTTTGTAAAACAATCTGTTTTTCAGAATTGATTAGGGCGCAATTTTCATCACGATCGTAACGATAAATTGAATATCAGTTTCGATTTATTTTTAGTGGCGAATTTGCTTGATAAACGCTCACGAAATCATACAATTGCTACGTTATCGCTGATAAACAGGGCGCCTCCATCGAATTCAAAAAAGTACAGCCGCATGGTTCTTTTTCTACTTGCAGTATCAGACGATCCAGAACTCCTGAAAAAACCGATATTTACTCTGAATAAATGCCAAAAATGTATAAAAATAATAGTTCAATTTTTCCTGTGCTCTTGTAATTCAGTCATAAAACATACAAAACATGAATAAGCATATTTTTTACACGGCACCAGGAAAGAGAGACAGCAAGATGCTCCCTGTTAGGAACTTTAAATTACATTACCTAGTTTGCCCTAGAACTGCAAACTACAATTCAGTGCATCATATCATCAGCTAGCCGCAAACTTCCATCAAAATTACACACAATTCTCGAGGAGATGTCAGTCACCCTCACTACCAGAGGGTAGGATGGTAACCTTCCCTCCGGCAATCCTCGGAATAACAAAAATTAAATGTAAATAAACATCGGCAGGCAAACTTTTAAACTAGTGAAAACAGATGCCACGCGCTAAGGTTCTCTAAGTGAATATGTGTACGTGGGTCTATGGGAGTCAGTATGCTGGCATCTGGGCGAAAGCAAGTTTACCAGCTTGAGCCGGTCTCAGACGCGACGATCTGATGCAAGGCAAAAACTTGATCCTTTAACGGTGATTTTCTGGGTTGGTCGGAAAAGCACACTACTGCTCAAAGAAGAGACGACATCAAGATAACTGAGTTTAAAACTTGATATTTTCGTTCACTTCATTCCTTGGGTTGGGTGGTTTGCTTCGCGCTACGAACGCACGCCGTGCAGGAACCTTTTGTGTCCTTGGTGCCCATTTCTTCCCGGAGTGTGACTTCATTCGCGGCTCGGTACAGTGCGAGAACTTTGCACTTGGCAAGAAGCGAACAAACGAACGTCGTCGGCAGAATCAAATGGAAAATAGCAGAAAAACAACGCAAACCCTGCCACAACTCTCGGTTTTTACTGTTCACACACGACGAACACAGAAAACACGCACGCACACATAGGTACAACTATGAAGTTGTGCAGTAGCAGACTAGCGCAAGCAAGAGGTTGCACTTTTATTATTAATCACAGCATGAGTAAACGCCTGCAGCAACAGGCACGGCAACGGAAGTGAAAAGTGACATCCGGTTTTCCTATCTGTTGCGTTTTCTCCTGCTCTCTACCGGCAGACATAGCAGCCAAGCCACGAAGACAAACACTATGGTTGTGGCTGTTCAGCTCCGCCGTCAACCACCCCAGGGGGCGAAGAAAGGATCGTCGTCGTCGTAGTCGGGGAGCAGGCAAATTAAATGATACTCGTTCTTGTTGGCAGCTAACATTGCTTTTGCGCTTAATTTCAGCTGAAATTGGCTCGTTTGATGTCGGAAAGGCGTGACAGGTGAAACTGAGGCTGACAAATTTCGGATCAGCTGCAATAACCAACACAGAATAATAGCCTGGGTTTAGAAGAGAGTAGAGTGAGGTGCGAGGAGGCTGGCAGAAAATAATAAAATTTGCATCAAGCACAAACTGTTTAACCGGAGTTGAGCTTTGCAATAAAATAAAAAAATGAACTTCGAGTGGGAAAATTCCGGTGTGCATCAATCGGGACTAGCTAAATTAACTTCCAGGATTGATGGCATTCGCTTTTTGCGCACCTGTGGCCGTTTCCAAGGACGACAAGGCGGCAGAAGAAGAAATGCAATTTCTCTCGCCGCCGTCCAAATCCTCTTCCGCCCGTTTGCCCCCGACCGGAGAAGCAACAGATACACATCTGAATCGTCCGTCCGGCATTCGGCATGAAATGTTTGAAAAGTTTAACGAGAATAAGAAATAAAATGAGCGACCATTAATATACACACAGCGTGACGAGCAACAAACTGACTAAGTTGCGATGGAGCCAAAGCTGAAGCTGGAAAAGTTTACTGTTTACTTTAATATCTACCGAAGCCGAAGCGAGAACGTGTTGCAATTCCGGTTCACTTCTGTAGGAGAGTACATGAAACACGAAAATAAATTCTAAATGAGTGCTTTGAATAATTTAAAAGCTTTCGCTAGGCGAAACCATGCGAAGGGACGACACGGCTGAGTCAGAAGCGGAAAATTGCGAAGCTGAAGTGAACTCTCGAGGCAGCAGCAGCAGCAGTTGTTTATCACGTGCCTCCATTGCATTGGCGAGGACGAACTTTGGGTGATTCTGCTTCTCGTTCGCTGGTGTCCTTCTCATCGTCGTCGTCGTCTTATTGGGTGTCACTCATTAATCGAAGAAATTGATTATTGCAGCAGTCCTACGAGCACAGCACAACATTGTCGCCGTCAACGTGGAAAAGACGCCGAAAAAAAAACGCAATTAATGAGCGCTGATACTTTAAAGCCGATTGCTGCAGTCGCGATATCAAGTGTCCTTCCTCTTGATGCGCCCTTGGAGGGCTTTGCAAGGGAAAATCACCAATCAGACTCGCTGCTCTGCAGGAGGATATGCTCATTATCGTTAATCTTACCGGGTTTCGTTTTTTTATTTTGTTGTTGATCAATGACACTCACCTGAAATGGAAAAGGAAAAATGAAAAAAATAATTAATTTTTGAATTAAAGTTTGTTTAGTCAGCAAAATTGCATCCTTGAAGTGATAGAAAATAGTTAATATTGTTGACTGGAATAAATTGTCATGAAAATTGGTTTTTGGAAATATATCAGAAGAAATTCGTGTGAACAAGAGAACAAAAAAATAAATAAGATAATATTATTAAGGAACGAAAATCAAAAAGAAAATTGTTATTAGCCTAATAAATGAGCAAATACAAGTAAAAACAAAAAAGGAAAAATCCGGTTTTTTCACTAAACCTGCCGTATCGACGTCCGGCAACAGACTGCCCGTTTCTATCGCATCGACCGAGTAGATAACAGTCTATCTTCTCAGCGGTAGAAACAAAGAGCAATCATACCAAAAACAATTTTCGCCGTCGAGACGGGTCTGTTGTCACAGTGATAGAACTGGGAAAATAAAACAAAATTGGATATTAGACTGCCCAATATAAGGGTGCGGTAGTAGTTTAGTTAGTAAAACATTCGGGTACCAATCGAAAGAACGGTGGATGGGCCGGTGGAGCCTCATCTGCCATTGAACGACCTAATTCTAATTCAATTCAGTTTATCATTCTTCGCACCAGACACTTTCTCACTCCCAAAAGAGAAGGGTCTACGTTTAGTAACACGCACGCGGATTTGGACTAGGCACTAGGAACAGTTCGTCTTGTTAGGAATTTCGTCTAAACTAGGGAATTTCATATGGATTTCTGATAGAGATACCCAGTTCGCTCGAGCATCGAGTTCCGGTTCTCTGTACGAGCGGGGGAAGGGATTTTTCGATCTGTTAGAATGCGTATGCTGCTGACAGCTGTAACCCATTATATTCGCAATTGTTGAACCTGTACTACCAGAATGTTCGTGGAGATCAGGTCAAAAATGTGCTACGTTTTCCAATAGCAATTGACTGTGCAGCCATTGTATTGTTTGAAAAACAGTGTGGCATTCAAGTACACTCTATACGACTATTCAGTGACCGATTGGTTACCCAGATTTCACAAACACAGACTACACATGAACATAAGAACTAAATAGCCATCATTCTGAATCGACTGCCTCGAGCAGTTCCTTACAATCGTGTGGAAAATTTGTGTCTTAGGACGCTGACAGTTGCAACTCAGGGATAAGGAAGCGACCTGGACGAAATACCCACGATGCACCAGGATTGGACAACAGCGAAATAAAAACGTCGTCATAATACGGTGCCTTGGCGAGTGCAGTTGCAGCGGGAAGGGGAATAAGGAAGCAGTCAGAAAAGAGCATTTTCGGACATGATGGAACAACATTGGTGAGCAATAAAACGACAAGCTTAGTTTATAAGTTCGTTCGTTGTTATGATATTGGAATTTCCTTGAAAATTTCTCAAAGTTTACTTGAAACTTTCCGAAGGTTTACGTGAAATTCTTGTAGCATTTTTCTCAGCTTTTCAATGGTGAGCTACAATCTAAAATCGGTTGGTGCACTCATTGCAGAAAAGGCGATTTTATAATAAAATCCAATATGGCGGCTAAATCAAACAAGCATTTTTTACCTCCATTTGAAAGCCCTATCCTTTCTTTACAAAACCGTGTCGTATGTAATTTGTTTCATACCAAATTTTGGAAATGTCACAATCTATACCAATAAAAATGGATTTCTCTCTGTCTGTCTGTCGCTATGTTCATTATAGAATCGAAAACTACTGAACCGACCGGCGTAAAAATTTGCATGTAGGGGTTTTTGGGGCCGGGGAAGATTCTTATGATAGTTAAAGACCTCTTCGTTTCTTAAGAGGGGGGACTCCCATACAAATGAAACATAAATTTCTGCATAACTAGAGAACTAATCAAGCAATTGGAACCAAATTTGGCATGTGGGCGTTTTTGGCGGTAATAATTTTTTCTATAGTGAATTGAGACCCCTCCTTTCTTTAGAAAGGGAATTATGACCATTCTACCCTTTGAAAGGGGCGGGGGAGGGGGGGTTCCATACAAATGAAATACAAATTTCCTCATAACTCGAGAACTAATCAAGCAAATGGAACCAAATTTGGCATGTGGGGGTTTTAATAGGCAGAATTTTTTTCTTCGGTGAATTACGACCCCTCCTCCTTTTAAATGACGGGGTGGGCTCCCATATAAATTAAGTACAAATTTCCTCATAACTTGAGAACAAATCAAGCAAATAGAATCAAATTCGATATGTGGGGATTTTAGGAGGCAAGAATTTTTTCTATGATTAATTAGGCCAAATTTGGCATGTGGGGAATTTTGGAGTCTTGAATTTATTTTATGATGGTTAGAGACCTCTCACCCCTGTGGTAGGGGGATATGGACTCTCATCAAATAAAACAGAATTTTTTGCGTAAGTAATGGGGGAGTTATTTTCTACTTTACTGTGCAGGAAAATTGCAATTTTGTATATTAAACTACCCATGCTTTCATAGTTACGTAAGTGCCAAAATGAATCATCCAAGGTTGAACTCCTCGGAAACTGGTAAAATTCGAGATTGTGACAAAGGTCATCCGAGATTCACGATTTATTTACAACACAGTATAATTTGCGGCAATACGAAGTTTGTCGGGTCAGGTAGTAATTATATAAAAATTGTGAATCTCGCTGCAGATAATTGGTTGTTTCATTTAGTTAATGCCAATGCACTCCACTTGCCACTTATTTGATGAATGTATTTCGTTGCATTTTTTCTCAGCTTTCCAATGGTGTGTTGATAACATGAAAATCGGTTGAGAGCTCATAGCGAAAACGGCGATTTTTCGATAAAATTTAATATGACGACCAAATTCAAGATGGCCACCAAAAATCACATGCTACAGATCACAAGGTTAGCAAAAATATAACTTTTTTTAAACTGTCGAGAGCCTGGGCGAACGAGGGTTCCGCTGTTTCGAAGTACTAAAAGTGTAATTCTCATTTTTCAACCATTTTCAACTAATGGTTCAAAAGATCTAATATCTTATATAAGTACTAGTAAAAGTTGTAGTAGTGGCCCCACGTTTCAACGACAATTACTCACCACTATCTTCAAGCAAAGCTTAAGTTGTATACCGCTCCATTTGACGTAGGACTGCGTCTTACGGAAAGAGTAGGTTGGGATAGGGTGTTATTCTAAAAAATCAAAAAATATGAAAGATTTTTAACGCGAATACCTCTGCCAATTATCAAAGGATTTTGATAATCTAAATACCAATCGATTCGTAATAGATGTAGCAATTATGTGGTTTTTATTACAATTTTTATTTTCAATCACTAAATAGTGAAAATTAACGAAAAGTTTAAAAAAATTCTTTGTGATTGCCTTGCTTCACAGGCAGGGACGACAGTTAAACACACCATCTGTTTAGTGTGGTTTCGTTTAACAAAAAAAAGTTACAAAACCCCCTATTCCAACAGGTCGACGGATACTTCACGACGTTTAAACCTATAGCAATTTAATCTGTGCTTGGGAAGTACGCCAGAGTACAAAACCACCTCTTTTCTTCAACCGATTTTAACGTTTGAACATTTAATCTAGTCCAATTTGATGTCTTGAAAGTAAACAATTTTGTTTAAAGTGTAAACCTAACCCTTTTCTTCAACCGATTCTATCTTTAAACATTGAATCTGGTCCAATTTGATGTCCCGAAAGTGAAACGTCATAGAAAAAAGAGCGATCATCCTTTCCTTTTGCCAGATTGCATCCATATGCTGCAAGAATTTGTTCGGATCTGCTGTCTGGCACGGAAACAGGGCTGAAGGGATATTGTGCATGCGACGTGACGCAGCAATTCTCAAAGCGAGAAAAATCAGCGTCTGTCTTATTCGAGAATAGTTTTTGAGCGTTTCATTTGCTGCTTTGCGTCAATTATTTGCTTGCAATTCTTTACATGCAAAAATTATCTCGCTCGTTCCCCTAGGCACGTACCTCCATACTTTTTATCCAACCTGGAGGATCTAACCAAGCTATAATTGGAGCCAATTATAACCGGATTCGAACCCAAATCTCTGCCACGGTACAAAACTTCTCAAGCGTTGGTTCAATGACCCTTTGCGTACCTAATTTTTTCACTATTTCCCCAACATCTTTGTTACATCACTTTTTTCCACCGCGCCTTCCGTCGATTGTACAAAACTACCGGTTGTAAAATTTAAATTAACCAAAATCAAATCATAAAAACTTTCAGGGAAAAACAAAAGAACAGTAAGGGTGTGATCTGACAGAAAACTTCCATTTTCGTGTCCGTTGCAGCTTGGGAAAAAAAAACGGAGATAGAACAACGGAACACGTACGGACGGGACGGAACAGGATTAGATAGCATCAACATAACGAGGTTGGTTTCTAAGATCGTTGTCAGTGCAGGTTATCGAATGCTCTATGAAGTTATTTGAATTTATTTATATGATTTCTAACATACAAATACACTCAAGTCGCTTTTTATGCGAAGGATATATTCCGCGTAAATTCCGAAATTCGCATAAAGAAAAACCTCGTGAATTTCAAAATTCGCGTAAAAACCTCGTGAATTCCAAACTTCGCGTAAAAGAAAACTTCGTGGATTTCAACAGTACGCGAAAAAATAGGCTAATTGAGTACATCCGCGTAAATTCCAAAAATCGCGTAAAAATAATCACGTAACAAACAAACCGCATTTCAATTTCAATTCAATCTGATGAATTAAATTC
The DNA here is from genome assembly GCF_943734655.1 of Sabethes cyaneus. Taxonomy (NCBI): domain Eukaryota; kingdom Metazoa; phylum Arthropoda; class Insecta; order Diptera; family Culicidae; genus Sabethes; species Sabethes cyaneus. The sequence goes on from NC_071353.1 coordinate 15,080,239, forward strand.
ACTGCGTTCCGATATGAAAGAAAGCAATTTTCAAAACTGGTTTCAAATGACATTGTAGTTCCACAGGGTAGTAATTTGGGAACACTTTTTATATGCTAATTATCGACGATATGACGCTGTTACTACCAGATTGTTGCAGTAAGTTATTCGATATCAACATACTTTTTTCTTTTGATCATTAGAATAACTGATTTAGAATTAGAGTGAATGATTTAGATCGTTTAAAGAGTAAAGCTACAAACAATTATTTCAAGTTTTTCATACTTTACGAATTACATAAATTGGCAGCCGTTGTGCGCCATTGGCGGAGCCAAAAAATTACAGTATGTAACCAGCTAAACAAGCGAAAAACACTAATTTAAACAGGAACCATTTGCTTCCGACAGCAGCGTCATGCATAGAAAATGAAAGTCATCAACTTCTGCACAACTTGCCCCCAAAACAGGGCACACAGCCAGCAGTCGAAGAAGTCCGATGCAACAATGTTCCGCTCCTGTCTCATAGAGTAGTGGTATGATGACCGCAGCAACAAGCAGTTTTCGGAATGGTTGAAAGGAAAACCTTCGCCGAAACGCCTCTAGACTGCCGTCGTCCGTCGGTTGAGAACACCGATCCTAACGATCCGAGTAGTGCTAATTAAATTTAGAAACTTTTCCTTTTCCTGTATCACTTTCCTGTTGCTGCTGCTGCTGCTCTGTCTTTTCCATACCCACACACGGAAGCTCACTTAACCTGAGCGGGAAAACCAGTTGCATGTCGCTCGTTTGCTGGCCCGACTGGCGCTCGTTTGTCGGCGGAAAGCGGAATGAAATAGACCACAAAACCTTTTCATTTGTTTTGACCCTTCCCCGACGGCAGCTTTTCCGTCGTGTCGTGCGGTGCATTCCGTTCTTCTTTCAACTGCGGTAGTCCGACTGGGAAGAAACACGACCCCGTCGTCATCGGCTGGTGACGGCGGACGACTACGGACAACCGGCTAAGATTGTTTGTAAAGTACGGATAATAGGATTATTTCCCCGGGCAAAACTGCCAGTAGGAATCGACACACGGACGAGCGAACAGCGGAAAACAAAGCCCGATTGAAGCTGCGGAAAATTTTGCGGATAATGAAGATTTTACTGAGCTTTATTGCACCTTGTTTCTCTGCGGAAGAAAAATCGAGCGCCAGTCGATGGGCAACCAGCACCAGACCAACTATTTCGTCGTCATCGTTTCCGCATTGGGAGAAACCTACGAGCTTTGGGATTTTGTAATTAAGCACAAAAGCACTCGGGATTAGAACTTGAGTCTGTTTTCCGGCTGCACAAGCACTGCAGCACGTCTTTTATTTACCCTTCCGAGCAGAAAACCGGAGCACGACAAGATATTAAATGGACCATTTCCTCTTTTCGAACTCGGACTGGATGAAGAAGTAATTTCTGGTCTTTTGTCATAAATCCGTTACCGGTGACATTATTCATAACCGAGATTGCGACTGGAGACAGGAAAAGTTCGGACTCATTTCCCCCCTCGAAAGTTTGAGAGGACAGTTACGATGATAAAATGAATAAATAACCAGGTAAATAAACCAGCTCACAGCCAAAGTTATGATTCCCTTTCATAGAGCTGGCAAATGTTAATGAAAGACACACTTGGAGAAGAGCATGATGAGGGCAAAGCTGGTCAGTTCAAGGACGAGGATCGGAAAATAGCCTAACCCCGGAGCATGACGGCACAGGTATTGTAGATCCTCTTTTAATCCGGCTTGTCGCCAGATCTAAGGGTGTGCAACGTAAAGAGACCACCCACCTCATCGTCCGACAAAGCCCCGATAATGAACGACCAGTTGAACAAACACAAAAGCTGACATAATCAGAATTCAATCAAATTGTTACTTTATGATATCGAAGCCACAGCCACAGATGTGTCTTGGATGCAACTATATAGGGATAATTTGTAAGCGAAGTGGATTTAAATTGTATTCGCTTCGGTGGATTTCAGTTATTACCGGTTTAAAGCCTGTGTAAGGAAATAATGTTTGCTTGTTGAATCTTATTGGCACACCATTAGGTTTAGTTTAATTGAACGTTACACATAAAAGCGGTTCTGGGAATCTAAGGATAACGTAGATGAGGTGAATTTTTTCGTTACATATTAAAAACAAACAAACTAAGTTGGCTACCTTGCGGAACATTTTTGTTTTGTACTAATTTTTCGTGAAAAGCGATTTTACTCTGTTCTTGATGCGCAGTTTAGATTTAAAATTTAAGGGACAATTGTTTTTACAATTTGTGGTTTCAAATTATTATGTTATGTCAAAACTCTCGTGTCCTGTGCAAGCAACAGAGTTTATCAATCCACAGCGTGAAGAGTATGGAGACCGAAATCCCAAGTTCGTGCTTTGTTTTTAATTTATCTTTCCTTCACAGTTCAACATATCAAAAAAAAAATAACAAATGTATATTAGAAAATGGGACACTGAGACCATTCCCATCTTTTTCCCATTCAACCGTTTGAATCAAAACATTCGATAAGCTGAACAGAAGCAATGGAAAGACAAAACTTTTCTTTCCGCTTCAACTGTTTTCCTGCAGGAGCAACATTTGCTAAACAATAGTGCAAACTATATACCGAGCAGCCTGGTGCAGCCGGACTGGAGCTGAACTCAGTGGTGCCACACATCGGAAACAGTGATGACGCATCCAGGTCATGACAAACCAATCAGAGCAGAATTCATCTTGAATCCATATTTCGCAGCAGTAGGTGATGGAAGGTGTTGTCGTATCAATAAGATTCACACAATCTGGGTAGGAAACGGAATGTCCTTGTCGTTGTCGCTGTCGTCGTTCGTTCTCCACCAGCAGGTAGAACACATCCGGCTATCAAAGGCATTGTCCTCCTTACATGAGCTTCGGTTCCTGCTGTGATGATTCCATTGTTTTGCTATCATTTCTGCTTTCATATTTGGTGCCCCCCCGGGCAGATGGATGGAATTTCAGACTTTCGGAATAGCACAAACATATATGTATGTACACAACCAAACCGGATGACAGAAGCAGTAATCTTATACTTCTTATTACCGGACAATAGAGTTATATGCAGCAATGGAATGGAATTTGAAACCTGCTTTGAAGCCGATTCCAAATGAGGCGCATGAATATTGTGCCAACTAAATCAACCGGCTTTTGATGGGGATCAAAGCGATCCTCCCGGCTGGACACTTACCTCGGTGTTTTGACAATTATTTCAAATGCCCAACATGCTGAGAGAATGAATGTGGCGGGGCTAGGAAAGGGGAAGGGCAAAAGCCTTTATCCGGAAGAGAGATGTAATCGAAATATTTCCTCTGCAATATTATTAAAAGGAATTACGACAGTGCTCAATCGAGCGAAATTCTTTCGCTATTTTACTATGAAAATTCAACTTTCAAAATATTCTGACCATAAATCAGTAGCAGCAGCACTGAAATTATGATGCAGACATGCAATGTAAATTTTTACAGTTGGCCTTCTATCGGAACTTTATTTTCAAAGCAACTCAATTTTCTATCGGGACATCAAAGCTTAAACATTAAACCGCGTTATGCTTATCAAATCAACTGCTTATTTTCATATGATGAAAAAGATAGAAATAAAAGTTAAAAAGAAATGGAATGATGGAAAAACAAACCGTAAAAGTAATATCCCCAAACAATCCTAATTATGATTTTCTGACCGTTTTACTTTTCAACCGAAAATCTTTTGATTAATCAATTTCTGTCTAAAACTTGGCGGAAGAAAAAAGTTCATCCAAAATTAGACCCCCGCCGCCCCGCAAACCGAACGGTGTATTTTTCTTCAATTTCTCTTCTACAAACTCAACGACGATCTGCCAAATCTAATTCCCTGGCCTGTTCCGCCAAACCCAGCACCATTTGAGCAAAGAAAATACTGCTCGGCTCCGGACGCTTTCCCTTTCGCTGGAACTTTTATCCACCGAAGCAATTCCGACCGTGTGGTTACGGGCAATGTGGAAAAACAACACATTCCAGCATCGGCGGAGCAAACCCGGTGGTGAGAAAGATAACACTGTGAAGTTCTGATGTGTTCTTCTGGCGGGGGAAAAAACGAAGAACGAACGAAACTTCCATCATACCGGGGTCCACCAAATGAGTAGCTCCCTGTGTCGAGGAAAAACAGCCAAACGAATTAGTTTCAGATAATGTACTGAAATATTCATACCTCCTCCCATCATACCGCAGCGCAGGGCTCGCTCCACTATGACGAGTACGACCACTGCCAGAGCTCACCACCGAACGGTAGTGAGGTGTTAAAATGTGTAAACACGAGGGCAAACGAAATTCGGACACATGTTTTATTCATTCCTCTCCATGGTCGGGTCGGACGACGGAAGAACGGAACGGACCAGATAAAACCGACCGAACAGACAGACCGCCATACCGACAAAGAGTCAGGCATTCCAGGGAGTACTAAAACAGCACATATGCATTAACTATCGGTTGCTCGGTTCTGCTGGTGATGTCGGTTCCGTTTCGTGCTCGGTGAGGTTTTTCCCTAGCGCTGCAGGGGTGAAACACAATTTTCCACGCAAAAATCTTAGGAGTTCTACCGCCTTCGGCGGTACAACACACTCTACCTCCGATGGACCAAATTACTTTTCCGCTGGAATATTTGTCTTTTTTTTCAGTAGAATGAAACGAATTCAAACACTGGATACGGGTGGTTGTGGTCTGAGTGTGGGTTTAGAGTCAGAGGGTTAAGCCAAAGATCTAAATTCAACTTTCGGTCGCTTTTTGTTATTGTTGTTGCTGAAATACAGTACAGGCAATGTTTCATGAGTCTAAATTGCACATACTACAGCCTTCTTCTTGGGAAGTTGAGCGGTAAAAATAGAAACCTAACGCAAAGTCCAACAATGTTTCGGTCAAGTGTTGTGGTTTGGCACGCAGCTCAATGGAAGAAGTTTGCATTTTGGGGAAAAGCCGGTTAGTGACGACCATAAAAGCCGACTCCTGAATCTTAAGTATTTTTTCATGGAACTTTGGAAAGTCATCCATGGGCGCTCCCCATCATCGTCAGAGCCACTTGAGCGGATGAAATTTGCCACGCAAAAAAAATCACCCCGTAAGTTTTGGTTCACATAGCCAGACCAGTACTGGGAGGGAGAATGTGGCACGGGCTCTCGGCTAGGAGGACGAACGAGGAAATGGCAAATTAAAAAGTGCATTACTTCGAAGCGACTGGTTCATCGAGTGGATTCAGAATGTATAGGAGAAAATCTTGCTTGCTATTGTGCGAGAGTATGTGTACGTGTGTGTGTATGTGTGCTACACTGTACATAGTTAGCACAATTTGGTTCTGCCGGGAACAGGTGGCTGGATAAGATTTCAAAACCATTCCGGAGCTTGATTGTGGATTTGAAATTGGAATTTTCGAGAGGAAGTTATAAAGTAGAGAAGTCTATGATAGGGCAGCCATTCTATTTCAAGTGAACTGGGGTGATAACAAGATGAGTGTCGATGAGGATGAGCTTTACACCTGTTTTCTAACACGAAAACAAATTCGCTGAGGTTGCGGCTTTCAATTCCCCAAAATAAAAAAAACCATCAGTTGAAACAAACTTCATCGTGTTCCACCTTAACTGGCTGACTTTCAGAAACAATTTTCGATTTATCGATGTAACTTTGACGCTCCGGGCGGCGAACCAGCTGCGAACAGCAAGAAGTAGCCGAAAAATTCCCGCAATTATGAGCTTATCGGTTCAGTAAACATTTTTCGGTTAATTTTCGGTGAACCAAACTTTTCGCTGCCAAACAAAAACAAAACCGGGAAGGTAAACTGTTTACATTTTTGCGCGAGAAGCCCTTTTTCGGGTAAATTTCGTTCGGCAAACCGGCGAACTTTGGTAAATGATGTTTTTCTTTCGAGTCGAGCTGCCCGACAGCAGTGAATGATTTATGCGTCGATCAAGCTAAAATTGGACTGAAACAAGATTTTTTTCTATCGAAAAACGTTCAAGTTGGGGAAAATACCTGGCGAAAAAAGTGTCATCCGTAAAGGGTAGAACAGGATTCAGCCCGTTAGGCACACGAGTACGCCCGGATGCGGGCGAAACTACTACCCTTTTGAGGTTAAACAAATCAGAAAATTTTAATGATTGCACACTACACTCGGATACTTTTTACAGGTAAACGTGGGTCAGGTCAAGTGGTTGAGTAGCGATGATCTGCTGTGCTGTCGCATCTTATTTTTTTCTTTCCAGCATGTTTAATCATTCACCATCAAAGGTAGGTAGCACTTGAATATCTGAACTTTGTGACCGTAAACCGAACCGAAAGAGTGAGAGGACAGGACAAGTTGACCTATTTGCAGTCGGGAGGGAAATAAAAAGGAATACTCGGTGGAAGGAATGTGATAAGCTGGAGCGAACCGAAAGGTCAAACTTTGCTTCGTTTTGCATTTCCTTGAATGCATGTATAAGGACTTTGCGTGAAATTGTGATTTTTTAAAACTTGCTTGATATATTTAAAACGAACGCTGAGATTCTGGGCCCTTGAAGGGACATGAAGAGTAAAATATTTCGTGTCATTTTACAATAAAAACACATTCTTGGTAATTTTAACCTCTCTGGCCAATTGACCATTTTGGTTTTAAAACCAAAATTTGCCAGAAATAACTTCGACCGCACCTTTAGCATGTGTAAACTGTACACGAGCCATTAGCGGAATAAAATATCGGAGAATGGAATGAGTTAGTTGTCAGGCAGAATTAATGTCACTAGCATGTGGAATAAATGAGTACTATTGCAGGTCAAATAAAATGAATGGAAAATGGAAGAGGATAATATGAGTGTAGAGCAAAATCAAAACAGAACCAGAAATAACAGAATTAAATGTTGGTAAGCCAAACCACTCCTATATTTAATCATACGTATAATATTTTTGACCAAAATCCTCAAAATAAAATAATAAAACCTGTCACTGGATGATGGTTTACAGATATGTAATTTACTTTCAATTAGCGCCGTACTGACAGAGATCACCTTTTTGATGCTGTCCAATCCTGTTCCGTTGCTAGCTGGTGAACAGTTGTATAATGCGTAACATAGTCCCCCTAGTGGACCTTAGCCTCTTATCCAGCAACTCCTATCCCTACGTACTCGTGGTACCAGCCGGAACACGAGCAACCTTTCCGGAGATCTGGTGGAAACTAAGGTTGTATATCGACAGGGTCTGTCAGGGGTGGCTCTTGGTTGACGATTCCTCAACAAAGTTTGCGCGCGGTTGTACTCCAGGTTACGAGCGGCTCATGACAGCGTCTGATTTGGAGCAAGCGGCTGAATTAAGAATTGTATTGTCTCGGAACTATACCCTCAAGATGGCAGTCTAGTGATGGGACTCGGTAGCATGACCCAAGCAAGGTAACCTATTTATTATTGTAGATAATATCAATTGTCAGATGATACGACAAATATACAATCTTATATATAAAAATGGATTTCTGTCTGTCTGTCTGTCGGTCCGGATGTTCCTTATAGAATCAAAAACTACTGAACCAATTGGCGAGAAAATTTGCATGTAGAGGTTTTTGGGCCAGGAAAGGTTTTAGTGATGGTTAGAGACCCCTCCCCCCACTAAGAGGGGGGGCTCCCATACAAATTAAACACAAATTCTGCATAACTCGAGAACTAATCAAGCAAATAGAACAAAATTTGGCATGTGGGTGTTTTGGGTGACAAAATTTTTTTCTATGATGAATTGAGACCCCTCCCCGCTTTAGGAGGAGGGGCTCCTATACAAATGAAATACAAATTTCCTCATAACTCGAGAACTAATCAAGCAAATGGAATAAAATTTGGCATGTGAAAGTTTTCGAGGGCAAGAATATTTTCTATGGTGAATTAGGACCCCTCCCCACTTTAAGAGGGGGGGGGGCTCCCATACAAACGAAATACAAATTTCCTCATAACTCGAGAACTAATCAAGCAAATGGAACCAAATTTGGCATGTGAAAGTTTTCGAGGGCAAGAATATTTTCTATGGTGAATTAGGAGCCCTCCAAACTTTAAGAGGGGGGGGCTCTTGTACCAATGAAATACAAATTTCCTCATAACTCGAGAACTAATCAAGCAAATGGAACCAAATTTGGCATGTGAAGGTTTTCGAGGGCAAGAATATTTTCTAAGGAGAATTAGAACCCCTCCCCACTTTAAGAGGGGGGCTCCTATACAAACGAAATACTAATTTTCTCATAACTCGTGAACTAATCAAGCAAATGGAACCAAATTTGGCACGTAGGTGTTTTTGGAGGCAAGAATTTTTCTATGATGAATTAGGACCCTTCCCTACTTTGGGGGGGGGGGGCTCCTATACAAATGAAATACAAATTTCCTCATAACTCGAGAACTAATCAAGCAAATAGAATCAAATTTGGCATGTGGAGGTTTTTGGAGGCAAAAATATTTTCTATGGTGCATTAGGACACTTCCCCACTTTAAGAGGGGGGCTGCTTTTGCACAAATGAAATACAAATTTCCTCATAATTCGAGAACTGATCAAGCAAATGGAACCATATTTGGCATGTGGGTGTTTTTGGAGGCAACCATTTTTTCTATGATGAACTAGGACCCCTTACCTTTTTAGGAGGGGGCTCCCATACAAACGAAATACAAATTTCCTCATAGCTCTAGAACTAATCAAGCAAATGGAACCAAATTTAGCATGTGGGTGTTTTTGTAGGCAAGAATATTTTCTATGGTGAATTAGGATCCCTTCCCACTTTAGGAGGAGGGGCCCCTATACAAATGAAAAACAAATTTCCTCATAACTCGAGAACTAATCAAGCAAATACTCTTTTTTGATTAAAGCAGAGGAGCGTTTGGTGCGAAAAATGTTAGACTGAATACTGGGCAAGTTTCGATCTGCGGCTAAAAATATTGGGCTTAGCGTGGCACCGGGACTCCAACCCGGAATTTCTCGATTAGTACTCGAGTGCTTTACGCATTTAAACTATACCACACCCATATATTAATTAGTCTCAGATCTAGTTTTTGTCCTACCAGTCCAAGCGTTCCATCTTTCGCACACATACGCTCCCCCGGTGACGGTTATTATTTGTAATACGACTGCCCTTTGTTTCTACACGAGAAGATAGACTGTTATCGACTGCATTGTGAAGAAGCTAACAGTCTGGTGCCTACCTTATAATTCGAGAACTGATCAAGCAAATGGAACCATATTTGGCATGTGGGTGTTTTTGGAGGCAACCATTTTTTCTATGATGAACTAGGACCCCTTACCTTTTTAGGAGGGGGGCTCCCATACAAACGAAATACAAATTTCCTCATAGCTCTAGAACTAATCAAGCAAATGGAACCAAATTTAGCATGTGGGTGTTTTTGTAGGCAAGAATATTTTCTATGGTGAATTAGGATCCCTTCCCACTTTAGGAGGAGGGGCCCCTATACAAATGAAAAACAAATTTCCTCATAACTCGAGAACTTATCAAGCCAATGGAATCAAATTTGACACGTAAGTGGTTTTGGAGGCAAGATTTTTTTCTATGGTGAATTGAGACCCCTCTCCTCTTTAGAAAGCGAGTTATGACCTATTTCCCCTTTGAGAGGGTGGGCTTCCATACAAATGAAATGCAAATTTCCTCTTATCTCGAGAACTAATCAAGCAAATGAAACCAAATTTGGCATGTGGGAGTTTTAGATGGCAGAAATTTTTTCTATGGTGAATTACGACCCCTTCCCCTTTGAAGAGGGGGGCTCTCATGCAAATGAAATACAAATTTCCTCATAACTTGACAATTCATTAATCAACTGGAAACATATTTGGCATGTGGGTGTTTTTCGAGGCATGAAATTTTTCTATGATGAATTAGGACCCCTTACCTTTTTAGGAGGGGGGCTCCCATACAAATGAAATACAAATTTCCTCATAACTCGAGAACTAAACAAGCAAATGGAACAAAATTTGGCATTTTGGTGGCAGGATTTTTTTTAATGATGGTTTGAGACCCTCCATTCCTGTGGTGGGGGGATAAGGACTCTCATACCAATAAAACAGGGGCAAATTGAATTTGTTGTGAATTTTTTGTAAGAACCATAAGTGTTGTGTTGTGTCTAGTATTCGCGTTACATAGAAGAAAAGTAAGAATTTTTTGAGGCAGAGGAAAAATCTTCATATGAAAAATTAAAATATACATTAACTGAAAAATCTTGATGTTAGATTAATACCGTTTTTGTTTTTTAACCTGTGTTAGTTCCAATTCGACCACTGAATAAACAAACATTTTCGGGAGAATAAACAAACGTTTTCGCGTTGTTAGTTTATTGCTAATAGCGGGGGGTTGAAACTGTAGAAAAACCCAGAGCTAGTGATGTCCGATTTTTCCAATTAATCGATTACTTTTTGGGCGGCCAATAATCGACATAGATTAATCGGCGCTATATAATCGATTAGTCGAAATAATCGATTGGTTATAACCTTTACGTCCCGGTACCAGAAATAAGGATACTTGCAGTTACACTTTCGGCTCTATCTCCATTGTTGTTCAATCGATTTCTATGCAACTGACGTTAAAAGAACTACATTAGATTGGTCGGAAAATAGCAGGTTTTTTTCTTGAATTGTTTTCTTTTCAGCTGGATACCAGGCTTACGACTTGACACCTCTTCATCGACAGACTACACATCCGTATTATTAGAGGGCTATTAGAGTAGAATGGGACAGTTACGAAGCTAGTGCAACAACTCTACTGATTATATCTAGCAGCATCACCTGGCCGAGATTTGAACATACGAATACGACGTCCGGTTTGTTAGATCAGCATCGTACCTCGAAACCAACTAAACGAAACCAACTAACTGGCCAATCGCATGTGGCTAATTTAGTAGCTAAGCGCCACCCAGTGTAATAAATTAAATTTGCTAAAAATTGTTGAATAATAAAATTTCAAAAAATCCGGCATAATCGATCGGCCAGGTAATCGATTATCTAATAATCGGAACATAAAGCAATCGATTATTTTGACAGATAATCGATTACTTCGATTAATCGAGAAGTAATCGGACATCACTAGTCTTTGCTTGAAAAGTATGCTAGAAAAAGGGACAAAGTCCTCTCGTTCCAACAAGATACTTTGACACCGCGATTAAACCTAGACCAATTTGATGTCTTTGCTTGGGAAGTATACCAGAAATAGTTACAGTCTCCTCGTATCATGATTTTGTCAGCGCCATGTTGAATTTTGGGCTGACAAAATGGGGAAACTGACAAAATCGGGAAAAAAAATTTTCGAATCAAAATTCAGGACTTAAGACCTTGTAATAGACTTCTACTAAAAATTAAATTTTAACCCTCAATTGGTCAACCGAAAGCTCAATAAACCGGGCACAGCACACTGACCCAGAACCTATTTTGGTGCGCATTAGCTTTGGGCGGGAAAACTTGGTTTTAGGTTTACGGAACCTTTGGAAGAGTTCCTTAAAATTAAAAGTTTTATCGTCCAACGGAATTCAAATTTTGATTGATCCCCCTAAAAGTGCAATAAAAAATTTATTTTTCTTCAGTTTCAATATAACACATTGACGGGTTTTGCGAAGTTTTACAGCATATTATTACAAGAAATTTTGCTGAAGACAGTAACCTTCTATCTCTTCAGCAAAGATAGAAAAATCCTATTTCTCATAAATGAAAAATCGTTAAAATTAGTTTTTCTATTTTGGCTGTTTTTGTAGTTGTTGTATGACTTTTTGCTGTTTTATAAAGTTGTACGAATAGTAAAAATACACAACATTGCTGAACATAGTATACCTCTATCTTTGCTTGTTTAGGAACTATAGAACTTTTATTATGAAAATACCCTAATTTTGACCCCGAATTACTCGCAAGAAGGCATCATTTTATTCAAAAACTCTCCCCAGAGAATCAGAATAGTTTCAAGCAGGCTGAAAAGTTTTATAAATCATGATTAAAAACACAAAAGTTAAACAATATTTATACGCTGACAAAATCGGGATGAAAAGCTGATAAAATCGGAGGTGTAGACAAAATCGGGAGCTGACAAAATCGGAACATTACTGTAGTGAAAATTAACGAAAAGTTTCAAAGTTAAATTTTCCCATACATTTTCTTCTTGATTGCCTTGCTTCACTGGCAGGAATGACAGTTAAATATACTATCTGATAGCTATAATTTCGATTACTTTTCTTTAGAAAAAAAAGTTATAGTAACCCCGTCCCAGCAGGTCGAAAATTCTTTACGACGATTACCCTAACTAAATTAATTTGACGTCTTTGCTTGAAAAGTATGCTAGAAAAAGTGACGAAGTCCTCTCGTTCCAACAAGATACTTTAACACCGCGATTAAACCTAGACCGATTTGATATCTGTGCTTGGGAAGTACTCCAGAAATAGTGACAGTCTCCTCGTACCATGATTTCTTACAACCACGATCAAACCTAGACCAATTAGATGTATGTGTTAGGGAAGTGTGCCCTAAAAAATGACAACAGATCGCAAATTCTTTAGGAAGAGACAATTAAACCTAGGCGAATTTGATATGTGTTGGAAAGGTGCGCTACAGCTGTAGTGTTCGGTTATGATAAGATTCTACGCACGTTTGCCATTTTATTGGAAGAGTTGTGCTGCTGATAAAAAGGGATCGAAGTGGTACAATATCTGCAATGTGGAGGACGGTTTGGTAATAAAAACAATATTTGATTTCCGTAAGGTAACTGGCCAGCAGTAGTTTCGTTCTTGATTTTGTTGAATTGTTTCCAAATGAACATTTTCGCCAGTGCAACTAAAATGTTTTCTCGTGGTTTGATTTGAATATCTTTAACGAGGCTCAAAACAGCGTGAAATAAATTTTCAAATCTACAACTGAAGACTGTTTCCCTCAGTGTTGCGAAGCGAGTATGGACTCGTGTGGTCTAATTTTCTCATTCTAACGAACACGTCGGCATAAGCATCCCTTTCGAACTCTCGCTTTTATTTATTCATGCACTGCGACGAGTTTTTGCGAGTGTGTATTTATCTATAGTAACAGATACGGTCGTTGCTCTCGTTCGTCATTGCAGCCCGAGTTGCTGACACCGATTACTCGCGAGGGCTCGTGCTCCCGTAAAGTAAAATCGAGGGCGAAGATGAAGAAGAAAAGAAAAAGTAATGAAAAATCTGTATCCCAGTGCGCCACTAGCCCTCACGGGCAGCCGATTTCTCACGAGTTATTTAACTCGCGAGTAAGGTATGTAGAAAGACGATATGAGGCTGTGCTTTCGCGAGTGTGTAGGCAGCAGAATGTAGAAAATAATGTAGTAAACCAAGTGTTGAGAAATCCTTTCGGTTAATAAGAGTTAATAATTTTTGATCAATTTATTTTTAAAAGAGTGACCATCGATAGTGCATATTATTTAAACCCAGACCTATTATTTAACCAGACCTCAACAGAATGAAAAAAACTCCAACAGGTACCGGAGCGAAACAAAGTCACAGCCGAAAACTCTACTTGCTGCTTTTACTATCTCTCTCTTTCCTCCCAAGAATCAAACCATGGCTTTTGCTCCTACCCCCGCCTGGCCGTAACTCGAAACGCAATCCGATCGTAAACGTCTTAATTACACTGCAAACTGCTGCGTGCCGTTGAAACGATTCCTCGCCTCGCATTCGCAGCCAGCAGCGGCGGCGATTCCTGCAAATCACTCCGGATGTTAATTTGCAAGGCACGCAACTTTCGTGGTGGTGGTGGTTCACGGTTCACGGGCGAGAGGAAAAACAAAGTTAAGCTGAAAAATCCACCCGGCAATGGGCAAAAGCTACTTCTCGCGTCTAACGAGGAATAAGCAGGAAAAAAATGCCTTGGATAATTGACTGCTCTCTGGCCAGCAGTGTTGCGCTGAACAGAACAGCATCAATTCCATCAACCAAACTCCCATTAGGTTTCATTACAGTGGAGATTTTCGCTGGTCACTCCGCCCATCTTTGAGCCTTCCTGCCTTCTCTTTGCGATCGGTCCCAAGCAGTGGTCGTCAGACGGAGCTCATTTACTTCCGCTACGTACGTACGATGGCAGCCGAAAGAAAGCAGTGTGCAGTTCCCGAACTAAGGACTCCTGTTCCTGTAGCAGGCAAGCACCGCTTCACACTCCCATAATGGCTTCAATAATAACAATGGAATCTCAGCGGTTCTGCTGAATGGCGTCGGTCGTGTCGACTATGGTCTGCGGTAGAGAGAGAGAGACCCATTCGCCGCAAACCATTAATATTGTTATCACCGTCAGTTTCCGTCGACCCAGATTCGTTCCGGACTTTGTCGCAACCGGACAGGACAATGGACAAAGTTGTACCGAGTTAAAGTCAATGATTTGTGCTATCGGTTTGTGATGGAAGTCAACGAACTCTTTACGAAAAAGCATCGGGCTTCCAATCAAAACGGCATCCGGTACCGAGTTGATAACCAAGGGAAAATAAGCTTCTCTCATCCGGAAACCGGATCTAATTATCAATTCAATTAAACATTCTACCCTAAAGAACCATCGTCCGGAAGCTCAACGAATCCATAAAAACGGAAGCAAACCATCGTTCGGTGCTCAATCATTAAGCTAGCCAGTGAATCCGACCATTTTCGCTGTCTATCTTGCCTGGATTCGTGTAAAAGCGGGCATTTATCACGAGATCCTCGCATGCAGCAGTCCTAGAGATGGTAGATTGGCGACCTGTGTATGTGTGTGTGAGTGGGCAAAGTATATTGCGGTGTTTCAGACTTTCTGCCGCTCTCTGCCCATTCCCAATAACCATGAATAAATAAACGTGCAAGCATAAATTATGATTTTAATAAATTTCTATAATTTCTGCTTGCAGCAGCTAGCTTTAGCCTTGAATGAAGAAAAAAAAAGCTTCCCCTGATGCCCATCGTCATTCCCCCCCACCAACCAGACCGAATATTGCATGCTTCGCTTTCGTTCATCCCTTGGGCAGCTACTTTGGCCGCCAGTATTCACATTAACTGCATCCAGTTTGCCTTGTGAGCTGAGGTCGCTCTAAAAAAGGGCTCTGTCTGCCTTGCCTCCTGCCTGGCGAGCTACCATCCCCCCCCCTCCCTCGTGCAACACTTCCACTACTTGCTACTGTTCGTTTTACCTGTGGTAAACTGTGCACTACAACTACAAGTGCGCCAGTTATCAGTGACCGAGTTTAGCTCTTGTTGGTTGGTTTTCCGGCTTGATTTTTTTTCCATTCATTCATTTTCGCCTGCCGTTAAGGCTCCAGCAGCATATGTGAGTGCACAAAAGCTAGGGAAAAGGTACGAGAAAAAGATGAGGAGCAAAGCGTGGTTGTTGGTGTGGGGAACGGCCCTGGACCTACCGGATCGTGAATTGTTGATGAGGCTTGTGCGCACTGTGGCGTTTTTGCAGTGCGGATCAAAATTGTACGATAGGGAAACAAGGCAAATGGGAAGGGAAGGGGATGAGCAGAAGAAGGAAATACACACGGGCAGTCGGTGCGGTGTAACAACCGGGAAGAACGGTACGGAACCAAGGGTGACGATAGCGGATTTAACTAGTCAGCCAGTCAGTCAGTCAGTTGGCTGGATGGATGGAGAAAATCCCCAAAAGGAAACGAGCGCAGGAAGGATTTTCTATGACTGCTGACTGCTATGGTGCTTTTCTGGTGCGCCTATTTGAGTCGCTAATTAAATCGTTTGCAAAATGTATGGGCTAAGAATTGACAGCTAACGTTATTGTGGGTACCGTAAAAAGAGGGACAGGTCGTCGAAGATGTATCCTGGATAGTCGGTATGCTGATTAATCTGTAGGTATAGTGACTGCAGCCTGCTTTGGAGGCTAAGGGTTGTCTTTACAAGCTGGATTTTTGATTTCACAACTGAAATGTCTTCGACACGGTAGAGGAATGTCACTTGGACAGCCTCCCTGAGCACCGAAACGTCACGAATAATACTTTGTGCTGAAATCACGGAAAGAAAGACATTATTGTCTTGTCAAACGTTTATGTCTAGTTATCGTTACTGTCGAGACATCAGCTTAAGGTGGCATGCATAGGGGTTTCATTAACACGAATGTCGATGCGTAAGACTTCAATAATGAAAACAGTTTGTTTTTAAGTGCGCGCAATGGAACCTTCGCTACCTATCATGCCATGTCTTATTTGCGTCATTTTCAGTAATTTGCTACGAAAACGAATGTTTTACTAGCACAGACATCAGTTTGATTTCGGTCAGAGGATCTTCAGACAAACGAGCGCTGGATGAAAAGTAATTAATTTTGTTCTTGCTTTTGAAAATTTAGACGCAATTTTTTTAGGATAATTTTCTCTACAATTTCTCAACTTATCAAGGAAGGAAGCATGTAAGTATGTCACACATAACTTTCATGGTAGAACTACTTTTTTATTGCCACTAAGGTTTTATTTTCAAGACTCCAGATTATTCAAAAAAAAAAATTCGATGAATTTTAAGTCTGCAACGGAACGAAACAAATAGAATGGAGGCGAGATTTCGAATGAGCATTTCATGAATTTGGAATTTGCTGTTTCAAAAATTTGTAGCTTATTTACTAACGTTGAAGACCAATTATTTTTACACAAAAATGTCTGATCGGAAGGGGTCTCTCATCCGTATGCAGAAGCAGTATAAATTTTGGTTCAATTGAACCTGAACCAAGAATAAGGTCAGTACGGAGTTCTCTGACAACTAATAGTTCTCAATTAATCAGACTCTTGAATATTCCCAATTCTCATAAAAATCTATAAATAATAACTTTTATATAGAGAGCGTTCTTAGCCGCTGTTACTGTTACTAATGTTACTATGGATAACGAGCATAATCACCAGATTCGGTTGGATGTCGAAAAAAAATGAAAATATTGGGCCGTATGAATAAACCAGTTTACTTTGCTTTACCCGGGAAAAGTAAAGCAAACTGTTTTATTCATACGGGCTATTCATGGGGCTTGGCGACGGATTCCTGTTTGGTTTCGAGAGCCGGGAGGCAGGTGCGACTCTAAGGTTTAAAGCTTCTGTCGACTACCGCGAACACCCACATCGTGCTGCATCGATTCAGTTTACTTTTTAGACCTATCTACTTGGGACAGTGCATAAATGCCATGGGAATGGAAGTTAAAATTTGTTCCAAGGGTCAAGCCCTGATCAGTTGATAACCACTGAAGGGCCAATATTTGTCTTCGAATTGGTTCATTTATAGTTGTTTGTGATAAAAAAAAAATTGATAGCGGAAGCACGGTTGAAGACAACCTATGTTAAGCGGGGCTGACGAGATCTCCACTTCTTCACTATACTATATTTTACAATGTTATCTACATTTTACAAGATGTCCAGGGCAAAGCACATTTATTAGTTCGACCTGTCTATCATTTTTCATCATATTTAAAATATGATCATATTAATCATATTTAAAATATGACATCCCGGCCTTTGGCAAAGAGAGAGAGAGAGAGAGAGAGAGAGAGAGAGACCACGAGTCACCCAAGAGCTGTGAGTACTGTCATGAAAAATTCCAGTGCCTCCCACAGATGGGAACGATAAACACCTCGAAATTCATTATTCGACGGCGTTCCGGACGGTGAAGTCAATCAAGGAGCCACAGACGACCCAGCGGCAGTTAGGTAGCGTCAGAAAACCGAAAGCAACTGGCCTGGTGAAGGCCGAAAGGTGATGAGTATTATTCAAGCGCCGGTAAATACTTTCAATTCCATGCCATGCGATGAAGAAAAACGATTAAAGTGCCGAACTCTACGCCTTCAACACCCGGAAGGCCCCGAATCGGAACGACAAACAATACACGGTGGTCAAAATCCGCGCCAGAAAGCTGTGCTGCAAGTGACTGACGAAACTGAGGTGTTTTGTGATGAACGGCGAGGCTCATATGAAGGTGAACACAAACTATAGGGTGTCCCACATCAAATTACATCACGGAAAAACGCTGTAGAAAATTACTCACTGGGTATTTCCTCCTGAAAATTTTGGTAGAAGTAGTTTAGAGTGTATTGATTACACTGTTTTTTATCGCGGTCAGTTTTGTCGAAAATTGGAAAAAATGGCGTCACCCGAAAAGCAACAACGCGTATTTCTTTTGCACAAGCACCTGGAAAATCCTCAACACTCTCATCATGAATGATGAGACTTATGTCAAGGCGGACTTCTGGCAGTTTCCGGGGCTACTGTACTTACGGAATGCGCCGTTCGTGACTACCGGGACTGTAAACGGGCAGATCTACCTTAAGGAACGTTTACAGAAGCGTCTGCTTCATCTGTGGCAGTCTGACAGTTTGAGGAGAGAAAACAATGTTGTTTTCGTACCAAACTACGTCATTCCACCGAACTCCGCAGAATTTTATTCCCTGAATGTTTTAGGAAAATCCGATTTTTTGACTTTTCACCGACCAATTTTGACTATTTACTAATTTAACAATAGAGCAAACAAAATCGATGTGTTATGCAAAAACACTCGGTGTTTAGCGAGATGAATCAATCATGGTCTTAGCCGTCTTCGAGAAAAGAATAGGAAAAGAAATGGCATTGAAGGTGGCAAAAGAAACTAAAAATGAGCCGAGAGCGCAGAGGCGATACAGTCAAAAGAGCAAAATCGAATCAAACTGTGCGTGTGAACCCTGGTCGTGATTGCAGTACAAAAATAAGTGTACGTGTACAGGATAAAACAGGTTCGGATGGGATGGAACAGCATTGGACAGCATCAAAACGGCGAGGTTGAACGTACACAGGCGCACTTGTAAAAAAAATTGGTCGTAAAAAAAGAGGACGTTAATTTAAATTTTGGACGTAAAACAAGAGGATATTAATTCAAATTTTTGACGTAAAACGAGAGGACGACGTTGATTAAAATTTTAAACGTAAAACGAGAGGACGTTAATTGAAATTTTGGATGTAAAACGACAGGACGTCAATTCAAATTTTGGACGTAAAAAAAGAGGACGTCAATTCAAATTTTGGACATAAAAAGAGGACACTAATTGAAATTTTGGACGTAAAAAAAGAGGACGTTAATTCGAATTTTGGACGTAAAAAGCAAAGACGTTATTTCGAACTTTCCTAATGATTTTTGACGACGACGTTAATTCAAATTTTGGACGTAAAGCGACATGACGTTAATTCATATTTTGGACGTAAAAAAAGAGGACGTTAATTCAAATTTTGGACGTAAAAAAGAGGACGTTAATTCAAATTTTGGACGTAAAAAAGAGGACGGGAATTCAAATTTTGGACGTAAAAAGCAAAGACGTTATTTCGAACTTTTTAAAACCACCTCATGATTTTTGACGACGACGTTAATTCAAATTTTGGACGTAAAACGACATGACGTTAATTCATATTTTGGACGTAAAATAAGAGAACGTTAATTCAAATTTTGAACGTAAAAAAGGGGACGTTAATTCAAATTTTGGACGTAAAACGACAGGACGTTAATTCAAATTTCGGACGTAAAAAGTGGACGTAAAAAGAGAACATAAAACGAAATCACGTGAAAGGAGTGAACGTAGAGATTCTAGTGTATAATAAAACCGCAGATATGAAGCAGAAAGATACTACAAATTTAGAATTACACTATAATACATTACGAAACTAGATACATTAATCTGATTTCTGGTATCTGTTGGACTACCAGCTTAGCCGGAGTTGCCGGAGTGACGTCGGCAACAGACTGCCTGTTTCTACCACACTAACCGAGCAGTAACAAATAGCCGTCATATAATACCATAATGTCGTCGCCGGAAAATGTGTGGTGCGTATGTGGAATGATAGAATTGGGGGAGTAGAACAAAACTAGGTATTAGACTACTTAATAAAAGGGTGTGGCAGTAGTTTAGTCAGTAAAACATTCGGCCGGCAACTGAAAGAGGAGTGGGTGCGAGTTCCACCTGCCATTGAGAAACTCAATCAATTTTTGGTCTATACAATCGAAAATTTTCTGTTCACCAAATCGATCATTCTTTTTCCTCTCTTACTGAAAAATTTGAAGATTTGAACTTATACTTTTTTGTAGAGTTCGATTAGGTAATTTAAGCTTAGTTTAGGATTAGTTTTCATACTGGTCATTTTTGGC
Source organism: Sabethes cyaneus (assembly GCF_943734655.1). NCBI lineage: Eukaryota > Metazoa > Arthropoda > Insecta > Diptera > Culicidae > Sabethes > Sabethes cyaneus. Next base: position 15,100,321 of record NC_071353.1, read on the forward strand.
CTGTCTTTTGGTCTTGTTGAGATTGATATGTGAATTTTTTATATTGGCAGTTTCTAGCCTCAAATAGCTTTTCTCGGCCATGCAAAGCTAAACTTAGAACCACCTTTTCTGTGAGGGAGTGTCTGGTGCGAATATTGGATATGAAATGGAGAAGGCCACTAGGAAAAATCGTCCAACATAGCTCTAGTCATCCCAAGCCCCTACCTAGCGCCTCCACGTGGCCATACCCGGAAATACTTCAATTTGTATAATTGAGTTGCCAAGCTAGGAGGTGCGGAGTCGTGTGGTTTTCAGTTCCTAACCTTACAAATGTAGTTTTAGGCTACGATTGATCCATACGATTTTATTTTCACGTGTTATATTATTTAAACTAATATTTTTGGTAGACTAATCTATGTCAGAGAGCGAAATAAGGCGCTGTATCCTTGGCCAATTGCAGCCTGGCTTCTGGTCTAAATGCCATTAGTTCATCCCCGAGGGTCCGGAGTATCACTCAACCTTTATTACCAAAGATACTCACAACGACTGTAAATAAACCATTTGGAAAGCGTTTGGTACGGGTGGTCCACGCTTTTTTCTTTCCCCTTGATTCCCTCTGCGGTACATCACATGTTGCGCAATTGGCCTGGCCGTTGACAAGAAAAGTGATTGATTCAAGTAATCGTCATTTTCCAGGATGCTTTCGCTAGTATGAGATTAGTTTAGAGGGAGTGTTTCGTGCGAAGAATGATAATCTGGATAAACTGGAAAAAATTGGATATGTAGCCAAAAATATATTGGGTCGTTTAACGACCGGTAGGTTTGGAACCCACACTCTTTTGGTTGGTACCCAAAGGTTGTTATGCAATAGAACTACTGCCACACTCTTATATTAGATAGTCTCATATCCAGTTTTGTTCCCCCAGTATTTTTATCATTCTTTATATGCACCATCCGCCCTCCCGCCGACGGTAATTATTTTTGTATGATTGCCCTTTGCTTCTACTACCGCACCGAGAAGATAGACGGTTATCAAGTGTAGCGCGGTAGAAGCAAGCAGTCAGTTGCCGACCATCGAAGCGGCAAGTTCAGTGTGTCCACAGTAGTTAGAGCACCTTTTTGTTTTGACAATTTTAGGCTCAATTCTAATCCACTTTTGTGTTTGCCATTTCTGGCCCATGGTAGGGGTTGGATAGTGTTTTCGGCATGCCTCTAATTATTAAGACTTCTCTGTTTTCGTGTTATCCGAACCTGGAGAACCAGTTTATCACCACGAAGGGAATGTGCAATCATAGTAGTGTATGTTGGTAAGAATTAGTGATAGTTTTCCCCCCTAGAATGACCCGGAACAGAAGTAGGCTGTACAAATTAAGCTCCTTTTTAATGGGTTTTGGTGAAAGCGAAGTCAACAATCAAATACTTGCTTTTAGTAATTTCATAGAAACTAATGAATTGAAATACATTTGATGGTAACTCACGAAAGAGGAAAAACTCGTCATACCTGGAAAGAGAAGAAAATAAAACATTAATTACATTTATATTTAAGTTCCAAATTTTTCGGTATCATTTGTTAGCTACAGTCTGGTGGAAATTGTAAGTTAAAAATAAAAAAATCACTATTAACTACTGAAAATACAACCTGTAAAATTTACTTTATTTTACTCAGATCATTGGCAGATATTTTGAAAGAGGAATAGTCACAACGTAACGCTTATGTTCAGCTTAAAATACTCCCCAAAGTGCAACCGACTGCATCCAACTCGGGGCTGAGCGCATCGCAGCAACACCCGATGGAATTGATTCATCTTCCTCGTCCGTCCCGCCGCAGCCGTTCACCGCACCGCACCAACTACTTGGAAGGACACGGACAAAAACTGTGATGAAGTCGGTAAACAGAACCGACACGAAAGCATACATAAATTAATAGCTAAACGTCATCCTCCCACCCACCCTTCCGATTCCGACCATTCGAAGTTTTTTTTTCTCTCCGTACGAAACCAACAACAGGAGATTAACATTAACAAGCGAACAACTACTTAGCTGGCAAATCCGGAGCAATTGGTGCGAGCGAATGTGTTTTTTAGAAACGTGTAAGGCACTAAACTAAGAAGAGATGAACTTATGTATCGAAGAAAAAGTAAACAGGAAAGTTTCTCCCGAGAAGCGTGTCCAACTAACTTGCTCTTACGCGGAAAACATGACTTTTTTCCCGATCCGAATGACTGATCATGCGACTATACAGACCGACGCGAGACGGAGTGAAATTAGGAAAACTTAGTGCTAAACGTTTGGAGTGAGGAGAGAGGCGGCCGATTGGAAAACTGCCAGACAAGCGTACCATCATCAATAAATTGGACTGCTTTAGGAACCAGCAGCGCGCGCGGTGGGACGGAAGTGAGCCAAACTGGCAATGAAAACGTCAAAGATCGAGCGTCTCCATTTCAACATTCGGAATATTGCACGGTTTGGAGCTAATTTGTCGGCATCAATCACACTTATCTGTAATTTTTGTGGGGTTTAATACATCCATTACATGTGTCAAATATGACCAGGCACTGTAGCAAGCAGGCTGGAATTGCGGGTGCGAATCGAGTTTTTATTGCGGCTAATTACCCTTCTTGAGAAGGAGGACGAGTGTGTGTGTGAGGAAAACGGGAGGTTACCTCAAAGGCAGGCACGAACCATAATATTGTGGCCTCCATTAGAGAAACCACGATTAAACTAATTACTCTGGGCTTGAAATGGGAGTTATTTTTTGCACATAGAATAGACGTGAGTGCAGAGATCGCAGAAAATGAGAATTTCCTCCTCCTCCCAACTAACCGACCCCGAACTAACCGAACCTCGTTGATGTATTTGTAAGCGCACACCTTTTCTGCAAAAAAAAAATCACTTCTGAGTGCTCATTCCTCTGTTGGTTCGGTATAAAATTTCAATTAATCTTGTCCGCCTTTCTCCTTCCTCTCCTACTCTGAGTGAGGTGGTTGGCCGAAGCCTAGAAACAGGAAATGGCAAGGCGACCGAGCTTTGGTTCGGGACTGGACAAGATTTACTCTTCTTTCTGTGTTTATTCAGGCAGAGAAAGGACGACGACGACGACGACTAAACGCGTAAATTAGTGGCCACAGTATGATTACACGATTATGAAAGCAGAGTCGCGGTTGAAAGAAAAATGAGCTAGAAAATGGCAGCAAATTAGTGCCCCTCTTAGCAGGGACCTCCCCCCACAAATGATGGTGCTCACTCATTCGTTGATTTCTTCTGCTAGTAATTGTTTAAAATTAAAAATTAAAATTCTCCAGTTAAAAATGATTGCTCTAAACCATCCACTAAGCATATAAAAGAATTAGCTTTTCCAACATTCTTACGACTGAACTCGAGAGGTTCGTAAGCATCGTGTTTACTCAATAAACCTAGTATGCTTCCTCGCATCATCCACGATTTACGACTATCTTACCACAAGTTTAACTTCCCTCCGGTGAACTACTGAGGTTTATGTCCTGAACGCGACTTTTCACTACTCTGCACAAACATAAGCGGACAGCATTCCGGTAGCCATGGGTGCAATAATTAAACCAACCGCCCTCAAACCTGCCCACCTTTCCGTTCGGGTAAGTCCACCAACGTCCGTAGAGTTCGTAGAGTTCTCTAACACACGTCATAAATTTTCTCCTTCCGTAACAACGGTAGGTTAACCCTCCCTCCTCCTGGATCTGGCCGGTGGTGGAAACCGCAAAAGTACTCCACTATAATCTTCCTTTCTTCTTCGTTTCTCGATTAGCTTTTCCGAGCTCGAGCGCCACAGATGGGAAGTCGAAGCAAACTCGGCTTAAAGCACACAAACATAACGACGGGACAAATTATCTTCGCCGCCCGCCGCTGTCGGACTGTCACTTGGCCACCGGAGAGCAGCAGCAAAGCAAACCACTTGCCACGTCGCGAAGGGAGCGAGGAAAAAAAAGATAATTAGGGCCTCTGATTCTTTTCCCCCGAGTCCCTCATCACAGGACAGGGGGTAGCCACCGAACGAAGCCGCAGATGGCCGCCGGTTTACGTGATTGTGACACTTTTTCATTTGCCCGACCAAAGTACGGCTGACGGAGATGAGAGCGATTAGACGCGTTTCTCCCCGAGTTGGGTGTTTAAATGAGACTATATTTTCCGCTAATTCGTGGACCGTCGGTAGCGGGGAGGTAGACAAGCACAAGCATGGCAGGCAGACGGTGAAGCAACGGAGAACCAACGGAGCAGCGGAAACTTAAATACCGCAAGTTGTGTCCTTGCCATGACTCCTGGTGCCGCCGCCGGCGGAGATGCCAAAGTCGACAAAAGCTTTTAAGGAAATGTGTGTGATCCTGCGTGAACAGTAGGTATAGACAATGGTTATTCTTTTCGGAGGTAAAAACTCGGAATAGCAAAAACTAGGTGCTTTTGATACGTGCAATCAATATGTGGTCAAAAACGTAAAAAGTTTGGTTGAAACCAGTGAACATACTGATAGATTAGTTTTAAAATTAATGAAAAAACTTAAAAAACATGGCAGTGAAAATTTGAACATTTCGCTTGAAGGCTCTCTGTGGTGGTGATTGGACACAAACTGTGTAAACAAATCACAGAAAAACATTGAAATTTTTGAAATTTATTACTACTTTGCTTGAGAGTACGTATAAACCTGGCCAGGCATCACATCTTTATTGACTTCAAAGCAGCATACGATACAGTCGACCGAGGTCAGCTATAGCAAATAATGCACGAACACGGTTTTTTCTAGCAAACTGACGTAACTGACTAGAGCTACACTGAATCGAGTGATGTGTTTTGTGTGCATCTTGGGGACACTCTCGAGTCCTTTCGAGACGTGGCGAGGGTTGACTTGACTGAAGACAAGGTTACGGCTTATCCTGCATGCTTTTCAAAATCGCTCTCGAGAGGTGATTAAACCGACCGGTTTAATTCTTTATGAACTTGAAGCTGCGACGCTGCTCACGAAGGACAAGCGCACTCTTGTATTCCAGCGGAAGATGCTGCGGAAGATATTTGGCGAAGTACAAATTGAAAGTGGAGAGTGGCGGAGGCGCATCAATCACGATTACCATCAAAAATTGAAACTACCATCGTACATCTGACGGAAAACGGCAGGCTACGGTGGGCTGGACTATCACAAGGATGCCGCACAACAGCGTGATAAAAACGGTTTTTTCTAGAACCACGCCGGCGACAGCAACAGAAAGGCCCAACGTGCGAGAGATGGGTCGGTCAGATCGAAAGCAAGCTAAGATCAAGTTGAATGGAGACGCCTGTCTGAAATAGCACGAGCCATCCAATACTGAGGACAACTGCGCATAACGGTATCCGATATCGTAATGCAAATTTCCATAATGGAAGAATTGATTTGGACTGGAATTTTTTTTTTTGGATTAGACAGGAAATCGGACTGTAAAACAGAATTTGAAATATTTATTTGTAACTAGCTGACCCGACAAACTTCGTATTGCCACAAATTAAACTGTGTTGTACATAAATCGTGAATCTCGGATGACCTTTGTCACAATCTCGAGTTTTGCAAGTTTCTGAGGTGTTCATGGGTGGTTTATTATAGAAATTTTCCTTACAGTAAAGTAGAAAACAACTTCGCCCATGGCTTAGCGTGATAAAATAAAGCGAATAGCATTAAAATATTCGCCATGATTATATAACATTTCGCCGAATACCATTTTGCGGAACACCACCTCTCGGTTGACCATACCGCGGAATATAGAGTTTCGCGGAATACCATTTCGCGAAAAATCTTACGCGAGATGTATCATTTCAAAGAAAATGTTTTCGTGGAAAGTACCATTTCGCAGGGGCTATCCTGGGGGGTCTCAATTCACCATAGAAAAATTCTTGTCTGCTAAAACACCCACATGCCAAATTTTGTGCCATTTGCTTGATTAGTTCTCGAGTTATGTAGAAATTTGTGTTTCATATGTATCGGAATCCCCCCTCTAAGTGGGAGAGAGATCTCAAACCATCACAAGAACCTTCCTCGGCCCCAAAAACCCTGACATGCGAGTTTTCACGCCGATTGGTTCAGTAGTTTTCGACTCTATTAGGAACATACGGACAGACAGACAGAAATTTGTGTTTCATTTGTATGGCAGCCCCCCTCTTAGTGGGGGGAATGCTCTAACCATCATACGAACCTTCTCCGACCCCAAAAACAACTACATGCAAATTTTCACCCCGATCGGTTCAGTAGTTTTCGATTCTATAAGGAACATACGAACAGACAGAAATCCATTTTTATAGATATAGAAGATTGTATTTGACCTGGAATTGGATTTGAAATTAACGTCAAAATTTGACTTAAGCTGTGCTTTTGATTTCTCTGCTTTAGCGTCTACCACTTGACATTAAGCTGTATTACTATTGATATTGATATTATAGTTTCTCTTTTCGAATAAACGTTAACCTTTACGAACGTACTTTCCATCACTGGGCGTGTTTCTCTGCTCTTTCAGGTTATGGGCCCAGGGTTGGGAACTCCTTTTTCTTCGTAAAAACGTGATTTTCTTTCGGTTCGCTAGTGATAAAATGCACAGAGGTGAAAACTCTTCATCAGTAGGATGAACCAGCGCGATAGTCCACAACATTTTTCGGTCTTCCGGTGATTGAAAGGCTCACACATGTCCCGACAACTGGTCCACGTGGAAGTTAGCGGTGCTCGAATTTGAACTTAAAATTGAATTTGAAATTGGACAAAAATTAGATTCATATTGGACTTCAGACTAGGCTTGTACGTACATTTGACATAAGATTCGAATATAGATATGACATCAGAGTTGAAATTTGTCTTAAAATTAAATCGAAAATTGCAATTAAATTAGACTTGATTCTGGGCGCAAAATCAGACATACAAATGAACTTGGAATTGGACATTAAATTAAACTTTAATTCAGTTTTATAAGTTTGAGGTTAAGCGTTGTGGACTACCGCACTGACAAACCACACATAGACATGAAATTAAACACGTTTTACTTGAAATTAGAACTGATACCTTTTGTCTTATTCTCTCACTCTTAGTTTCTCTCTTCCGTTTTCCCAGTTTTTGTTCGATTTTCCTCCATTCCTTAATTCCTTAAACCGTTTTCTTAATTTTTGTTCTCACTTTTCTTCCATTTTTCTTTCCCATGTTTGATTTTTAATCGTTCCGTTTTTCTTAGTTTCCTGTTCCATTTTTCCTGCTTTTCTTTATATTTTTAATCAGTTTTTTTATTTTCTTTTCCATTTTCCTGTTTTTTCTTCTGTTTTCCTTTTCCGTTTTACTTCTTTTAGTTCGTTTTTCCTGTTTTTCTTTTTTTCTGGCTCTTTTTCTATCCTATGGAAAGACTATTAGATTTCGTTTAACCTACTTTCCCGTTTTCTTCGTTTCATTTATCAATTTTCTAGTATCTCTCTGTCGCACTCTCGCCCTTTTCCTGATTTTCCTCTGCTTCGTTTTTCGTCTTTTATTGCGTCTTCCTCGTTTCCGGGCCATTTTTTTTATTTTTAGTCCCGTTTTCCTTTTTTTCGGTCCCGGTTTTCGTTTTTATCTCACTTTTTGACACCTTTTCTATCTCGTATTTCGTTTTCGTCTGATCCGTTCTTCCTTTTATGAAGTCCTGCTTTTGCCTCCTTTTCGGTCACTGTCTATTTTTCGTTTTATCCGTTTACATTTCTCTCCATTTTTTTCTGTCCTGTTCCGGTCTCTTTTTCTCTATCCCATTTGTCCAATTTTGTCGCATTTTGGTAGCTCCATTCCCGTGCTCCCGTATTTCCTCCTTTTTTGCTCATTTTCTATCCCATTTTTTTAACCTTTTTTGTCCAATTTATTCTCATTTCGTTATTCGTTATTTTCTTCCCTTTTTCATATTTCCTTCTTTTCTTTCACTTTTCTCCTTTTGTCTTCCATTCTTCAACATTTTCTGACCAGTCCTCGCGTTTTCTCTCCCATTTCCTTCTTTTCCACTTTTTTTCTTTATTAATGTTCTGTTTTCCCTCCTATTCTGTAAAGTATTTTCTTTTTTTCATCCCGGTTTTTTTTCTCTATCGCGTTTCGTCTTTTTTCTAACCCGTTTGTACAGTTTTTGTTGCGTTCTCCTTCGTGCTCTTTTCCATTTTTTGTCTTCTCGTAGTCTCTGTCTCATTTTTTCTTTTTTTGCTGGAGAACAGCAAGGGACGGACTACGTCTAGATCCATCAGTTATTTATTTGTGAATTGGCTGAGAAAATTTACTGATTGCTCTACGTAGTTTAGTTTATGAAATATGAACTTTAGAGTTAAGTAAACATTCAGGAAAACTGGGTTTTCTGACCATATCTGTGAGGAACAACAAGCAATGTAATCATGCAAATTTTATCATTAAAAGATTAGAAATTGACTCAAAAAATATTTCAAAAAAATTCTATGTGACAGAACACAATGCTCCGACTTTTCTTTGGAGCTTTCCACCATCACTTAAGTTAAAAATGAGAATGAATTCCAATTGATGGTGTTAAATTTGACTTGAAATTAGACATGAAATTGGATTTGAAATGGGACTTGAAATTATACTTGAAGTTGGACATAAAACTAAAGTTGAAATTAGAATTGAAACTGGACTTGGCAATAGACATGAAAATAGACTTAAGATTAAACCCAAAATAGGAAGTTATATTTGAATACTGGACTTGAAATTGGGCATTAAATTTGAATTGTCTAGCAACTTGAAATTGAGCATAACTAATTGAATTTGAAACTAAAATTTGAAACTAAACTTAAAATTATTACTGAACATTAGAATTTAGAAATTTTAAATTTAAAACTGGAATCATTTTTACGCAAATAATTTGCACATCGCAAAAATAATGACCGATTAAGTTATAAGCTGCAGGCGTTTTTGGGTTACAAAAATTGTTTTGTTTTATATTAAATTTTCCACAGAGTGGCATCCAGCCTGGACAGTATTTATATGTCCAAATGCAAGAGAATTGCAGCCTTTTTTTTTTACTAATTTGGACCTCTCCCCTGCGCTGATAACAAACCATCCCCCTTTTGTCAACCTCCCAGAACTACGTCAAGGAACATGAATGACAAATTTAGTGGAGAATGATTCAGGCGTTCCAGAGTTATGGCGGAACATACATACTCTCGTAATTTTATATGTATTTAGATTGTGAAATAAACGGTAAAAACCGGCGTCGGTAGCAACCGACTGCGACCATTTTCCAACCAAATTATAAAAAAAGGAATTACGGCCCCAAATTAGAAAGATTTATTTCCATTTTTCCAAAAAATCAAATCAAGCTTAGGCGAAAATACACTTTCATTTGTAGTAAAATCCATTTCTAGTAGTTTCGTTGTAGATAAACAAACCACTACATGTGGAACTTCCACGTCACTGTTTACTGGTCTCGCTCCAATATTTCGCTCCCGATTATTTCCCCAACAAGCTTTAACTTAATTAAATAAATCAACAACCAGTAAAACCGGCGGCTCGTCATAGTACATTTCCGAGAGTGGGCGACAGCCGACCGTACATTGCTTTATTATTTAAATAGTTGAAATAATTATGCACATCAGCTTCTCCGCTTACCGTTCCGTTCATCACCATTACCGCCGGAAAACTGGGAACTATGATGGTGCAAAGCTATGTGTCGAAGTGGTATTTTCAACCCCCTCCCCCCGCCACAGCACATCACACTTCCGCCAACCCTTCCGGTGGCACACTGCACACGACTTCGGCCGGGTTTCTGTGTTTACGAGCAAACCTAACGTACAACAAATAATTAATTAAACAAAATTATAATCTTTCATACGGAGTTAATTAAATTCATTTGCCCAAGCAACTTCGGTCCAACTGCGGCAGCAGCGACCGGAATACGTGTGAAGATTGGCGGTACTAAAATAATACTAAATTTCATTATGTTATAACTGACCCTCCCCCGCGTCTAACCGGTGTACAACCCTACCAACTGCTCTGATCGCATTTAGGAAGGGATTAAATTTTCACAACTTTAAAACCCGTCCCGAATGTTGTGACGGGATCCAGCGTCGGGCGGTGGCCGGCAGTGAAGCCTGGAAATTGGGATATTAATTTTTCAATCCCTGACCGGAATTCGGTGTACGGTGTGTGAAATGCTGACGCAAACAGGTGTAACTGTGTGTCCGCCATCACCGCACCGGGTGAAGTAAAACAGTGACAACAAGCAGCAAACAGAAACAGGCACAGACTGAGAGAGCATGTGTGAAATTGCAACAATTTCCTGCGGGTAATTTGAAGGTGTATTCGGGTACTAAAAACTCGTTCATCGTTGGGCTCGATGAAAATGATGGGTTTGATGACGTGCAGCAACGTCAGTATTGGATACTTCAGACAATTATATTCTGGGTTTCGGGCAGCACGAAGCACAGATAGCCAGATAGCCAACCGACTTCGATTAATTATTCACCAATCATGGTGTAATTTATGTGCATTCTGGTATTTGATATGTCGAAATGTCCTTTACATTAATGTAACTTGGGCCGAGCCTATCCAGTCAACGCTAGCAAGTGCAGCTTCGTTGGTAGTGAACCGCTTCGGCTTCCCGTCTTAATTAATGATAATTGTTCAAGCTGTTGCTGAAGACTAAAGGCAACAACCGCACAATTCATCTATCGGTGGTGAGTTGAAAGGAAAAACCCACAACATTTTTGCGGTTTGGTCTTGAGATTTCCCAACCAGATAGATTCTAATCGATCAAGATGCACTTTGAATCAGACGCAACAAACTAATTAATTGTATGTGGCTACTACACGCTCCCCCCCACCGCGTCGGTAATGCTACACCTTCCCTGCTGCCCGATATCGCTAACCATCGTACAACGGCCAATGCAGTGAAGGAAAGGAAAAATAACCTCACAAAGCAGCGCACGGATCATATTCTAATTGGCAGCAAGTTCCAAGAGTGTTCGCCCGGCAGAAAAGGAATCGGAGAAAACAATGAAACTATCAAAGATGAACATGGAAAGCGCACTAATTGGGTCGATGTTTCTCCAATAGCTGGCGGTCAGAGCTTCGGTTAGTACATATGCCGAGGGTTTCATGCGCACCGAAGTGGTTACAGATACAGGCTCTCGAATTAGGTATATGTTTCTAACCAGCTTTTCCGATTAAGTTAGAAATATAATGTGGGGGTTCAACTACAGACATTTCCAACAGCGAGATTATTCCCTGTTAAGGTGGTTTATCGTAAATTTCCAGTAATCTATTTTATTGACTTATTGTCGCATTCGAAATATTTCAATTTTAAAATTGTTTTCAATTTTTTTTAACTTTATGGTTATGACAGCAGATGGAATACATTCCAATCGACGTTAGGAAAAATTGTGCTCAGGTTCATACCTAGTTACATCTCACCCCCCTCTGTAGGGCTCTCTAGGTGGTAAAAGCGTATGGGATTGCAAATATTACCAAGAGCAAAAGTTTTTTTTCCTTTCCTTTTCCAACCAATTCACTGAAGACTTCTCTTCATTCTGAATGCAGGATGCACACGGATGGATATCGACGGAGCTCGGCAATCGGTGCAATTCACGGGAATACAAAAGCCTTCACTGCCGAAGAGCCTCCACCACGTTGGCGGGTTGCTCACTGGTGCAGTCGATGGCATCATTCAGAGTAATGAGCGAATAGCACTAGAATAGCACACACTAAGTTGTCAGTAACGGAAACGATATGGAAACCTCGACTGCACAAACGAAGGACTCATTAAGAAATGGTAGGTTTGCTGCACACAAAAAAAAAACCGTCGTCATCGAAAAAGCAGATGATTATCCAAAATGAAAAAGCTTACGGTAACAAGAAGAGTGCGCGAATTTGTAAGGTAATTGAATATTGTACACTGAAATTACAAAATACATACGAGATTCATAATCATGATAAAAATGCTCAGCGATTTTTTTAAAGCAAAAACAGGATCTTGTTAAATGTGTGTTGCTCAAGGAAGTCACATTAGCTTTCTTCCAATTATCACTGTACAGAATTTAATTCCACTTAGATAGTTCAAAATTCAACTAGCAAAAGCGACTACCGAAAACCTAGAAACACAAAGCGTTTAACTGATAACTGCAAAAAAAATCACAAAACAACGTCACTGTCACCCGCCTGAGCGGATGGATCAGCGGTGAAAATCATTCGCATATTGGGCTACTTTTAGCTTCGATGTAAATTAGTCTGATTAATTCGATATCACAGAATGCGGTTTGGTGGCAGCGGTGGTAATGTTCAAACTGTGCCGTGCTGGTGGTTCCGCTCGGGACATAATTATTGGCCCGTCGTCGGAACGTATCAGCGATAAATATTGTTCGAATGTTGTCACACGCGCACTGACAGTATGTGTGTGTGACTGTGTTCACACGGCGCTCACACCCAAAGGGCGATGATTTAATTAAAATAGAATGCGGCGATGAAGTTCAATAAAACAAGCCGGAATTTCGCATTTTTCATTGGAAGATAATTTGTTCCGGCCGGTGACCGATGTTGATCCTCGAAAACAATTACGCGACGCGATTTCTCGTCCGGTTCGGTCCCGTCCCGGTTGTCGGTCGTTATTGTTGGTTCAGTTGATCGAATGATGCTAATCGCCCTGGTGCAGTTATTGGCTAGCCTTAATGCCCGTTATCACCATCATCCCGGAGCGCAAGGGTACAACATCCGGTAGCCATGAATGAGATGTAAAATCTAGCCAATTTATCGAATTTGTGACTTGTGATAAACTTTGTGGTCAATAGTATTGATCAGGAAATTCAACTGAATGGCCGACTGAAAGTAAAATTGTGCAAGCCTGGAAAAAAAGCATAACAAAATTCAGAAGTAACATTTTCGACCCGCAGATCAAGCCAGCTCAGGGTAAACATAAATAAGCTTAAACCTAAAATTTCTGTAAAAATATAAGTTTTTGTTATTTAGTAGTTGTTGATGATATAATGAAAGTAATGAATTGAAGAAAAAATCACGAAAGATTTTAAACAAAAAGAGAATGTAACGAGAACAAATCAAATTCGCGTTCCTCATGGAAGTCACGCCGGTTTCCTTTTGTTTTCACTATACACATTATTTTATTCACATTTTACCTTCTACATTATTATTTTATCTTCTACATAGACAAGTACACGAGTTATTACAGGTAGCATGCCTAGTGGGGCACTGGCACAGTTGGAAATTTTTTTCGAAAAAAAAAGACTTTTATCTCTATATCTCAAAATGCGGCTGAACTAGGAGCAATCTTTTGATGTTAAAAGAAAGATATTTTTATAAGGATCCCACAGAATGGTGTAGTAAACAAGACGCATCTGCTTCTAGCAATTTTTGCCAAAAGAAGGGTTTTTACCCTACTTTTCTGGACACGAAGACATGTAAAAGTCTAAAAGTCCGGTTTCCGCTGGGATAAAATTGATCTTTTTCCATCATAAATAAGCTATCTTTAAGATAAATCTGACCCGATGGTGTTTTACTGTAATTTTATTACATGTAACATCTAAACTTTGATCAAAAACAGATCGATTAAATTTTTTCACAATTTGTTTTTTCAATGTAGGACTCCGTCTTACCGCAAGGTGTCATTGAACAATTTAGATTCTCGTTATCGTCACGAGCAGAGCTTGAAAAGGGATCGCAAGTTGAATGTGACTTGCGTGAATGCGTACGCTTTCCGCATTCAACCTGCGCTTTTCAAACGATCATCATTTGACTGTTTTTTTGAATCCAGTCAATCTGCCGCTTGCGCTGCTACCGTCTTAGAATTCATGCGGCCTCTCAAGAAAAGCCAATAGTCGTTCGTTGAGATCGAAGAAATCAAACTGCAAACTGACTGGAAGTATAAGATGACGTATTTTTTCGTTTCTCTTTTTGTCTCCAAATCGGTTGCTCACTCTAATAGTTTGTCACCCGGACGTCGGTCCGACGCAAGCAAAATGTTCGTTTATATTGGATGGAGTCCGACCGACTTTTTCCATGCACATGTAGTGGTTTTTTTTTGTAGTATTGAATCATAGAATTGCGCGGTTGCTTTTCGTTAGCGTGGTGACTGCCAGTCATTTGACTGTTTTGCAGTCATTCGCTGCTCCAAACAGTAAATACCACTTGATCGAAACGAAAATGTTAAAAAGGTTTAGAACGCATTCGTTCTACTGCGTTCAATCGGCGTTATGACTGAGCAAACTGCCAGTTGTGTTATGCATAGCGTTCGTATTCCACCACTAAACGGACGGTGTGAATTTCAATGCGCGGTGGTGTGACTGTTGTAGAAAAAAAGGATCGGTTGAAGCCCTTGACAAATATGAAAGATTTTGAACGCATATAGCTCTGTCAATCATGAATGGACTTTGATGGTTTGGATACCAATCGATTCATAACAGATTTAGCAATTATGTGATTTTCTTGTTCAAGCTCTAAATAGTAAAAATTACCTCTTATTAATGCGCACGCTGAAAATTCATGTAAAAAAATTTGCTTATCTAAAGGCAGTAAAAATAATTTACTTTGGGCATGATTTTCACTATGTTGTTTTAAAGCAACATTGCGCAAGGGTTAACGAAAAGTTTCCAGCTCGAATTTCCCAATACATTTTCTTCGCGATCACTTTGCTTCTCAGGCAGGGAAGACAATTGGAAACGAATGAAAAAAAGTGACAAAGTCTCCTCGCTCCAACAGGTCGAAGATTCTTTACGCACGATATGAAATCTAAACAAACTTGATGTCTGTGCTTGCGAAATACGGCAGAAAAGGTGACAATCTTCTCGTTGTTCCAACAGGATAAGGATTTTTCAAGAACAACGATTAAACCCAGACCAATTTGATGTCTGTGCTATGCTGGTGTGCCAGAAAAAGCAACGAAATCTTATCCCAACAGGTCGAAAATTTTTTACCGCGGCTAAACCTAGGCCAACTGGATATCTGTGTTGGGGAAGTGTGCTACAGCTACTGTGTTCAATTGAATACGGTTATATACGTTCATATCTCTATATGCGCATGTTTGCCATGTAAATGGAATAGTAGTGATAAAAGGGAATGGATTGTGTTGTGGCAAACGCACGCACCCCATTTGCCTATTTGCACCTTTCTACCCCCTTGTAAGAGATCACCTCCCTTTTTGTCAATGCCCCTGTGCTGATTCTGTTATGTCAAAAGTATGTGTACCAAGTTTGATGAAGATCCAGACGTTCCTGAGTTATGGTGGAACATGTATTCATAGTCACGTTCCTGATGCCCCCGCCCCTTTGTAAACTTCCACCCAGTCAGCTCGCCTTGTGTCACGTAGCCAATAATGCATCTGTTTGCTCTCTGAAAATCCCAATAAACGGAAGAGAAACAAAGCTTTTTTCATATATTTCTCCTCGGAGGCCTCCCTTTTCCCATTACTACCACACCTTCTGGACTCCCAGCCACACACACTTGCGTAACTGCAATTGGTCTAAAAGCAAGCGAAACGCAACCCCGTTTACTTATTTGGACTTTCCGCCTCTTGATAGGGACCACCCTCCATTTTGTCAACCCCTCAGTGCAGATTTGCTTATGTCAAGAAGCACGTGTACCAAATTTGGTGCAGAACGGTGAAGGCGTTCGGGAGCTATGGCGGAACATATAAACATGCATTCACATTCACTTTAAAAGTTTCGGAAGCAGTTTTTGGGCTCAAAAGTGGAATTCTTTTTATAAAAATATAAATACTGCATTCTTCTTGCCAATCTGAACACAGCGAATATATTTTCATGAACAGAACTTTTGTTTCAAACAAAAAAACTGCTTTTGAAATTGGCAGAATCGATGACGACTAATTTTACCTTAACTTTGCGGAGAGTTTGAATTTATTGGTTGTCCAAGCGTTCATTCATTCACGTATGTTTTCCATTTCCTTTCCACCGTTTTATACAAAGTTTCATCACCTATATTTCGGTACAAGCACATAGTTAGTTCAGGATTTTCGATAACATGCTGGAAAAGCTTGAACTCAGATTGAATTTCAAAGCAAAAGAAAGGACAGAATATATGCGCAAACATGATCAAAATGTAGACCATGAACAAACAAAGCAAACTAGTATAACAGATTATTTTAAACTTGTTGGAAGGAACTAGTATTATTTTATAAAGATCTTGCTACGTATTTCCTTCCATTGCAAGTTACACATACATAATAATGTGTAGCTAACATCCACGAATCTGGTTTCGCGTTTGTCTCTATCATTTTTTAACAATTTTTAGGACTACTCAGAAAAATTAAATGACCCAATCACCAATCAATTAACTTTTCCGAGAGTCCACTGTATAGATTTTCAAGTGTCTTAGTAGAACTCAAGAATAAACGAGAAAAATTCAAATAAATTCCTTTCAATTCTGCTGCTTTTTGCGATCTTAACAGATACGCGTAGCTTGGTTACGATTTCTAACCTTCGTAAGTGTAAAAAAGCAAGCTATGGGTATAAACGTCCTGTTGAGAACTTGACTCTTCTTTATCGACAGACTTCGCAGGCGGCTATTAGAGAACAGGACAATTACGGGGCTAGTGCAACGATCCTACTGACTCTATAGTCTTCATAAGCGTGGTAAGTTAAAAACTCCGGCTAATTTGCATTTAATTTTGATATTTTGGCGATCGAAATAATTGCCGGGGGCAACGAATTAGAAGTAAGAGCCGAGATCAAGAAATAATTGGTTGTTTTTTGGAAACTTACAGCAAAATCAAACAGAAGTGTCCAAGCTGCAATACACCAGCGCAAAATAGAAAAGGTGCAAATTGAGAATATTCCTTACCAAAACATAACGCAGATTGAAGATAATATGGTTTTGTTAGCTACTGCTGTGCTAATTTCATGGAATCGAGCTTCGCACTTTTGCCCCGCGGTATTCGCACTGTTACCCCGCTAGTGGAGTAAAAGTGCGAATCGGCACTTGATCAGAAGTGAAGACATTAAGTTACTGCATCTCTATAAAATATGTTATGTTGTAGTCCTTCTTTATATCTCACGAAAATTGATGACAACTTCAAACATCGCACTTATACCCCGCCCTTCTCTAAGGGACATTTGTGGAACCAGTTATTATCTACAATTTTGCTAAATAAGGTTTTACTGTATCTTTTGTATTTACGGTGCTACAATGCTAGTACCTTATTAGTGACTAAATGAATGCTCATTTAGTTACTAATGACGTACTAGCATTGTAGCATCGTAACTACAACAGATACAGCGAAACTTTATTCAGCAAAATTGAAGATGATAACTAGTTCTACAAATGTTTCATATTCAACTTTGTCAAATTTTGCTCGACTGAGACGGTACTGTCAAATGAATCAAAATGCAAAGTGAACGAGCAAGCCCTGGTACGACGCTAGGCCAAAAATGGGTACAAACCGTAACATTATTAAAATCTGAAGCCATTATTAAGCGATTGTAAACGCTTGGGTCTTAATGACGCAAATATATTGAATCCAATGTTATTCTACTAACTTCGCTGAATCGATTGAAGGTATCTGGAAGTGATAATAATTTATATGGCAGATGATAGTGATATGAAGATTTGACGTATATCCCCTAACACTATTTTTACATTTGTATCAATTTGTGATGCTTTTTAGCAGATGTCCAGCGTTCTTTACTGTACAATTAACTATATTTTACTTGGCTCTTTTTAGTCGGACAAACAAACACAATTCGCATAGAATTTCTGGGATTCCTGGCAAAAGCATCGTGTGGAGAAATTCTGCAGAAGATTCGTACAAAATGCCTTGTTTATAGAACCAAGAAACTTGTATGAGGTTCCATCATTGAAATCCTCGGGATACCTATAATTTAGTAAAGGAAGTATGAAATAGGAATCCTCGGGATTCTGAAAAACAGAGGGTTATATGTGAATGCCTCAAAAAAAAATTCTTCTAAAAAAGTGCACGTCTTTTAGGATGATCTTAAAAGACTCTTCATGATTTTTCTAATTGCTTAAATGATTTCCTCAACTGAATATATTAAAAGTTTCATTCAAATCGGTTTGAGTTAAGCAAGAATTTTCTCCAAAGACTATCACCGCTCAAGTACATTTTCGAAAAGGCTAAAAGACATTTCGTGCCAACGTAGCATAAACGGAATACACTTTTCTCTCGATTCAAAGGATAACTAGGTCAAAAGTAACGAATTGAGCCTTGAAAAATAAAAGTATGAAGGTCTGTGTCTGTAGATGCGATTCGTTAACGCGGAACATTTTTCAAATGTTTCACAGTTTGTTACGCAAAGTTACAACTTTGTTAGATGAGGTGGAGATTATACTTTCCAAATGCCTGCATCTTGTGCAGTTTCGTCTAATTTGCAGTTCTATAAAAAATTAAACCACCAAGTCACAATCACACATCCTTTGCTGAAAGGCGGTGATACCACACTTTGTAGATTTTTGAGCGGCTTGTAGCACCAGGTAACTTTAAATAACTGTAAACTACACTCGAGTTGACAAGCGATATACGTAGCGTAAAATATTTGTCATTAAACGCAAAACTTTTGGCTAAACAGTATTTACTAATCAATTGATCTGCGTTATCATTCACAAAACTAATTCATTCTTATCAATTTATTCGAAAATAGTCGAAAACGCCATTTATTATATCGGCATATCGCCGATAACTTTCAACTGTAAAATGCTAGTTAAAGTAACGCAGGTTGTAAGATTTTCAATTAATATTATCGTTCTAAGTACGTTGGAGATTACCTTTGCACTCTGCTTTTCAATTCTAGTCTTTAAATAGTCTTTCATGGCTAGTCTTTAAATAAACACTGAAAATTTGTGCCTAATGTCACATGCTAGAATATTCCATCTACCACGTTTTTATTCAAGACTTTAATTTAGAATAAATAAATGACAGCAAATAAAAATATACGGTTTACTTTCAGGACATCAACTTTATCTAGATTCAATGTTTAAATGATAAGATCGATCGAAGGGTAGGGCTCATCGGAAGGATAGTTCCACACTTTTACACACTTGCTTACTTTCAGGACATTAAATTCATCTAAGTTCAATGTTTAAATAATAACATCGATCAAAGAGCGAGGGTAGTTTTGAATTTTTACAAAAATTGTTTACCTTCAGGACTTCAATTTTGTCCAAGTTTGCTGGTAATAAATACCTTCTGTCCTGTTGGAAAGCAAGGGCAAGGGATGCTTTTTTCGATAGTGATTTGACAAATTATTTTTATATTTGTTACATTAATCAATTTTTAGAAAAATTGCTGATCGATTGATGCAAATATCTTTAAAATCCATTGAAAAGTGGCTGAGTTATAAGCGTGCAAATCAAAATCACTTTTCGTTACATGCTCGTTTCTCGAACTAGCATCCCAATATAGAAAACAAAAACGTAATTCTACGTTAAAAAAAGTTTGTGAGGAAAATCTAATTGACGTGTTTTTCTCAAATTTCCGATGGCACATACAGCAAAATTACACCCGTTCAAAAATAATTGCCTTGCCTAGAATCGAACAAAAAATGCGTTACGATTTAGATGGAAAAAATGAGTAAACATAATTACATATCGATCCTAGAACGTAGAAACTAGTTTTTTTATATCCAAATCATTGGTTCAAATGGTACGAAATTTCAAAGGAAGAAAGTTTGACCATAATAATAATTTTTGAGACCACCACAACTCCGAAAGAAGCACTCGAAGTGCCAAATAAAAAACATGACTCTAAAATTTCTCGTAGTCGGAAAAGTACAGGAAATCTGAGCACTTTTAAATTGCGATAGTACTTTTTCCTTGGAATCACCGATAAGTGCCACAGGTTTGATTTGCACTTTTTGCTTTATTTTCGCTGTTTTGAATTTATTTGACTCTTTTGGCGTCTCAGCCAAACAGAATTCGAAAAAGAGCTGTATAGGGCAATTGTAGAGTTGACTATTATCTATAATATTGTCGAATAAAGTATAGTTTTATCTTTTATGTTTATGGTGCTCTGAGGCAGCTACCCCGCTGGTAGACACTCTTTTTGCTACCAACGTCATTGCAGCTCTGTAGTACCCCAAATACAAAAGATAAAACTACTTTCGTCAACGATATTGTAAACAATAATTAACTCTACAATTGTTCTGTACCACCACTTTTTCGAATTCTATGTGGCTGAGGCGCTGTAGTCAAATCGAAAGAGCAAATACGAAGCAAAAACAGTAAATCAACTCTATAGGGCCCCTGTTGCGTATGTCATATCGATTGTCACTTTTATTGAATGTTGCATTTTGGTATTATAGAAGTCGAGGTTTACACGATTCTGTCGAGTAACTCGACTTAGTTGACCGCTCAGCTTATAAAAATTGCTCAATGGTGACCATTTCGACTCGACTCGACAGTGACTGACTGACTGAGCCCAGCCGACTTACTCGATTCGACATACATAATAGGGCTCACGATAGTTTAAAATTAAGTTCGGGAACTTAACCAAAATTGAATGAACCCGGGGGGAAACAACAAAGCTGCAAATAAGAACAATTCACACACAAAAAATAGTCACAACAAACACACGCAGTTCTGAGAGCTAGAAATTTGCGGTAGTACCTTGTTCTTACAAGAGGTGCTAGTGGTAGTGGTAGTAGTAACAGTACTAGTAGTGGTAGAAGTAGTAGCAGTAGTAGTGGTAGTAGAAGAAGTGGTAGTATAAGCGTAGGGTGGAGATTGAATGCTGGGACTGCTGCCGCCAGCGGCGGTAGCGAAGGCAGCCGCGAAGCCACCGTTCAGCGACGAGTTCGGCGAGGTGACGGTGCTGCTGTTGCCGCTGCTGGTGTCCGCCGAGCAGCCGTACAGCTGCTGTGAGCTGGAGCTGATCAGTGCGTCCTGCAGGTGGAAGTATCCGTACGACGACGGATGATAGGCGGCTCCGTACGCGATCGGAGGCGGCGGAGTTGGGTAAAGCGGAGTCTGCGAAGGAACTCCGACGGCCGTAGCGTACGGATGCGTTGCAGTGGCAGCCGTCAGCAGTGTTGACGGTGGCAGCGGCGGCGGCGACAGAAACGAGGAATGTTGGTGGTGGTGGTGTTGGTGGTGATGGTGTAACGAGGATGGTAGAATGTCGCTTGTGAATCTTACCATTATCTCTTTGCCGGTGGGAATGCTGCTGGACGCTAGGCTCGGGTCGCTTCCGCTCAGCGAGTTGCTACCGGTGCCGAGATTGATCTCGGTAAAGCGGCTCAGAATGAGGGTCGGTGGAATGATGGTAGCCGTCGTAGCCTGTGGTGGCTGCTGGAGAAGCAGCTGCTGGTGGTGCTGATAGTTACAGTGACCACAGTAGCACAGCTGGGTGGCCGCGTTACAACCGGTACCGTTGTTGTAGACGACAGCGGTGGCCGACGACGACGAACAGGTGGTGGACGAGGATGGGGTCGACGGATGGGAACCCGCGATGGGATAGAACGGAAACTGCGCCGGATAGGCAGACGGCGGACTCGAACCGATCGGTTGGCCGACTACGGTGGCGGGTGACGTTTGCTGCAGCTGCACGGGCTGCGTCAGTGGCGGCGGCGGTATAAAGGGGGGACAAAAGATTGGACCCGGTCGGAAATACGTGGTGACGTGAATTTTCAGCTTCTGGGCGAGCGTTGAGATTGGCTTTTGTCGCTGCTGTGCCTAAAAGTGTCTGTGACTCACCTTCTACACCCGTTTACTGTAGTCTTCTTCGGTTAAATATCTATTGGTTGCATTAACACGAGCTCTAAACAACGACGCAGTATGCTAATATTAATTTGCTTTAACTAGTGATTTGTTTCTGTAGATAATTGAACTTTGTTTTTTTTTCTTCTTCTTTTACTCTAAACTGCTAAATTCCTTATCGATTGGAGATTATTACACTTAGAATATTCGATAATGTGTGCCTTTACGTGGCGGAAATGTATAGAACAGATTGTCACAGATTCAGAACGATTGTCGGATTTTAATTGGCGGTTCCTACAGTGAATTCGCCCGGTCTACGGTCTAGACAGATATGTGTGTAAATCTTAGAAATTGAGAGATTGTCAGAGTTTGAAAACACGACTCGATTTGGGTCACGCTTGCACGTGCACCGGATTGGTCTGTACAGCGATTGAATTGATTGTCAAAACGCTTTCTCCTTATCTCGGTAAACCTTACCAGCTAGTTATGTGATGTGATTCGGATCGCGGTCGGATTCGGTTGATTGAAACTCCGACCGGAAAACCGGGGATTGTTTATAGCGCAAAAAATCCTAGTAAACTTTAACCCTAGCGCAAAAAACACTTAACTATAATAATTTCCTCTTTCGATCACGCTAACTATCAAGTTCTCTGTCTCTTTCGCACCGTTCGCTCATTCACCGATCTCGGCTGGATTGTTTGGAAATTCAGCTTCTAAAAATACACCTTTGCTTTCGCCTTTTCTGCGATTGTATATATATATATATGAATGTAATATTGACTGTTGGTTTTCTTGGTTTTCTGCTTGGCTTCTTCCTCTTAGGAATAGAAGTAAAATCAATTGCCTGAACGTACCTCTCCCTCGCTCTTACTGCGGGCGCAAAGAAAATCTCTCGGTTGGTCTATAATAAGCGATCGCGCGAGTTCTTCCAGTGATTCTACGACACACCGCACAAGTTCTTCTGCCAGCCTTACGACCACGAGAATCGAAACACCAGAGAAATGTATTTATTGTAATTATTTTTGATTATATATATAACCGGTTTTCGTTTCTCGCTGTGTCTGACTTCTTCCTCCGTAGCCTACACCTTTGCCGAACGCGCGGCGATCGAGCGCACAGACGAAGCAAAAAAAGCTAAGAACAACAATAACAACTACAACAGCAGCAGCAGAAAAACCTGAAAATCTCGCGTGAACTCTTCAGGCTCAGTTTGCTGCGCGCTCGCTCGACGTCGTCGTTGTGTTCGTCCTCGTCTTTTCGTGGTGTAAACAATTGCCTTTTCTTCTTTACCGGTTGGTTGGTTGGTATTTTCTACAACTTCACTTCTACTTCGGACTTCGGTGTTCCGATTCCCGATCTTACTCAACTCTTGCTCGGTTGTTATTGTTGATATTTTTTCCCCTCTTCTTGATCAATGCTCAGTTTTGGCGTTTCACGACCGCCGAGGCAACAAGATTCTTTCGGTTCGCGGTCACAAACAACTTGGATGAAAGCACGCGCGGGGCGGAGGGCCAGAAGAAATCAGAACTTGTTTTCTTTCCCTCGTGTGTTCGTGCACGGGCACAGGAAGGATGAACCGGCGCGGGATGCGGGGAATTTATCAAAGTTCGAACGCAACAGACCAGCAGATTGCGGTACACACAGTTGATATGACCAAACCAAACCGTTCCGTTTGATATGTTGATTGTCTCTCGCTTAAGCACTACTTAAGAATTAGTTAGGTATTGTTTAAAGTCTAGTTGTGTGATGCTAGAAATTTTATCTTGCTGTCGCTATTGCACAAAAAACACCGAAAAATGTCACGACACCAACTTGTTTTTCCTCTTTCTTATTTGTTTTTTTTTTTCTGTTCAAGTGATGATCAAGTTAACGTCAATAGAGGGACAAAATCTTTGGTTAAAATGCTCGGAAAATATTCACTTGATCGTTTTTTATCTTCTTTACTATTTGAGTACGAATCGTAACTATTGAGCAATGTCTGCGTGTGATCCTAAGCTTACGTAAATCTCAAGTTTTCGAAAAAATGTTCGTTTTAAACTTCTTTTTTTCTCTCGTATTATTAAAAGGTATAACTCTTCCGTTCTCTGTCTTAATACAACAACTTAGAACAAAAACAAATCTCAACAAAATTTCCTCAGGTATACTTCTTTTCGACCGCCTGTTTGGAACTTACGGCTGTAAAAATTGCACACAGTTGCCTGGTCACTGTCACCGCGAGTCTCCGCGAATCGTTACAGAGCAAAAGCACTATCTGCTTGGGAGTAGCCTCTAATGTTAGCGTGTAGTACTGGACGCGACGCCTTACACTGCTGTCGTAATCGTCAACGTTTCGGTCCGGCCGCTGCCGTTTTTCTCGGGGTTGCGTTTCTTCGACCGGAAGGTTTTGTGTTTTGTTGAACGGGAAGGAAGGGAATCAGCTGGAGGGAATCTCTAGTCACAAAGTGCGAAAGTGGGAAGGACACTGGTGGAACACTTCTCTTCCTCTACTACTGCTTGTTTTGCTGTGCGTGTTGTGCGATTACGCTGATAGTTGGGGTTGATGGTCTTCACTAGGGTACCACTTGGAACAATTTTCTTCTTTTTTTTTTGCTATGCTCGCGTGTCGGTGAAACTTCTGAGCGATTTTTTTTTTCTTCCGCGCACTTGTTCTGCTTATTTCTCTCTCTTCTGGAGCCAACTTTGGCCAACCGGGCAGGTTCGATCAGGTTCCCGAAAAGAGTCACACACCGATCGTTTGTTTCTCTATTCTTCTGAGGAACTCGTCAAAGTGTCCACAATAAGAGAAGGGTCGACGCGCGGAAATTACGGATCGGAAAAAATACGCTAGTACGGGCGCGCGATGACTGTAACGACAATAAATGGGGGGAAAATCGAAGTTGGTTGATGGACTGACAACCGGGATTCGGCTTTTAAAATCTGCGTGTGGATCGTGGCTTGGAGAAAACGATTGATGATGAATATTGAATTGATTGGATACAATCGGCAGCGCAGACGGTACAGAGAGAACGTTTTGCGGGAAAATCGCGTTATCGACTGAACCGGACGAATCGACGGCGGCGATGACGACGTCCTGTAGATTCTGACTCTGCGGAACCAACCGTCGCCGCCATCGTCGCCGCCGCCGCCGTCGTCGTCATCATCGTCGTCGCCGTGGTCGTAATCATCCTCGGGTGGCGTAACTTCGTGTACCGCACTATCACTCTCTTTCTCACTCACTCGCTCGCGCGCTCGCAAGCAATCGGAATTTCGGCCAGGTAAGCTCGTTTGCGTATGCCGTTCTCTACTGGGTGTGTGTGTGTGTAAGTGCGTACGTGTGCCAATATCTTCGTTTTTCACCAGTAATTAAGAAAAATCCACCTTGCTAGAGGTTTTATCGATAAGAAACACCGAACAAATGCTGGAATTAATTACAACGTTGATATTACCAGTGAGTTACAGGTGAATTTTCGACTATGAAAAACACTGAGAGAGCGCGGCGGATAGATCGGAACGGGCTAAAGCGAAGACTGCGAGAAGACTGAACCGAAAGCTACTGGAGGTTCTTCAACGGTAACAACAGAACTGTCTCACACTCTCACAGATCCGCTGGCGGCCCATCCGACCGAGGCCAGAAACATAATACATAATCGAAGACAGCCTATGTATAAAAAAAGAGGAACCTCCAGAATCGTTCGTTCCCTTTTCATCTGCAACAGCCTGCCACGGACGGACGAGCGAGCGAGAAAGTGAGAGAGTTCCCGGCAAGCAAAAGCAACAACAACAATGGAGAAGAACCAAGATAAACCATCTCACGTCGCATAAAATCGACCAACAAAAAGTCCCCTGTGGCACGCAGTGCGCCGAAGCGCAAGTTCTCGCTTGCTCTTCCCCAGTATCCGCGAGCCCACCAGCATTCATTCAACCATCGGCATAGCGTTCCGAAGTATCACTCATCAACCATCTTCCATTCACAGAGCAGCACGTTCAGGTGCGGATCACCTCCTCCAGGCACTCACCAATGTTCATTCATATCGTCGCCTACTGAGACGGATCTCCCGGGAGCTCACACACAGGTGCGCGCACCACATTACATGACGGGGCGTATGTGAAGCGGAAATGAAAGGTAATTATAAACTTGCTACATACACGTCGGTAGAACTTTTCCTGCCCCTGCCTGACTGACTGACTGGGTGGAATGGCCGATACGAAGAGCGGAAAAGTGTGCTGGCTGCGCTGTGTTCGTGTGTGCTTTCGAGAAGAGATGAACTGCGAACCGGTGAGAATGAGAGCATCCATCGCGCGAAACAGCAATGCAGGCGAGCCAGCGAGCGAACGAACGAACGAACGAGTTCTCATTCGCGAACATTTCTCGTTTCGTTTCTTTTGTGCGGTCGTTCGTGATCGGTCGGTCGTCACAACAGGTATTTCTGCTGGTGTTTTGATTCTGAAGCGTG
Organism: Sabethes cyaneus; assembly: GCF_943734655.1. Classification (NCBI taxonomy): domain Eukaryota; kingdom Metazoa; phylum Arthropoda; class Insecta; order Diptera; family Culicidae; genus Sabethes; species Sabethes cyaneus. The sequence goes on from NC_071353.1 coordinate 15,126,384, forward strand.
ACGCGAATTGTGCAACAAGAGGGCTGTATGCATGCAGCAGCAGCTAATTGATCGCTGTAACGGGCATTGTCCTACGGAATAATGCAATAGTTTTGCTGTTCGGATGGTGTTTTTGCGGAGTTTTCACGGATGATCGGAGTTGACCGATTGCGGCGTCGGGAACTGGAACGAATCGTTTTATTACCCATGAGAGAAGGTTCTGCTACTTATGAGTATAGCTTTTGTTACTTTTGCGGATGATGTTCATTTTCGGTTTTCGGGTTATGGTAAATTAAAATAAATTTAGTATTCCGCACATGTTTTCATTTTCAAAAACGGAAATTAAGCTGGTTTACTTTATCTTATCCAAGTTTTCGAAGTCACATTATCACGGTATTTAACGCAGGTATGAATCTCCGGTCTAGAAGGATAAAGAAACTCCCACTTGATGGTTGTTCCTAATGGAGCATGCAATTCTTGGCACATAATTTATCCGTGTTGCGTCGTTTTCGAACTACAGAAGCGCTTACGATGAGTACCACGCACGCACCCAACGGTGGTCTGTTTATCTTTTTTCCTGGTGTCACTCTACTATCTACAATGTGGCAGGTTGCTGTTTGTCCGTACACCACTAACACGGGTTAATTTATGCAGAACCTGCTTCTTGGTGGCGATTGTCAACGTCGTCTACTTTTCCAACTCTATTTCGACCAGGCAAAGTGACTCTATCAATAGGTTGTTGACCAACCATTTCATGTATGAGTGTTCCCCACGTACATCCCCCCCTCTCCTCTACCCTTAAAAACATGCATGACAGAAAGAGACCACAAAAATTACCTTCCCTCTACCGCCGAATGGGGCTGTCGCAGCTAAGCGTTGAATTTCGCATTTCGGCTAATGGGAATTCTTTCGCCGGCGGGGGAAATGATTTATTGCGATGGTCGCCGGTAGAATTTGGCACATCATCATCAATTTGACTCGTTAGCATTCCACTACACATAGGCTAGTCGGTGGCATTGCTGTGGCTGGCTGCCTGCCATTGGCTAAGAAAGCTTGTTTACGTGGAAGCGTAAGAGCATAAACAGTAGAAAATCATCGATCGCTTTGCTTTATCGCCAAATTGGATGTTGGTATGTGCTCCGCTATCGCAAATTTCTCAAATTATTGTAGTTTTCTAAAGACTAATCTTTACTACATGATATTATCCTAATAAACAAGTAAAAGATTAAACAGTGATTCATTTACGGATACAACTCACATCAAGAGGAATTTCAAACCATTCATTGCTTTTTCCAATTTCAAGACAAAACTTGTTTGTAAACGATGTTCTCAGTTTCACCATCAGGAGCAATATTGCACTAATTATTAGCTGAGCCTACCCTGGAGCATGCCACATAAAGTTGACCGATGGAAAAACCAAGTGTTCTGAAATCTACTCCACATTGTTTGAAAGATTGGCACCCTGTGACTTGTTGATTGTTACCGAAAACGCAAACCCCACCGAGAGGAGCCGTAGCCTTTTGAAACAGAACGGAAGATCCGATGGCACGAGTGGTATTCGTGGGAGAAATACCGTTTTACCTTCTCCTTTCCCTGTTAGGGATAATTACTTCCATGACTTTGTCAAGCATTCTTTTCACACTCACACCGTGTGCATTGCAAAGTTTCGGTGGATACAGGTTCCGTAGTGAAATAACGGCACTTTCTTCCTTGATCCAGTCGGATCCACTGCACTGCAATGTAATAAATATGCGATGTAATAATGAATGCAATGTAATAAAATATGTGTTATATCCGAAGTGATTCGCGATAAGGGCGCAACAAGCAAAGTGCAAGCAATGAGGAATATCACTGTGATAATTTTGCAGTTCATTTTCAAGTCTTAATTTAAATAAAAGTTACAAAAATCAAGTTTAAAGACATAAATTGGTGTAGAGTAAATCAATCTTATAATTTCACAACAATACTGCATAAAATTTGTGCATTCAAGCTCAAAATCTAAGTTTTATAGTTGAACCCCTTGGAATGAGCCTCAAAGCATTTTGACAATGAGATTCGCCCAGCCCTGTTTCGCCTTGTTTTGATTTTTTTATTCAGTTTCGCCTGTTTACAATGCGCCTGTGTTTTGAAAACAACGCAGTTTCGCTCTTTACTATCGCCTGTTTACAAAACGATTTGCAAATAAGCCTGTTACTTCATAACAATGAAAGGGGCTAAACTGCAAATTGTCTTTTGTTTTGATTAAACACTTCTATCGCCCATCACTAAAAACTTGTTTTAAGTGATTCTAACGATTAAAACAGAAGAAAGGATTCTTGCCAAGTATATTATCAGTCTTTTTAAGGCTGATGGTGTAATAAAACGATTTGTTTACAATTTGTTAGTTGAGCCCCAATCGCGAATCACTCCGGATATGAATACAGTAATGACCCGATTTTGTCACCCCCATGATGAATTTAGGGGTGACAAAAACGGGGCAGTGACTAAATCGGGTATTTTTTCAATTTTTTATTTTTTTGCAGATAACTTAGAACGAACTACATATACTTCATTCTGATCACTTTTAGGACATGTCGCACTTCCTTCTACCTCTCTGTGGACATTTGTCCCCTTTTCACAGTACTCCCAAAGGTATGAAAACACGCGTTTTTTAATTGCGCCGAAATGGTTAATTATACTGGTTAACTATGTTCAGAGGAATTTCACAGCGTAAGAAGCTCTTTCTTATGGTATCAACGATTCTTTGATTAACCCCCCTAAAAGTAAGATAGACAGTTTATTTTTCAAGCAGTAAAAGATAGAGCAAAACAATGTTCTACAAAACTTTTGAGAAGATTATTATAAAGAACTTTGCCAAAGAAAGTAACCTTCTAGCTATTATAGTTGTGGAGATAAGAAACAACTTTTGTGGAAACTCCATAATCAACTTGTTGAACACAATTCTTTTCACAGTGTTTTAACACATTTGACATACTAAGCTTTTGATAAATCAAAAGCGTGACAAAATCGGGTAAAAAACGTGACAAAATCGGGTTACCACTGTATAGGGGCAAAAATAGAACAACCTCACCAGCAGTCCTTCGAATGGAATAGAATTGTATCATTTCAGTCTCCATAAGTGCTTCCATTATTAGTTTAATTTTTTCTTCTGGTATCCATGAGCAAACTTTGGACGCTTCCTTATTTATCTTCCCCATTTGATACCCCGTTCAAGGTGTCGATTAATAATAGATAAAAATTAGCTAATAATAGTTACGATGTTCAGAGATATCAAAGTCTTCCGAACGCATGTTTTCAGGTATTTTATGCCGTGAATCAACAACTGTGTGCGCCCATTAAAATTTCTGCTGTACGCTCCGTTGACACGCTTGTGAACATTATCATCAATAAGAAATGATACGGAACTTAGGGAACTCTTAAGAACATCTTTTCACGTAGGACTACGTCTTTGTTTCCTATACTGGGACTGGGTAGCACTTTGTGAAAACGAAAATAAAAGTGTAACGTTTGAATGAAAGATTTCAAATGCAAATAACTACTAAACTACTGAACGAAACTGAACAATTTATATGTCGATAGATAAAATGACCAGCAATTTTATGGGGTAGTTAGCGACCAAGTTTGAGGAGGGCGTAAGAGGGGGGGGGGGCGCTCCCATACAAATGAAAGACAAATTTTCTCAAAACTCTAGAACTAATCAAGCAAATGGAAACAAATTTGGCCTGTGGTGGTTTCAGAAGGCAAGATTATTTTCTATGGTGAATTAAGAACCCTCCCCTCTTTAAGAGGGGGGCTCCCATACAAATAATATACAAATTTCCTCGTAACTCAAAAACTAATCAAGCATTTGGTATGTGGGAGTTATTGGAGGCATGAATTTATTTTATGATGGTTTGAGGATAAGGACTCTCATTCAAATAAAACAGAAACTTTTGCGTATGAGCCATATTTTCTGCTACGTAACAAGCGGTAAGCTGTGAAAGTAAACTAGTAAAATCTTCTCGGAGCAAAAGACAGTGAATCGACGCCGCTAACTTACGTGCCTGTTGCCATTCATGTCAAAAGAGAAGGATATTCGAATGACACGCCATATTAGCAATGAGTGTGCTTTGGCTTTAATGTTATTTGTAACCATTGACCCTTTTAAGGGCCACAAGCGAGTTAAAGTAAGATTATTGAAACATGTCAAACTACGCATAATCATATTCAATACAATAATCTGTGAGCTGCTCATTTATTACCATTTCAACCTTTATGATGCACACAAGTGATTTTTAAAAAAAATCTCTATGTCTCATTGGTTGCAGGCCTTGTACTTATGAACCCCCGTCCACGTATTTTCAAAGCGACCTTTGCATTCAATGAAGAATTGAATTTGAATACAGTAGACTCACGGAAAAGTTAATCGATTGGGGAATGGGTCGATTAACTTTTCCGACCTATTAACTTTTCTAAGCAGTCCTAGAAGTCATTGAAAATGATAAATACAAAAGCGAAAAATACATTCTCGGATATAGGAAAAACATTTTTATGCATCTGGAAGTTGTAATGGAAAGAAATATGTAGCAAGGTCTTTATGAAATAATACTTAGTTTGTTTCAGTAAGTTTGAAATAGTCGGTTATACTAGCTTACTTTTATTTTTTCGTAGTCTATGACTACGTTTTGATTGTATTCGTGCTTATTTTTTTGTTCTCTGCTGTTCCTTCTTTTGCATTTAAAAATCAATCTGAGTTTGCGCTTTTCCAGTATGTTATCAAAAATCATGAGGTAACTATGTGTCCGTATTGAACTATTTTTGCAACTGTCAGGTACATGAGTTTAATTTAATTCAAGTTATGATGCGACTCTCTAAACTGTGAAAAGGCGATAATCAAGCGTAAAATGAGAAATAAAGATAGAAGGTAAACACATGTGTGTGGATGAACGTTTGGACAACCAATAAATTCAAACTCTCAGAAAAGTTAAGACAAAAAATAACTTTTTAGAGTGTTGTCTGAGAGCTAAAATTCGCTTAACTTTTCTGAACAATTAACTTTCCAGAGAGTTAACTTTTCCGAGAGTCCACTGTATTTTGCTCTTCTCTTTTAAAAATTCAATTAAATGGCACTAATAGATTCTCATAAACATACATATTCCAAAAATGCAGTTTACATTAGTCCTTGATCTTATGATCTGATATAGTCCTATGTCATCCTTTCGTACAATCGCTAGGGCTGTATACCTAGTTTTTTTTGCTTTTTGTATTTTAAAAGCAGGTTTTCCTTTATTTCTTCTCACTTATTAAATTATTCTTATTAAATGTTAATCTCAAGTTTCTCTTTACAGAAAGTTAGTATAGATCAAAACAATGAACTTAACGAAGGATTTAAAATATGTTACCATGAATTTTTAAGAAAAGCTCTTTCTCAAATGTCATATAGGGGTCATCCCCTCTCAAGTAATCATACCCGTTGATATCGACTATCTCTCCGAATTAAAACAAATTTTGAAATGCAAAAAAAAAATTTAAGATTTCTGAAAACGACATGTTTGAATAAATAAAATATTGATATCTCGGTAACCATAAGTCCTATAATTTTAGTGTCTTCAGTAACTTTACGTATCTAAATAAAATGAACAACTTTTCTAAAGAAAGTAAATGTCTAAAGTTAAAAATTAAAAAGTTAGATTGACCAAACTCGTCACTTTAGTCATGACCTTGAAATGCGATCAGGCATATATTAATATTTTTTTGAAACGATGATTCTACAATTGATGAAGGGCGTGTCGCTCACTGGTACCCGTGTACCTTTGAACCACAGAGGCGCTGGACCGCTGGCAGGTGTTGTGGGTTCAAATCCGGTTATAATCTCTGATTACAGCTTGGTTCGACTCATGCACCTTCCAGCATTGGACAAAAGATAGTAGTCACAACGACAACTTGTTAAGCATAGCTACCTATTACCCCCCCCCCCCTCCTTTCCACCCTTCCCCTTCATTCCCGGAAAAAAATCCTTCATTACTTTCCCTTACCGTCCCTTCATCAATTGTAGAATCATCGTTTCAAAAAAAATATTAAAAAGTTAGATGTCAACGCCACAGCCACGAATTAAAATAAAACTGCTCAAAATACACCAAAAGAAGTGGCATCTTATTAGAAATAATATAGCTGAAGACAGTAAAGCTATGAAAGCAACACTCGAGAAGTTATGAGGTTTTATCCGAGCTCCGGGTCGATCTGCCCCATTGCACCACAGTGGTCCAAACAGCGAAATACGTGATCGTGTGATATTGCACCGAAACGTGAAGTTTTTCGCATGTAGTGTCTTTAGGAACATTTCATGGTATAACAAGCCCCTTCTTGTGAGAGAAGTCTTTGGGTGATTAATTCCGCAAAAAGTGAGATACGAAATTTATTTTCTCGTATATTCGAGATACAGGTCTGGTGCTTTTGGCAAAGTTGTAGTAAATATTAATACAAACAACTTTGTCAAAGACACCATACTTGTATCTCTTCATGGAAATTATCTATGAAGCGTGGAATTCGTGGACAAGCCCTTTAAAACAGTTTTTAAACCCTGACTTATTCTGGTTAATTTTTACGTGTTCATAGTGTTCTAGAAAGTTGTTTATCTTGCTAAAATCAACGTTTCTGTAGAACATTACTATACAGTCAGTCCACAATCATGGGTCATTTTGGCTTTTGCTGCTGATTAATGCGTGAATATTATACGAAGTAATTCCTAAAATTGTTACTCATAAGTAGCACTAATCATTTGATCAATAATTAGGTGATATTTAAACGTTCATCAGCAGCTAAAGCTAAAATGACCCACAATTGTGTGTGACCCATGATTGTGGACTGACTGTATGTTATTTTCTAAAGTATCGGAGATTTTGAACTTTTTTGGTGAAACATAGTACTTTTTTGAGCTTAACTATGTCCTAAGGTGGCATATGGTGCTCGGATAAAACCTCATAACTTCTCGTCACTATAATATACTGACACGAGGTATTCAAATATTGAAACTTTTGAACTTGATTGGTTGAAAATGGTTAGAATACGAGAATTACACTTGTTCGTGTAAAACGAAGGGAACATACATTTATTTATTTATTTTATTTTATTCAGCTTCCGGGTATAGGGGAGAGACGTCTACATTGAGACACTGTTGGACTTTCCATTGCCAGTTTGAAAAAAAGTTGATTTTTAACAAACCTTAGATAGGTTTATGATAAAAATCTATATTAATCCCTGAATTTGCATGGAAACAATTAAGAAATGACATGGTTCTGTGAAGAACAGGGCTTTAAAATAAAATAAAATATTTTTCGACAATTATCGGGGATATGGTCGCCATATTGGATTTTATCAGAAAATTTTCGCCACGAGGGACCAACCCCAAAAAGTGAGACACATTAATTAATTCATAACTTTAAAAAAAAATAGTGAGTGAAACTGGCTAGGATTGTACTGATTGCGTTGGCAGAGTTTCATCACAATCTGATGAACGGTTATCGACATGACTCGCAGAATTATCGCCAGAAAAGCCTGATGAACCCAGATTCAGGAGTTTAGTCAGACGTTGCGATTCGCGATGCGAAGAAGGTATAGGTGATGAGCTGAAGAAGGTAAAAGTATCCATCTGGTTTGTCGAAAACTACTGGCTACGAAAACGTGCAGGCTTCCACGACAGTTCGAGCATTGGAAGGTACCGAACCGGAATGACAAACAAAACACGATGGTCAAAACCCGCGCCAAGAAGCTGTATCTAGTGTGGCTGACGAAACCTAGGAGCGCCGTGATGAACGACTACATTTACATCAATGCGGACACAAAACTGTTGCCGGGCAAAAGTTTTACGTTGCCACACTGAACAGGTAATATGACAGAAGAAGATGACCCAATTCGCCAAACAGTTCAAGGTTTGGCAGACCACCTTTGGCGGGTAGGAGAAGAGCCAGCCAGCCGTACATCACGACCAAGTCCAACCGACTGAGTACTAACAACGGGTAAATCTACACGGACGAATGCCTTTACAAGCGCCTGCTGCCCTTCCTATGGTCTCACATAGAGGCGTATTATTTAGGCCGGATTGGACATCCTGCCACTATGTGCGGCCGAGATTACAATGTTGGTTTTGTGCCAAAAGATACGCCAATCGAACTCGCCGAAGCTTCATCCGTTTGAGAAGTTTTGGGCCATCGCGAAGGCCCAAACTTCGTAAAATACCTAAGGTGTTGGACAGTAAGCTAGTTTTGAACAATCAGTAAAAATATCAAAAGACGTCGGTACCACCATTCCAGAAAACCTTATGCTATCAAGGAGAATGATGCGGGTGTTCGATTGTGGAGAGAAAATCCACGAATGTAATGAAGTACGAACCTAGCAATAATATTGTGCCTAGTTTATTTCCTGAAGTTTGAAGAAAATCTTTGAAGAAAGAAAAAATGAATTTTTGGAGATCATTTCCTGTACAAGGAAATTTTTTTCCAGGACAGTTTTTAGAAAATTAAAATGATGGAAGTTAATAATTAAGTCTGCTAAAATAAAGGTTTTAAACCATAACCGTGGAATGACTTTACATGAGAGGCACGAGTTGATGGGGTTATCAACCTCTAGCAAACCAAACCGCGTATTTTTAGTCTTGACGTCGTGAAGCATTGAACAAAAGGTAGGAGTCACAACGGCTACTTGTTAAGCGTAGCTACCAAAACCCCCCGTTCCTCCCTCACCTTTCCTCTCTTTCCCCTCCATTCCAAACAATTTTCATTACTTTTCCCTACCGTCCCTTAATCAATTGTAGAACCACCGTTTCAAAAAATATTAACCTCTAGCAGATTGTTCCGGAGAAAGTGAGAACTAGTAGTCGCGGATGTTGTATCGGGTAAAGTCTTCTTTCACGGATTTTACCAATCCCTCCCAACTTCCACCCAAATGGGGATGGATCGTACCGAGGTAAAAATCATCCTAGTACTGAGCGTTACGATCTGTTTCGTTGGCGTCAGATCTATGAAGCGTAAAGCACTTGTTGTGTCATATTTTCAGCTTTTGAGCATCATAAAAAGCTTTTTCAAACATTAACAATGATTCATCTTCATAAAATCGGAAAACTCCTTTCTTATGAATTAGTTCGCAGTGGATAATTGAATCCTGTAAATAATCGAGCCAATGTTATTTTATAAAATGTACTATCCAGCGTTCGAGTATCTTCAAGTATGCTAAAATTTTGTTTCATCCCCCTACAGCCTGGAAAGTCATTTCAAAATATATCTAATGTTATTATATGTCATATTTACTCGCAAAGTCCAGTTTGGATCGAACTAAGCCAGTAAATATAGCGAGCAGTGCATGCGGATCGTTAAGTTCGCGGCCAAATTAGCGCACTAGTTCGAACATCTGTAAACATTCCTTGACTAAATTATTGATATGGCAGTTGAGCGAGAGTTTGCCATCGAACACAACTCGTAAGTCACTCGCGGGATATTTGTTTCTTCGTAGCTACACTTGAATATAATTGGTGCTGATCTCCTAGTAAACAATCATTATGAGAAAATCATCATGATTTAAAGTACTAAATACAAGTTTTGGCTACTTACACTTGAACCGAAACGGTACACTTTACCAAGGCAGAGTTCAAGTGTTGCGAGTAGCGAACTCCCGGATGGCGGTACGAATAATTGAATTCTGCTTATTATCGAAGTATGTATATATAGAAAATTATTGCACTAATGTCATATTCTTAGGCTTGTGAGGCGTAAATACAAATAAAAAATGAGATTCATCAATTTCTAAAGTTGTAATGAACTGTAACTCATTAATTTAAATTAATTAAATTTAAATCCCGCAAAAGTCAAACTTCCAAACCTCATCGATGCAATAAATGACTTACCATCGGTTCGGTCCGCCAACAATAACATTTTAAGCATTCGAATCGAGTTCAATAAAATTTAATGAAATCGCCAACAATTGATGTCTCCGACCATAAAGCATATATCGTCGTCGGTGCAATATAAGACCTCCCACCGACTACCCAGCAGCAAACTCACATGGTTGTCTCCTCCTGTTGTGCTTCAACCGCGCGGCCGGCGAGTGAATCCTTTCCCACCACTACTGGCACTGTCTCACTAGAACGGGAGTAACTCCCCACCACGAGTCCTCCCCCTCATTCCGAGGCAAGCTTTTTGTCTCCCACTCTTCTGGCAAAAAAAAAATTCAACCGAACCGAAGTTTTCGCATCCTTCCCTTGCCACCCATCACCGTGAAAAGCTTCTTGCATAAATCTTCAAACTTGCGGAAAGCTTCACCGCTTCTGCACTAGAACATCGGTATCCTGTGCAAGCCGAACTCAAGCTCGGAAGAAAAACCGAACGTGAGCAGGACAACAGCAGTACGCAAAACGGAAACAACGCGTACATAACTTTCCTCCCCTAGTTTAGAAAATGGGGGGAAAACGGTTTGTTCGTCCGATGCGAACCGACGACGACAACGACAACGACGACTGTGACGTTGTTGCTCAGCTCGGCTCGAGTCGAGTAACAGGTTGACGGCGTACGTACGACATGGTCGCGGTCGTTACGCGCAACAAGCGACCAGCACTTGTTGTTGAGACTCCCCCCGGTGCGGTGCAGTGCGGGGCAGAGGCAGAGGGAAGCAAGCAAACAAGCCTGTTGCGAGCGGATGCATTCCGCGAGACACAAACCACCACCACCACCACCACCAGTGCGCGGGAGTGCGACGGAAAACTGTTGCTCGTGCCTTTCTGTGCGCCGCATCGTGGCCAGGCTGTTGCTGCTGCCGGTTGTTCGTCGTCGTCGTCGACGATGGAAGACGCCAGTTTTCGTGGAGACGCACGGTATTTCATGCGGTTTTCGTTCGATCGTTTACGAATTTTAGATTTTATTTAAGTCATAAATTACCAATTTTACACATAAGTAATGCGTATAGATCATTGACGAAGAACATGAACAAAAATCATCTAAACTCAAATCAGCTATTATTATATTTCAATCAGACCATTTATAACATTAGGTGAGAGATTAACATTGATGGAGACGCCTAGTATTTCACGAGTGTTTTTGATTTGTATCTAATTGCATGAAACCATTCATTCTAGTTGATCTTGTAGTAACTCAATGTAAGATGTAGTACATATTACTATTATCTATAATGAACAAATACAGTAGATTATTGGTTTGTTTGCTTGTTTGATTGATTATTTGCTAATAAACATAAAAGTCTTATCAAACTGCGTCAATATTATGTAATGAAATCTTATCACACTAAACAGTTAAATATTTTATGTTTTCCCATACTAATTTAAGTGTTGCTGAACACTTTTTAAAATTACCGAAATTATTTCTTTGTATTCAAGATAAAATCATTGGTTCACTTATTACAACCGCCAGATAATTTCATGAAAACAAATTCCACTCTTAAACTCAAAATTTGTGGATTTTCTAGGAGTACCTACACCTAGCTAGGAAGGGATTTGAAATTTGTTTCTTATGGTTACCATAGAACACTCACATATAAATGGTAACAAGGAAGTGGTTTCCCATGGGCGCTCCTATGGTTTGCTTATGTAAATAACATAAGTTTTAACCATGCAGAGAATTCAGTAAGTGTCAGTGCATACTAACTAATTTCACGGAAAACCTACGTAATCAAGCCGTCACGTCTAAAGAAATCAAGTAAAATTCTCGAAGATTTTAAAAGTACTTCTCTGATCGATTCTATTGAATTTTTTTCCCATTTGCACTGAAGGGTATTATGAAGTCCGTCGGATATGGCGTCCAAAACGTTTCCGTTAAATTGCAGTACATGCTTTACAAAAGTCGTGCGTTAAAACCTACGACTGCAAAGCCGAAAGAAACTCCTTCGAGTGACCAATCGATAAAAAGTTCAGTAAAAAAACCCAAGTAGCAATTGTAACTAATCATAAAAATAAAAAAATACAAAAAGGTTGCACAGCAGTTACATTTAGGATACTTGTAACGAGTTAGGTTACATAAAATTAAAAATAGTTACTTTTTAGTTTTCTAGTGACAAAAATCTCACAAAGTTACCAGGTAGTTACCAAATGACCAAATTGAAACCTTTTTTCGAACTGTCAACAACTTGGTCGTCACAAAACAGTCACATTTCAGTTACGAGTTACCAATTAGTTATCAAGTGACACAAATGAAACCTTTTTCCAAACTGTCATCAACTTGCTGGTCGCAAAACAGTTAATTTTCCGTTACGAGTAGTTACGAAGTCAAAAATAATCGGCTAGTAACATTTTCGCAACAACTTGTTCACTGTTCCTTGTAAACATATCGGATTAAGCAAAAACTAGATCTCAAGAATTTTACTTATGGTAAAGATAAACAATTGGTACACGGGTTGTAAAATGCTCTTGTAAATGCGTTTATTTACTTAATTGGTGGTACTTGGAATCTTCTCCGCACAGACAATGATATTAAATAAACAAATTTTGTTTATTCTCAAACGTCAAAACGATCAAGTTACATCGAAACGCAATCGGCAATGAAAATAGGTTACAGTGTAACTTAGAAATGACGACAAAAGAAATAAGTGACCACAACAGATTTAATATTGGTTACCGTAACCGATAGCGTAACCAGGTCGAAGGCTAAGATTACGTGCAACTAGAATGTAACTGAATTGTAACCTTCTATGATTAACACTGCTGGTAAACTGTTTTATTCAAAGTGAAACTATTCTTTGATATTAAATTAACACTTTCTTTTCACAAGAATCACTAAAAAACACCTTTTCCCGATATCTATGAACAGTGTCTGCTTAAAATCATTTCATGCAATATGCCGAAAACGATACAAAACTTCAAGGACGATGGTGTAGTAATTAAAACCAAAGGCAAAATGGCTATGAATTTTACTAAGTGATAGCGAAAACAATTTGTTTTTAATGATTTCTAGGTAAATGCTCCACTAATTCATTATTGCTAAGAATAAATTTAAAAATCAGAAAATTTAAAATAAAATTTTTATATTTGTACATATTTGTTTTACAAAAAATCAATTTTTCAAAGAAGTAAGTAACGAAAAGCTAGATTAAATCAGAGCGCGTAATTTTTTCAAAGCTAGAATCATGCATTTCACCATAAATTTGAAACTGCATTAAAATTTGTGTTGAAATAACAAGCGAAATTTATACACTCTTCTATATTCAACGGTTAAATTTACTGCTTGACGTTGACAGCCATAGATTGAAATAATAAACCTGCTGCATTGTTTTCGCTATGCAATAAAAGTTTCAAGACAACTAATTTGCCATCAATTGAAAGTCAATTTACAGTTTATGTGTAACTTCAATAGTAACCATTTTGTAACTATACATGTTACATATTGGTTATTGAGTAACTGTTAATGTAACCATATTTAGTTACATAAGTTGCGCTATTTCGGTTACACAACTGTTATATTTTAGGTTACTGTAACCGAAGTTTTACATTTAAATTTGTCGCATATCAGCCGCTGCGACTCAATTGTGACAACGTGTGCTACTTGGGAACTATTGCGATAAACAGGAGACCCTTGGGCTTTTAAACGTCTTTCAAAGACTTGACACTTCTTTATCGACAGACTTAGCAGTGCTTAGGGTGCTAGAAAGAGTACAGAACTATTACGGGGCTGGTTTTTAAACAGAGATTGTGCCGTTCCCCGTCTACACGAGACGAACATTGTTTATTATAACACAAATAAAATCATAGAGCATATTTCAAAGTAACATTTATCATTTAAACTACGTTGGATCTCAATATTCATTCAATAGAAGTAGAAATTATTTTAAATAATCAAAAGTAATTTTTGAGCGTCGTAATAGAATCTCAAATATGACAAACAATTTCTTTCCATTTAATTCTACCGTTATCACAAATGGCTCAAATCACGAAGCCATTTGTGAATATTTTTTGAATTTGTGATAATAATATATTTTAGTGGAAAAACATTCTTTGACAACATTGATTTGAAAGCTCTAATATGTGATCAGTGAACAACACAGTGATTGATTATCTATAACTGTGGGTTATTTGCTTCGTTTAGCGTATTATCGAAATGTACGTACTACGTACTATCGAATCACACTTTTGGGCTTTGAAGCATGGTTGTATTATGCTTAATATTGCATGAAATTTGCAAATCTGCATACACTATTGAATAAATATATATTTTAGTGATGTTGATTTAGTATAGCCGTTAACTTTTATTTTTTTAAATCCGTGATTTTGCCCTTTGTGAAGATTGGAATAAAACAAGTAAAGTGTTGCTGCAAAATGTACGTACTATCGAGCTGCAAAATGTACGAGGGTACGTACTAGCGAAGGTACGTATTATCGAGGTCTATCTGTATATCTACCCAGGTAACCAATAAGCAACACCAATGCCGTTCAAATTCCATCCAATAAGCATTTGAGTCACTTTAAATGTTATTTAAAAACTACCTTGACAAAATATACGGCTACTTTACTGCTAATTCTCATATAGTGCTAACAATGCTTATTAATGCTAATCAGCTGCAAGATTACTGACAAGAAGAATTTGAATGGAATTTTGGATGCCAATTAAATGCAGTCAGGCAGCTAATAAACCGCAACGTGTAGTATAAAATGCCAAATATGCCAATAAACGGCTGATTTACTGCTTATGTTAGTGCATATTGGTTACCTGGGTAGTTGTGTTTAAATATTTCCTTAATTTGATCATAAGGGGAGCCAAATATGAACGGATTTAAACCCAACTACTTCAACGAAGCCCACGATTCGCCAGTATTGCGTAACGCTCAAAGGCTTGACTCTTCTTTATCGACAGATTTAGCAGCCAGATATTGGAGTACAGCATGGGCGTAGCCAGAAATGTTTCCTGGGGGGGGGGGGGGTTTACAAAAAAAATCTGACATAGCCTAACCGTAAAGAGTTTATTCAGGAAATGGGGAATTTTTTTCACTTAAAAGCTATTTTGGTTGAAATTGAGTGTTCTTTTGACTAAAAAGATAATATTGAAATAATAGAAACCAAATAGACTAATCTCAAGTTTTTTAGTCTTGACCTGGAAATGCGGTCATACATATATATTAATATTTTTTTGAAACGATGGTTCTACAATTGATGAAGGGACGGTAGGGGAAAGAAATGAAAATTTTTTGGTGAAGGTGGAGAAGAGCGGAAAGGAAGGGGGGGGGGTATTGGTAGCTATGCTTGACAAGTAGTCATTTTGACTCCTACCTTTTGTCCAATGCTGGAGGGTGCATGAGTCGAACCAAGCTGTAATCTAAGATTATAACCGGATTCGATTCTTAGATTACAGCTTGGTTCGACTCATGCACCCTCCAGCATTGGACAAAAGGTAGGAGTCAAAATGACTACTTGTCAAGCATAGCTACCAATACCCCCCCTTCCTTTCCGCTCTTCCCCACCTTCACCAAAAAATTTTCATTTCTTTCCCCTACCGTCCCTTCATCAATTGTAGAACCATCGTTTCAAAAAAATATTAAGAAACCAAATGTTAAAATTTTGCCTCCCAGTTGGCATTGAGATACGTCGTATGTTCGAATCTCGGCTGGAAGAGGCTGTTAGAGTCCATCGGATCGAGTCTCTTCGAGACGCAGTGAAGATGCTACTAACTTATCTTGCAAGATTTTAAACTTCGCTCTTGAAGTGATCCGACGAGCAGATTTCGAAACCTGTGGTTTGATTTTCAGAAAACGCAGCAAACTTCTTGGCTACTCAGGTGACTGATATTAAAACCAGAAACTTTGCCACTGCAGAGGCCATTTACGCTAAACTGAAAGCGGTGGCTAGGAGGATTCGGCCTAAAATAAACGCGTCGAAGATTAAATACATAAATGACAGAAGCTCAAACGAAGCGAACGCGCTTTTCACGCGGACGGTAATCGTTGACGGCGACGAACCAAAAGTGGTAGATGAATTCGCGTATGTGGGATGGCTGATAGCCGTGGTCAACACAAATAAGAAGATCCAGCGATGTTGCTGCTCACCAATTACGGACAGCACAAATCCGTAGACGAAAGTACGATACCCACTATCTTTGAACTTATCCTGTGGGCCATAAGACGAATAGTATCAGCTTTCAATGGACAGCGAAACAGGACAAATTTTCGGCAGAATAAAACACCGCATGATCGTAGTTGACCATCTATATTACGCAACTAAACTATCTCGGACAACAGTATTTAATTTATACGGACGTTACATTGTTCTAATCTTCTTACATTCAACAAAGCTATTTGTCTCGCAGAGAATCCAGTAATAGATTCCGTCGCACTCAATCTCAGATAAAACAAGCGGCGTATTCAAACAGGACATCGAAACTGCTTTGCCCTTCGCAAAACGCTACGATCTAAAGGCAAAAGCCGCCGTACGAATCCCCTACTAGACCGATAGTTTTTATAGATTTGACAATACTGATGCAGGGCATACGCGCCTTTGAGGACGACATGTGGAGGAGTACAAGCTGAAAGCTAAGAGCAGCGGAGGTGCATGAATCAAGGGTAATAGATACTGCCTTTGGGGCGAACCAACCACTGGTTGAAAGCCTCATTGAACAAAGTTAATAAATAAATAGATACTGCTTGGGGAGACGTGCATTTGGCGAAAATCGGTAAGCCACGGTGTACCGGACAGGTCGTAAGGAAAACAGTTTTTCACAACAACCCCACCGGCACCCAGAACAGAGGGACTGAACGTGCGAGATGGCTCGTTCAATTCTAAAGTGACATTTTTTATTTTTTAAATAAAATAAACTGCGACTTCAGAGACGCCTGGGAAATGAGCGACGAGTAACCCAAGACCGAGTTGAATAGAGCTTAAACAGTAAGAACTAATCCGGCTCTAAGCTGCTGCTGACGACGGCGAGGATCGTACAACATGGCCCGTAAATATTCCTGTGCTCTAAACAGCTGGCTTTGAAATTTCAAGCTAAAAAGTATAGAACAAATTTTCGTCTGGATGGGGTTTGAACCCCCAAAACCCCTCCCGTCGCTACGCCCATGGAGTACAGGACTATTGCGGGGCTAGTGCAACGATCCTACTGACTTAAGCAGCAGCGACCAAACCGAGATGTTCGAATCTACAGACGACTGGCTTGTTAGACCAGCATCGTACCTCGAAGCTTATGAGGTAGCGGTTGAACCAGGGCTGGTAAAAAGCAATCTCTACAACCTTTATTCAAGCCTGCGACACATGTTCAGTTTTCGCCATCACTGATGCAGCTGATTTTTTTTTGAACAACTATTGTGGCGTCCCCAGTCTACTGTAGCCAACTACCGAACGAGGAGTTGAACCAACTAATTGGACAATAACTTTTGTATAGCAAATAAATGCAATAGCGGGCAGGAAAAAGCAAAGCCATGGGTATAAACGTCCTTCAGAACTTGACCCTTCTTTATCGGCAGATTTCGCAAACGGGTATTAAAGTACAGGAAAATTACGGGGTTAATGCAAAAATTCTATTAACTCTGTAGCGGCACCGCCCAATCGATTTTCGAACATACGACGACAGACTTGTTAGCCCAGTATCGTACCTCGAAACCAACTGGGCGGGCAGGAATTAAAGAGTAAATTACAGACCATGTACTTGTGGTCAAATTGAACAATTTTGCGTTCTATTATCGAACCGTGGGGCGGATTAAAAAAAGCAGACGAAATACGCTAGGCACAAATGGCAAAAAATTATCAAAAGCAAAAATGCTTGGATGTGAGTGTCTCAAATAAGTACCGCAAGCCATGCACCTGACTGTTGGTTATTTTTGGCAATATTTTTTCTTGCATATTTTGGTCGAAAAAAGCCGTGATAGTGCGGAAGATTTTCAAATATCGGCATATAATAGTTTTTCCGGCTCCAGGCTATCACAGAGGTCGTTTTTCAAAAAGTAGAAAAAATAATGGTCCTGATATGCTGCCTTGAGGAACCCAGAGGGTATGTCAAAACAGTGAAATTAGGTTCCGTGCTGTTCGCAAAAGCAGTGCGGCCTGTTAAATACGATAACAGCCATTCAGGTACGCCATTTTTTCGATAGCTAACAGGTACAGGAACCTAAAACCAACATTTTTGTTTTATAGGCCGTCGTACCATTATCTGGAGGCAGCTGTAGGAAATAACGCTTAAATATTTGCACTAGTGCTGTCCTAAAATTACGACAGCCAAGCAATTCCGTTTTTGAAACTTGACCTTCTGTTGTTATTCGCCGGACCTCGCTGCCAGCTGTTAGAATACAGAACAAATGCAGACCTATGTGCTACGATCCTGTTGACTTTAACAGTTGCTCCCAATTGAGATTCGAACATGCGACGTTAGACCAGTGCAGTGTCGTATCTCGTGCCCTGCCGGAATCTCTATGCCTTACTGCTCAATAGCGGCGGTGTCGCTAGATTTTATGCCATACGCATAGCATAACCGACGGTAAATCGTTGCTGGCAGGGGGCTTTATTTAGGGTTTCTAACTTGTCAGGTCAAATCATAAAGTTCAGTACGACACGTTCTGAGAGGCATGTCACGTATGTCGGTAACAATCGTCTGTGGAAGACTGAACACTCGTGTGATAATCGTCGTAAATATTCAACTTTTCATTAGTTTAAAGCCAACAAAATGCAACTAATTTTTAGATGACTCTCTTCATGACTTTATATAACCAGCTATTGAAAGGCATATAACATTTATTAGACTGTGATTTGAGAATGTACACCTGATTAAAACAGGCAGAGTAATGCCACTGATGTGATGGTAAACAATCCTATTTTAATCCATTCTGATCGGCTCAAGGCAGCGTGTATTAACCTTTGATTGTTTGTATATAGTCCTGCCATAATCCTCGATTGAGCACAGCGTACTTAGTTACTTTTAACTTCAACTACTAATTTCCGTTTAAATATTACTTATTGATTGCAAGCTGTAGCTCGCAGGCTTCGCCTCATATCAAACTAAGAGCAAATCAGAGATACTTAATCAAATTTGCTAATTTCGGCGAAGGTACAAATCTTCCACATGATTGTGAGGAACGTGCTGCTCGAGCCCAAGATGCTGAATCAAGATGCTAGATTTGGTAATGAAATAGACGGATTTCATGCCAACTCGTCTATGGAGTTGGCAGCACCCTCTCGGAATTCATTGAAACTTAGTGTGTGTAAAGACTTCATGTAAATAAGCAACTTTGCATACTTAGTTTTTCCGAAATTGCTCTAGACTTACTTTTGGAAAGGGAGCAATTTTTTTTCTCTTTTTTTTATTACAAAATATAACTCGAAAACTATAGGACCTACAAAAAAATGATCTATGGGTGACTTTTGGAAACTATTCTGAATTTTCATAAAAAAAAATACTGAAACATTTAAAAATTAATTTCTAAAATTAATTAAAATCGATTTCCCAAAAAACACCATCTCAGAAAATGATGAATTTTTTTTGAAGATAAATAATTATGTGGCATACAAATCTTCCATATATCGCGAGATGGTCAAATTGAAGAGAAAAAAGTTTTCCTAACAAAAACTCTTTTAAGTGCTTACCGGGACAAAGAAATATTTCAGTATTTTCAAAATTATAGCACCTACAAAAAACAATGTATAAGTAACGTTTAGAAAATTTTCTGAATTTTCATAAAAAAAATACTGAAAAAAAATTAAAATTATTTCCTACACTGAAAAAAAAAGCATTTCAAA
Organism: Sabethes cyaneus; assembly: GCF_943734655.1. Taxonomy (NCBI): domain Eukaryota; kingdom Metazoa; phylum Arthropoda; class Insecta; order Diptera; family Culicidae; genus Sabethes; species Sabethes cyaneus. The sequence goes on from NC_071353.1 coordinate 15,146,047, forward strand.
AACTAAAAATCGATTTCCCAAAAAACTTCATCTCAGAAATTGACGAAATTTTTTTTACATTGCAATACATTGCAAAATGGTCAAATTGAACACCAAAAACGCCATCTCAGAAATTCATGAAACTTTTTCTGGAGATAGATAATTATGTAGCCTACAATATCTGGAAGAATTGTAGGGCACATAATTTCTATCTTAAAAAAAATTTACCAATTTCTGAGACGGCGTTTCGTGGGAAATCGATTTTTAATTTTTAAAATGCTTTTATTTTCAGTGTAGAAATTAATTTTTAAATGTGTCAGTATTTTTTCATGAAAATCCAGTACAATTTTCTAAAAGTCACCCATAGATCATTTTTGTGTATGTCCTATAGTTTACGAGTTAAATTTTTTAATGAAAAAAAGTGAAAAAAGCGCCCTTCCCAAAAGTTAATCTAGAGCAATTTTGCAAAACCTAAGTATGCAAAGTTGCTTATTTACATGAACTCTTCACGCACACAAAGTTTCATTGAATTCTGAGAGGGTCGTGCCAACCTTTGGTCAAGTTGGTGTGAAATCCGTCAATATTGACACTACATTCCGACGGACTTTGGTTTTTTACTTTTGCTCGACAGACTTCGACGCAACCGGCATACAGGTACAGGACAATGTCGCAGCTGGCGCTACGACCCTATTGGCTACGACGACTGTTATTTTTCTTCTTTCTTGTTTATACGCGGTCATGACGTAAACTATTTTGGAAAGTGAGAAAGCGTCTGATGCGAAGAATGATAAATTGGATGAACTAACCAGAAAATTTTGATATAGACCAAAAATATATCGGGGTGATGGCAGGTGGGGTTCGCACCACGAAATTTCGGTGGTACCCAACTGTTTTCCTAACTAAACTACCGCCGCCCGCTATATTAAACAGTCTAATACATAATTTTGTTTTATTCTCCCAATTCTATCAGTTCTTCCTCCGCGTATACGCGTCACACACTTCGCCATGCGACGATATTGTTTGTAGAACTGCCCTTTGTTTTTACCACCTAGAGTGTTATATACTCGGTCAGTATGGTAGAAGTAAAGAAGTAAGTTGTCGACGTTCGCACGGCAAATCTCAAGCAACTTGGTTCGATCCATGAATCTACCACTTGGACAAAATGTACACAACTTCTTGTCTTCTTGTCTTGCTTTTTTTGTCTAAATTCTTTGTAAAAATGAAATCCTATATTATTCTAAGCTTTGAGTACTTAGCATTATGAGGCCTTTAATTATTTTTTTAGTGTTGTAAAGGCAAAAAAATCGTGTTTGATTGTAATACCTAAACCGGACTCTACTTTTATATCATTCAATGCCGAATATGTGATCTATTAATAAGTCGCAGAAAGACGCTGAACGGATCGGGTAGAGGAAGTAAAAAGGTGTTTTGACTGTGAATCACAAAGTTGAAAGGCAAAATACACACTCTTCACCCGGTTCTTTTTGCCAGTCCTGCTACTCACGTAGTAATATCGTTCAAAACTGATCAAATATTTGAAGGGTTTCTCCCTTTGTCAAGCTGGCAGCAAGTATAACAAAAAATCCATTATTTCTAAACCCTGCCCAACATGTTCATCGAAGCGTTACTAACCGATCCGGTCGTTCCGGATTGGATCGTTCGACCCATGAACCAACGACTGGAAGTTCTACCATCACCCGGTGAGCAGTCAGCAGTCATCACGTTTTTCGCCAGGGAGGGCGCGGGTGGCTCCTCATCAATCTGCCAGTACGGTCAAATTTTAATGTCTAATCCTGTAGCACTTCAATCTGTTCCGCTGTGATGGATTAATTCACACAGCCTTTATCTGCTATACGGGTCGAGCCGCTCCACAGTTAGGTCCATCATCATCAAGGTAGCAAGAAAAACACTAACCGTTTGCAAAGATGTTCTTCTGCGTCGAAAGTGGTACCCTTTTCACAACCCGAAAAGGATTCACTTACAGCACCAACCGAAGCAGCAGTGGCTCAGCACAGCATCCATTAGTGCAGGAGCTACGGTCGATGAAGCAAAAATTCGAACCAGTCATCATCACCAATGTCGACGGTGACGACGACCTGGAACGAATAGAGCCCCCATCAGAGAGCTCGAAGTGCATATGTTCTCGATATGAAATAATAATCGTTTAAACGGAAAGGAAAATGTAGAACTTCAAAATCATCTTCTCTGACTGAGCCGTTGTCGGACGGATAGGGCTTTCAGTCTCGTTTTTTCCCTTCGTTCTCCGAAAGTACTTTTCGACGGTGGATCCAAAAACACCAAGCAACAACGATGAAGGACGGAGCGAGCTAGATCGACTCGCATCAGGTTGTTTCCCCGGTCGGTCTGCCACAGTCTTCAGGGAGATAGCTTCGAACGAAGCGGATTTCGTTCCTTTCCACAAAGGAAAGTGACCGAGAAACAAAGTTTCGAGTCAGCTAGAGGGAAAGGTTTTTCTTTTTTGTTGAACCGAGGGTCCACCGATAATCATAACCTGCCGTTCCGTGGTCACATTTCCAATTATCGAATTAGAAGTTACAAGTAAAAGAAGGAAATTAAGTTCACAGATAAATTTGTTCAACAAATAATATTAAAAAACACCCCTCGATATCATATATCAGCAACGCTAGAATCACGCGAGCATCCTCTGGATGCGGGATAAAGTCCGAATTAGTCCCTTTGTTGTTCCGGCATTAACATTTTATCATCACTAAGTTGAATTCTGCTTCGCTTTTTTCGGTTTCGGCCTTCCGCCTTTGTTCCTACTTTTCCTGTCATACAACGCTGCCTAGCCGGAGGCCCTGCATCTTTGCAGAATACGAGCACAACGACGTGGATCGGCGGGAGAGGTCTGTGGGTGGGTGAGAGGCATGGTGTGTGGCGTTATTTTCTCATGCTTCCTGCGTCCTGCCTGGAGTCCGCAACTTTCGCCGCCGCACATGTTCTTGTTCAAACATCAAGGTGACGAGTCACCATCATGAACGAAAAAGAGACTTTGTGCCGGGTCGTGCTTTTGAGTTCTTTTTGTTTCTAGCGCGCCAGGATGTGCGAACCTGTTATGGGTGAGGGAGAGACAGAGACAAAAAATATTCCACTGGAAAATAAGCCATCGTCACTATCCGCCCATCGACTTGTGAAGCTGGCAAACGGGTTCCCCACTTCGTTTTTCTTCCAGTGCATCATCCGCTCTGCCCAGCAAGGGCTTTGAGGGATTCGGACGTACAAATTCGAAATGACACATTAAATCCTCAACTCTTTTGTAGTGCCCCGGGAAAATGGTCCGGTAGTCAACACGTGCCTCAGTTTGTTTGTATGTGTATTCCACCAGTTTGCCCAGGGTTTCCCAAATAGCAAATTTTTATGATCCTTCTCTGCGGCAGCAACTATGATATAGGATAACGCTTTAGGTCTGTCTCTCTCTCTCCCTCGCTCGCTCGCTAGCGTTGGCTGTATGTGCGAGACACATAATTTTCTTTCAGCTTTTATTTGCCTTCCAATTTTACAGCGCTTCGGTCCAGTTTGGATCACACATGAATACCCACCCAAGCCCCGGTTGGTCATAGCTCCTTGTGGGACTCGAACGAACAAACGGGATCCGGTTTCCCAGAAAAGGGGGGGAAGCGTAGCAGACAGAGAGGCTAAAGCAACAACAGGGAAAGGGTTTTTTTCTCCCTGCTTTTCCTGCCTTCACTAGTGTTGAGGTGAGAGTGAAAAAATATTTTCACTTCATATGCAGCGTACGACGAAAAGCCGTTGGGTCAGAGAATGGGGATTGGGGTACGGGCAGAACTTTTCAGTTTTTCTAGAATTCTAGAGCGTGGTCAGGCCAGCGGAAGGGGAAGAACAACAATAAAACGGTAACCATAAACCTCGTCGAATGTGGGTTCACTATACTGAATTGTGGCTTGTGTTTGCTTGGCGAAATTACATAGTTGATTAAATTTTAATACCCGGCGAGAGAAAGTTAATTTTCGGTCCGTTTGGTCCGTTCGGACGATGGGCGATGGCGAGGGTGAGGGTGAGAAGAAAAGTTCTGTAACCGTTTGCCCACCGTAGCGGTTTGAATGAATGCGAAAAACAAATGGGAAAAGTGAAAACATCCCTTTCCCGGAAATTTACGCACACCGGCATTGTTCCTATATCGGAAACCTTTGTGTGATGATCTTTGGTGAAAGGTGCAGAATGGCAAATAATAATTTAGCACAAATGCCTGCCTAATTAGTTTTCAATATCAAACCGTGGAAATGCCCGTTTTGTAGTTTCGGATTTCGGCTTTTATCAATGGGAGATTTCAATTATTAACGAATTATTTGCAATGATTTTCTGGAAATTACCGAGAATTCGACAGCAAGTCCAGCCTCAAAGGAACGGCCCTCTCTATTTTCGATAAAATATAAAATACACGATGCTACCGTTTAGAGCCGTAGGAAATTCGTTAGAATTCAGTACGGCAGAATTTATTGAAAAATGATCGGGTGACGGAGATAAGTGTATGCTGTTTGAGCTTTAGTAAGTGAAAAGGTTGCTGGCTTACGGGTGGCCTCTAATTCTCCACACTGAAAATATCTGCATCACGTCACTCGCTTGTAAATTCTGTCTAACACGTTTTCGTACAAGACTTCAGTTTCGAATAAATTCCTGCAGTATATCGATAAAAACGATTGAATAAAAGGGCTTTGATCGTTTCCTTCTTTGAAGATTTACTTTCAGGACATCAATTTCGTCTAGGTTCTATGTTCAAATGATAATTTCGATCGATGAAAAGAGACAGTATTACACTTTTACAAAGTGCTTTACTTTCAGGACATCAACTTGGTCTAGGTTTTATCTAAATAAATGACTCCTGACCTCTTGGGACGGTTCGGTCACTTTTTTCTAGAATCAAAGTAAATAAAATCGCAGTTGTATAAGATTATCGTATCTGGGAAGCAAAAGTGCGCTTGTAGGTATATGATTGGCTGATCCATTCGTTCTTGATAATGCCCGAGTTTTATGCTTATTTCAATAGTGACTCGATAAATATTTATTATGTTTTGTATATCAATCAATGCATAGAAAATTTTCCGAACGATTGATGCAAATATCACTAAAATCCATTGAAAAATGACTGAATTATAAGCGTACAAAACGTAACCACTTTTCGTTACAGGCTCATTTTTTCACACTTCTAAAGTACAGCCCAATATAGAAAACAAAAAAATAGTTCTACGTCAAAACTAAGCTCATCGTTTTGATGCTATCTAAGCCTGTTCCGTCCCATCCAAACGTGTTCTGTCTTGCCTGCTATCGCATTCCCGAGCTGTCACTGCGAACTCGGCGAGGCACCGTTACTTAAGAGGACCGGTGAGTTGTTCCTATTATGTTCCCTTTCGAATATTTCCACGTGCGATAGCACTATTTCGATGTAGTCGAATGGTGTTGTACCATGTGCCATTTTGATGACTTACTTATCCCTGAGGAGACAATCGCCCAAGGCAGTACAGTATGTCGAAGGAGCAAGGATGTGTCCCCTAGATGCCATTTTACGTAAGAAAATTATTCCACAATAGCTGGTTCGTACACACATGTATCGTCTGTGTTTGGGAAGTTTAGAAATTTCGAAGACATGTGGACAAATTACACCTTCTCACTTATCAATTTTACTATTTGGCGATTGAAATACGATCTTTTCTGTACATGGTGAGTGGCACTTTTGGATGTCTGCATATTTTTCGTTTAGAGTATATTCAACTGTCCATACCGCTTGCAAGTTTGTTTTGAATTTTTATTCGATCAAGAGTCGTGGTAATCACGGACGCAAAAAGGGAACTTATGATAAGTCTGTTTTTGGAAATTTTTCGTCAGTGTGATATTTTAGAGAAACTGAAGCCAATCGAAATTACAGGAAGATTCATCTTTCGTACCATAGAGCAATACACAGGAAACCAGTTCTTGGAAAATAGTTCGCAATAAACGAAACTGGTCATAAACGCACTGCAAAGACACTGAAAGCCATCAAACAAGTAAGATAGCAAATTCGACGGAAATCAGGAATTTCGCTAACTAGGAACTAGGAATTTCACAGTCAAAAAATATTTGGAAACATAATCGTCGATTGAATCCATACAAAAAGTAACGTGTGTACGGTTTGACTGAAAAACAGAAGGCTGCAAGAATGTCGGCAGCTGCTCAAGTGGGATCGTGATTGTAAAATTCTATTTTCGGAAGAAAAAATATTCCTGCATATATATGCAGCACACCTTTCCTCGGGATGTTAACGGAAGTTAACCTCGGACTGCCTACAAACTACAACAGCGTGCCGGTTCCCAATCTCGAAGAGATCCGGCGAGAAATTCGTCAGCTAAAGAATAATAGAGCAGCCGGAAAGGACCGACTCCCGGCAGAACTCTACAAAAATACTCTACAAAAATGGCCAAAAACCGCTAGCAACGGCACTTCATTGAATAATTTCTAGGATTTGGGAGGAGGAGAAACTTCCGGAAGAGTGGATGGAAGGTGTAGTCAGTCCCATCTACAAAAAGGGCGACCGGCTAGATTACTATAATTATCCATCCACGCTGGCCAACGCTGCCTACAAGGTACTCTCCCAGATGTTGTTGCGTCGTCTATCCCCAGTAGCAAGAGAATTCGTTGAGCAGCGGGCTTTACGGCGACCCGTGCTACAACGGATTAAATTTTTACTCTCCGACAAATCCTTCAGAAATGTCAAGACGTGCCCACGCGTCATATTTTTGTGGATTTCAGAGCAGCATATGATACAATTGAACGAGAACAGCTAAGACAGATAATGCACGAGTACGGATTTCCGGACAAACAGACGCGGCAGATCAAAGCTACTCTGGAACGAGTGATGTGCCACGTTCGCGTTTCGAGGACACTCTCGAGTCTTTTCGAATCGAGGGTTGCGGCAAGGGTAATCTTGTATGTTAATCAATATCGCTATAGAATGTGATATCCGGCGAGCGGGTATCGAAACGAGAGGAACGATCTTCGCAGACGACCTCGACATCATTACTAGAAACCGTGGGCTAGGAGGATAGGACTACAAATCAATGCGTCGAAAACAAATATATGGTAGGAAGAGGCTCCAAAGAAAGCAACGTGTGCCTCCCACGGATAGTGACTATTGACGGCGATGAACTAGAAATGGTTCGTAGTTCGTATATTTGGGATCTCTGGCCACCGCCGACAATAATGCGAGTAACGAGATCCAACGACACATTCAAGCTGGAAATCGAGCCTACTTTTTCCTCCACAAGACGCTTCGATCAAGGAACATACGCCGCCGCACAAAGCTGACGATGTACAAAACGCTAATCAGACCGGTAGCCTTCTACGGACTTGAGACAGCAACTTTGCTTACGGAAGACATTCGTGCACTAGCAGTATTTGAACGAAAGGTGCTGCCCAAGCAACAATGTGAGTTTTATTGTACTCTTATGGTGGTTTTCATGACCAATTTTGGTCTAATGCCATCATAAAAGTGTAATAAAACCCAAATTGTTACTTGGGTGCGGACTAATTTTAACGGAGTACAAACGGAAAGTGGAGAGTGGCGGAGGCGCATGAATCACGAGCTACAGGAACTGCATGGAGAGATTCCTATCGTACACCTGGCGAAAGTTGGCAGACTACGGTGGGCCGCAGTGAAATCCGTTCTCCTCCAGAACCCCACCGGCACCAGGAATAGATGGGTCCACCGTGCTAGATGGCTCGACCTGGTTGAAGCTGACATACGCGCAACGAATTGGCGACGAGTAGCCGAGGACCGGGTACAATGGAGAGTAATTCTTGATACGCCAAGAGCCACCCTGGCTCTCGGCTGCTATAAAGTAAGTAAGTAACCTCTCCCGAGACAAACTAGCTGTTCGAAGATTCCAGAAGGTTTCCGGGGTGATGGCGTGTGGATATTTCTCTTTAAAACATCAGATTTGTATGAATCGGTTAATAGCTTCCCTATTCAGCTAAACGATAAGAAAATTTTCGTTGAAATACATTTATGTCGGAAGAGAGAAATGCCAAAGAGAGTCTCTCAATATTATTTAGGTCTTTTTGAAAAATTACGAGATTTTTCCAAAAATTTGAAGGTTCTATTGCTGTTCATAGAACCGGGTGTTAAAATCAAGACTAAATATTATATCGATAATATTTTGAAGAACAAACAAGATTCTGCACCGGCTCACCAGGCGAAAGCTCACAGGCTTGTCGGGAGAATTTGCCGAATTTTATTCCTTATACTTTACACGAAATATTCTCAAAATTAAAATTCATGCAAGCGTCTTATTTTTGTGACCATTTACTTTACTGACAGTTGTTACTATTACAGTTATTATTACTTGTAGAAAAAATTTAATTTAAATTATTGCACACTAATGAACATGAAACATTGACTTATTTATCGCCATTTCCTCTGTCTGGACAGGTGTTTTCTGTATTCATTGTATGTATTGTTGAAGTATTGCCGTTTTCATTGCCTTCTTTTCCATTCTGATTTAGTACCTTTCAGTACTAGTCTTGTTGTTCCAAGAGTCACGACATTTCCTTGGCATTGGACAAGAGCTTTAAATATACACGTCGAACCGGCACCACTCCTATAACTGCTATAATTAGCCCCGTCAAGAGCCTTCATCGTGGATAATAATTGAATTCAGTACCAGGAAAGCATGTGTGACGGGACCTGAGAATAAATCCATCCTCCTAACGTCACTTAGCGTTGAGATGATTCTACTAATATTAGAACTCACGACCGCTTGCTTGCCAAGCAGAGTTGGTAACACTACAGAGGCCTAATCGCAAAATCGTAAAAGTCACAAATGAATTCCTTGAGAAACATTAGGGCGTTGACTGAAGTTTTTGGAGCGTCTTAGTAGAATACGAAACCTAAAAATAAAAAATAAGAAAACTTATCCAATTTAATTCTACTATGTGTATTTTATTCTCGACAGATACGTATTTCGCCTACGACTTGCAGGCTTCCTCAGTGTCTGTTTTCGAACTAAATTAGCCAAAGCAATTTTACAGTTTTTTACCTATCGCCTTTTGTATACCAGCATCAAGGAACCTTAAGCTCCTATAAAAAACTGTAAAATTGCTTTGGCTAATTTAGTTCGAAAACAGATACTGAGGAAGCCTGCAAGTCGTAGGCGAAATACGTATCTGTCGTGAATAAAATACACATAGTAGAATTAAATTGGATAAGTTTTCTTATTTTTTATTTTTAGTTTAGGGCGTTTGTTAAAATCACTGTACATAGGCAGAAATCATGGACTTGGGAACGAAAACAATGCAATTCAAAAAATGTCAACCAAACCCAACACTCTTTTGACGTAGGACTACGTCTTTGTTTACTATAGCGGGTAGCACTATGTGTAAACGAAAATAGAGGTGTAACATTTAAATGAAAGATTTCAAATGCTAATCTATCTATCTATCTATCCATCTATTATCTATATCATTATATATAAAAGTGAACGTGAGTATGTTTGTATGTATGTTAAACCATAACTCCAGAACGCCTTGACCGATCTCCACCAAACTTGGCACACATATTCCTTGATAAGAGTGGGGGGAGGCCTTAACTTCAAAATAGCTGGACGGTTCATCACCAAACTTGGCATACATGTTCCTTAACATAAGGCAATCAGCACTAACAAGAGGGGGGAGTGGTTCATAACATGAAGGGAGGCCGTAACTCTGAAACACCTGGATGATTCTTCATCAAACTTGGCACACATGTTCCTTGGCATAAGGGAATCAGAGCTCAGTGGGTCGACAGAAGGGGGAGGGGGTTTATAACAGGGGGAGGCCATAGCTCCGAAATGCCTGGATAATTCTTCATCAAACTTGGCACACATGTTCCTTGGCATTAGGGAACCAGCACTGGGAAGTTGACAAAAGGGGGAAATTCCTAACAACGGGGGGAGAGATCTAAATAAGCAAAAGGGGTTCCGTTTCTTTTGCCCACTTAGCCCACTTAGCTTCGAGGTACGATGCAGGTCTAACAAGCCAGTCGTCGCATGTTCGAACCTCGGCTAGGTGGTGCTTGCTTGATAGAGTCAGTAGGATCGTTACACTGGCCCCGTAATTTTCCTGTACTCTAAACAGCCGGCTGCGAAGTCTGTCGATAAAGAAGGGTAATGTCTAATGACGGTTTAAGCCCACGACTTTGCTTTTTTCTCTTGCATCTCGAACGATAGCAGTTGTACAAGTTGTTTTATTTCTATAAGGGGGAGGTTCAAAAACATAAAAGAGGCTTTGTGTCGATTTACAGGGATAGCCGAGAAGAAGACAGATTTACAAGTGGTGGGGACAACGTGAGAGGAACTGAGAAAGGAAGTAGACATATTCAAATGAAAAAAAAGGGTTTTTTAGCATTATGAGAATTTTAATTACAAAAACAAATGTACAAGTGACTGAGTGACAAAGAGGCCCTGAGTGACATCGTGCAATCAACTAGTAGCTACTATACTATTGAACGAAACATAACTGTTAATATAGATAAAAAAGACTAGAAATTTTATAGTAATATATTTATGCAACCTTTTATACGCCTAATAGTGAAAATGTGTACCACGCTTCACAGGTATGGACGACAGTTAAATACACCATATTTTTATTGTGGTTTGCTGTCACAAAAAAGTAACAAAACCAACCCGTCCCAACAGGTTGCAGATTCTTACCGACGTTTAAATCAATACTCAATTTGATATCTGTGCTTGGGAAGAACGGCAGAGTCCAAAACCACCCCTTTTCTTCAACGGATTTTATTGTTTGAACATTTAACCTAGTCCAATTTGATGTCCTGAGAGTAAACAATGTTGTTAAAGTGTAAAACCACCCCTTTTCTTCATCCGCTTTTATCTTAAACATTGAATCTAGTCCAATTGGATGTCCTGAAAGTGGAACGTCATAGAAAAGAGAGAGATCATTCTCTTCTATTGCCAGATTCCATCCATATACTGCAAAAATTTGTTCGGATCTTTTGTTTTGCTCGGAAACAAAGCTGAAGAACGGGATATTTGTGCATGTGACGTGACGCAGCAAGTCTCAAAGTGAGGAAAATCAGTGACTGTCTTATCCGAGAATAGAATATTATGTGCCTTCTGGGACGACATTTTGGCCAATTCCCTCAGCAACAAGAAACAAACGAAGGGTTGAACTTTACGCGCGGTGTACTTAGCGCACTTGCTCACTGTTGTAGTGTGTCAAGCGGGAGGCGAAGATACTCACAGATACTCGTAAACATACACAAGCCCGAAATGCTGTTTGCATTAGTCTTCTGATCTGATTAGTGATCTGACATAAAGTAATACTTGATCGAGTATAATGTGTTATCAATGAAACGAGTATTATACGGCATAATACTACGCTACCGTTTCGTGCAGCCCGTAGGGCTGTGTAACTTGCAGTTTTTCTGTTCAACAAATTGTTTTTGTGAAATTACCAATCGAGTAAAAATATAATCTGAAGAAAGTTTTCCACCGAACGAGCAGTTTAAACTTTACGCTCCAAACGTTAAAATTTGGGCTAAGTTTAATTGCACTTTTAGTTATATTTTCATTGATTTTTGTTCGATTTACATACAAAATTTTTCGCGAAAATTTGAAACGATAGAACCAATAAGGGAATTCCGGAATGACAAGCTAACAATACATCTAAATGGCCGTCCATGAACTTGTCTTGATAAATCCTGTTGACTTGGGCAGGGGAACGAAATTTAGCCTATATATTTTAAAGATCAATCTAATGGGGTGTTTTAGGACTAATTGCACAAAAGTCGAACAAAAATCAATGAAGATAGAGCTATAAGTGTAATTGCAAGTACCCTAATTTTTGATGTCGCGGGCGTGAAGGTTAATTGGTTTTCTAACCAGGACGCCGTAAACGTAAAGGTACTTGCTACTTACAGCGCACGCGCACTGCATTTCACGTTGTACTTATTGTTTTTACTTATCTACAAGGAAATGCATATTTCTAACGATATTTTTTCTGATTTTTCTACACAAGTTTAGAAAACTGTTTCAGACTTTTGGGCATTTTTCAAAATTATCGTACAAAATGAGTCGAAAGTTCACAAAATTTCATGAAATTCTACAAACTCAGGAACAAAAAATAACGCTATGGTGAAGCTTTTCTCATGTCAAAAAAAAAAACCCGAATTAATCCACCTAGCGGCGTGACCTAGCCTTTCTACTGCCACAATAATCATTATTTAATTTCTCAGGAACATCTATTTATAATTAACTTGACTATATTTTTAAATATCCGTTCCGTATTCCTCAAAATCCTTATTTGCCAGTAAAATTCCCAACGTATTGCGTAGAATAATTAAATTTTCTTTCCTTGGATGCGTAAATACTTGTAACACCTTATTTAGTTTTATAATCGGTCGGCGTTAACTTTCGGGCTTCAGAGCCACATATGAAACTTGTTTTGAATTGACTATATAAAATATGTGTTCACAGCAGATTTTTTGATATTTTGATATTAATACCATGCGTTCAAAAGCTAGCATCTTTGAAAAACAAGAGTTCAGAAAAATTATTATTATACTTCGCTTTTGAAGAAAAAGGATATCGACAACAAAATGATTAATCTAAAAATTTTACTATTAGTTTGCTTCGCTTCAATTTTGCAATATATCTGAATTAGAAAAAATAACTGAATAGATATGCATTAGATTAGAAATGCATTAGATATGAAAAAGAGAAATTGAACTTTTTCTTAGCTGGCGCTCATTCAGATAATTATTTTTGCATGAAAATCAAAACTTAAGCTTCTTTTGAATGTACTTTCATGCAAAGATAATCATTAGCTTGATCGCGTCGTTTTTACAATGTTAGAGGGTTGGGAAAACAAGATGAGGTCGAAAAATAGTGCAAAAGTTGCGTCACAAACATGCTTGAGAATGGGAAATATGATCGATATGATTTCCAGTGCTTGTCATTTTTGATTTATTTAAACATGATAAAACATGATACATGACATAAGACATCTGTCCTTTAAAATGTCACTAACGGAAACAAATCTTACAAAATTACTACCGTGCAACGTTTACTTCCTATTTTTCATATAACATTTCTAAGCTCTAGTATCTATGGATTGAAAAGAGCATCTATTAATGCGCAAAGTTTGTTTGAAATTTGTATAAATTTATTTGGACAAATCAACTCACTAGTATTTTTAATCCTATATACCACTATACCTACATGCTTAATTTAACTTCTTTTCTTCGCTTTTTGCTTTTCTTGTACTATTGTGTGTAACAGCAAGTGAACAAAATGTCAATTGAAATCTGAAATCAAAGAAAAGAAAAAACTTTTCGATTGAATCCCACTATTTAATATTTATTTGCAACAGATACGTAGTTCGCCTACGACGTGCAGGCTTCATCAGTGTCTTATTTCAAAGCGTATACGTATCTGTCGCGAATAAATATTAAATAGTGGAATTTAGTCGGTAAAAGTTTTTTCTTTTCTTTAATATCAAAGTTCGTATTCCACTAAGAGGCTTCAAAAACTTCAGACAATTGACATGTTTCTTACTTTTCTTGAATTTAAATGCAAATTTAAAAATTGCGAATTGTCACCACATACACACACACATACATACATACAGACATACATACATACATACATGCATACATACACACATACATACATACATACATACATACATACATACATACACACATACATACATACACTCATATATCACACACATTGAATACTATCAACATTTGTTTTGATTTCACACGTTTTAACGTTTTTTCACCGTATATTAAGGTGCTTAAATGTTAAAGTTTAAATAACTTTTGAATGAACCGTCCGATTTTCAATAACTCGGTTTTGTTTGATAGATCTCAGCAGTAATTTTCAAATAATAATAAAATGTGTGATGTTTTTCATTGAATTATTGCTTATATGTTACAAAAATATGTTTTAAATACTATTTTTTCACATTTCTTTATGTAACTTTCAAACTACAAGTCTAATCATCATGAAATTTGGAAGTTAAGGGTTTGCAAGGCTCCTCTTTCATATGCAATCAACTTTGTTCAAATCGGTTAAGGGACCTATGAGATAATGAAGTCCCATATTTTTCGTATTTTTATACATAACTTTTGAACTAAAAGTCCGATCAGTATGAAATTCAATAGCGACCAATGGGACACCTAGACCTTTCATTTGACACTAAGAACATTAAAATCGGTCCAGCCATCTCCGAGAAAAGTGAGTGAGATTAAAAGCGTTACATACACACACACACACACACACACACACACACACACACACACACACACACACACATACATACACACACACAGAAAATGCTCAGTTTTCAAAACTGAGTCGAATGGTATATGACATTCGGCCCGCAGGACCTTCTTTCCATTTTCGGTTTTCCAAGTGATTTCTATACCTTTATCTATACCTATAAAGAAGGATTTCTGTCTGTCTGTCTGTCTGTCTGTCTGTCCTGTGTTCTTTATAGAATCAAAAACTACTGAACCAATCGGCGTGAAAATTTGCATGTAGAGGTTTTTGGGGCCAGGAAAGGTTTTAGTGATGGTTAGAGACCCCTCCCCCCACTAAGAGGGGGGGCTCCCATACAAATGAAACACAAATTTCTGCATAACTCGAGAACTAATCAAGCAAATAGAACCAAATTTGGCATGTGGGTGTTTTCGGTGACAAGAATTTATTCTAGGGTAATTTGAGACCCCTCCCCTCTTTATAAGGGGACTTATAACTCCTCTCTCCTTTAAGAGGGGGGGTTTCCATACAAATTTTCTCATAACTCGAGAACTAATCAAGCAAATGGAACCAAATTTGGCATGTGAAGGTTTTCGAGGGCAAGAAAATTTTCTATGTTGAATTAGGACCCCTCCTCACTTTAAGAGGGGGGGCTCCTGTACAAATGAAATACCAATTTCCTCATAACTCGAGAACTAATCAAGCAAATGGAACCAAATTTGGCATGTGTGTGTTTTTGAAGACAAAATTTTTTTCTATGATGAATTGGGACCCCTCCCCACTTTAAGAGGGGGGGGCGGCTCCTATACAAACGAAATACAAATTTCCTTATAACTCGAGAGCTAATCCAGCAAATGGAACCAAATTTGGCATGTAGGTGTTTTTGGAGGCAAGAATGTTTTCTATGATGAATAAGAACCTCTCCCCACTTTAGGAGGGGGGGGGCTCCTATACAAATGAAATACAAATTTCCTCATAACTCGAGAACTAATCAAGCAATTAGAACCAAATTTGGCATGTGGGTGTTTTCGGTGACAAGAATTTATTCTATGGTAAATTGAGACCCCTCCCTCTTTATAAGGGGAATTGTAACTCCTCTCCCCTTTAAGAGGGGGGGGCTTCCATACAAATTTCCTCATAACTCGAGAACTAATCAAGCAAATGGAACCAACTTTGGCATGTGAAGGTTTTCGAGGGCAAGAAAATTTTCTATGGTGAATTAGGACCCCTCCCCACTCTAAGAGGGGGGGGCTCCTGTACAAATGAAATACAAATTTCCTCCTAACTCGAGAACTAATCAAGCAAATAGAACAACATTTGGCATGTGGGTGTTTTTTTTGGTGACAAGAATTTATTCTATGGTGAATTGAGACCCCTCCCCTCTTTATAAGAGGAATTATAACTCCTCTCCCCTTTAAGAGGGGGGACTTCCATACAAATTTCCTCATAACTCGAGAACTAATCAAGCAAATGCAACCAAATTTGGCATGTGAAGGTTTTCGAGAGCAAGAAAATTTTCTATGGTGAATTAGGACCCCTCCCCACTTTAAGAGGAGGGGCTCCTGTACAAATGAAATACAAATTTCCTCATAACTCGAGAACTAATCAAGCGAATTGAACCAAATTTGGCATGTGTGTGTTTTTGGAGACAATTTTTTTTTCAATGCTGAATTGGGACCCCTCCCCACTTTAGGAGGGGGGGTCCTATACAAACGAAATACAAATTTCCTCATAACGCGAGAACTAATCCAGCAAATGGAACCAAATTTGGCGTGTAGGTGTTTTTGGAGGCAAGAATTTTTTCTGTGATGAATTAGGACCTCTTCCCACATTAGGAGGGGGGGGCTCCAATACAAATGAAATACAAATTTCCCCATAACTCGAGAACTAATCAAGCAAATAGAACCAAATTCGGCATGTGGAGGTTTTTGGAGGCAAAAATATTTTCTACGGTGAATTAGGATCCTTCCACACTTCAAGAGGGGGGGCTTCTACACAAATGAAATACAAATTTCCTCATAATTCGAGAACTAATCAAGCAAATGGAACCATATTTGGCATGTGGGTGTTTTTGGAGGCAACCATTTTTCCCATGATGAATTAGGACTTCTTACCTTTTTAGGAGAGGGGGGGGGCTCCCATTCAAACGAAATACAAATTTGCTCATAACTTTAGAACTAATCAAGCAAATGGAACCAAATTTGGCATGTGAGAGTTTTAGATGGCAGAATTTTTTTTCTGTGGTGTATTACGACCCCTTTCCCTTTTAAGAGGGTGGGCTCCCATACAAATGAAATACAAATTTCCTTATAATTTGAGTACTAATCAAGCAAATGGAACCAAATTTAGCATGTAGGAGATTTTTGAGTCTTGAATTTATTTTATGATAGTTAGAGACCTCTCACCCCTGTGGTAGGGGGATATGGACTCTCATACAAATAAAACAGAAATTTTTGCGAAACTCAAAAACTAATCCAACTCGAGAAATTCGAGACTCTTCCATAAAACATTAATCAATAACAAGACCACAAAAACTATCTATAGTAACACTAGATGATTCAGGACGAGCCGGTCGCGAGTGTTGCCGGTGACCCGCCGTCGGAAGCGCCGCCCACTGGGGGGCTTGCAAAACTCGAGAAGTGACAAAGATCATCCGAGATTCATGATTTATGTACAACACAGGTTAATTTGTGGCAATACGAAGTTTGTCGGGTCAGCTAGTACTATATATTTATATAGTAGAAAGGCAAAACGCCAATCGGCATGGAACATTTTCCAACTCAAGTTGAAATTACAAGCCTATTGCCTTATTCATGACATTTAAAGCTGCCATTTCATAACACGTCTTAGCCTTTTCCACATTCATTCGATTATCTCGCAATGCAAATAAAAAATGCATGCATTGTATAAAACCAAGCGAGCGAAAAATACTTTTTAAGTACATCGGATTTGCATTAAATCAAAATATAATCTTCATTATTGAACATGGCAAGTAGCTCACGCTAGCAATCACAACTGGAGTACATATTATTTCTTTTTTTTTTGTTCTGTATTCAGCGAAATATTTCACACAAGAATGACACACAGATCCGGTAATGGCATATGTTAAATATTAAACAACCGAAGCCTTCCCACATGTAGGAACCACATATCAAGTGGAATCTTCTAGACGAAAAATTGCTCGACTTCCATCGGAAACTAATTCACACTCGCATTTAATTGGCAACGACGACAGGACTACGATTATGCAACAGGCAGAAAACATTACCTGGCTTTCTCCCTCCCCCACACACATTCACATTTCGTTGCAAACAAAACACCGAACCGAAACGGGCGCTGATACCCACCACTTGTGTGTCGTCAAATTTGCTCGGAAATGGGACCGACCTTGTCAAGTATCTCGGAATCCTAAACGAACGAACAACAAATCCTTTCCCACATTTCCATGGACGACACATTACGCAGCAAATGGCAGCGGCGACGGCAGCAATAGACACAGTACAGGGCTCGGCTGGGCTGGGGGGGAGCGTAAAAGCATTTCAACTTGGCTGCCACGCGCGAATACTTATTGAATATTCTCGCTTGCGCCAGCGAGCAATAAATAGGGGCCCCGATTGGGAGGGAAGATGGATCGAGATGATTTGGAGCAGAAGAAGTGTTCGGTACACAATTTACGCATATTCATATGTGTACCTTGGGAAAAATGTCTTTGCTGTAGACGGCTTCGGTTGATGTGCACATTTTGTCCTCTAAAGGGGGAGAGGGGGAAGGTGTAACAGTTATTGTTTCACTGGTTAAAATACAGGCAATAAAATAAAAATAACACTTTGCAGAGGAAATATTTGCTAGGGGTTGAATAAAATGGAGCACTAGTAGAAGGGGTCTGCAGGGTTTGATCCCATTATTTCGTGATGCTTCGGAATGAAACGGGAAAAAATGTCAAAGGAATCCTCGAGTGAAAGTAAGGGATTTACACGGTAGAAAGGGAACCGGGTGTTTCTTTGATGAGGATCATATCAATAATATTTGCAAAAATTGATTTCGTTTATCTGAAATACCTCTTCACGAGTGACGGTGTTGTGATCGATCCTTCTAGCAGGAACAGTGCAGCTCGCGTGTTCCATTTTCCAACCGAATACCCTATTGTGTGCTGTGCATTACTGGCAGCTTCTGTCAAGTAGAATTTCCGTCGCTTCTCGCTTTTCCGGTGTCGTAGCAAAAAGGCATCGTCTCCGTTGTCTTGTAACCCGCAGCATGTCAAACTGAATATGAGACACGGGACAGGGGAGGGGGGCTTCTTTCTTTTGAGGCAAATGATATCTTCTTTCGTCGAAGCCGGCTTCGGGTTTCAAATCTCATGGTATCACATAGGTGCACGATGATAGCGATTCGGAAGCTACTCAGACATGACAGGTGAGGTAGGAATGTGTGTGTGTGTGTGTGTGTGTGTGTGTGTGTGTGTGTGTACCGGAGAGCATGGTGCGGGCCGGGCTCGAAAGGAAAGGTAAGGCACACAACTTTTCCATCAAACAAATGTTTGAATTGTGATATTGCTTTTTCGTTCTGGTTTTATACAAGCGAGCGGGTTTTCTGGCAGCATCGATGTCAATGTTTTGCATACTTTTAGGGGGACCTAGACGGTGACGAAACGGAAATCGAAATGGAGCGGAGCGGAGCAGAGGGGTAAGCGCACATATCGGTGCCTAATTTTTTTTTCGGTACCGAGTAAGCCTCTGCTTTGATACACTTGAAGGGGGTGAGAAACGTTCCGGAGAAACTGAGTAGTTGTGGCAAATGTGATCCTATGGAAAGGATTTTATAATAACTAAACGAAAATGGAATGGCACCAGAAGCAGCACACCACAAAGCAAGATACCTCAACATTTATTTACTGATTAAGAATATTTCGAAAGTCTGCATGAAATCGAAAACCTTTTCCGGACCCGATAGTCTAATATAAGGTAAGAACCATTACTGTGCAAACAACACATTCATATCTCTGTTGGACTTATGCTTCAATTATTCTAACATATATTTACGTTTGATGTATCCTTCTATATTTGTTGGATAGGCATTCCCAGTGCTTTCCGTTGCAAGCTATTTCGGTAACGTACAAATGTACTGAACTAGGATATGGTTGTCTTACTGTTATCAGGATACTTTAAAAAACCCTAACCGGGTAAGCTTTGAAATGAAGATACTGGGAATCCCATATCGAGAAGGCAACATGAGAAAAATTTTGAATTGTTAAGTTGATCTGCTCTGGTTGTTTCGTCCTTTGAATATTCGCATTCCGTCAACCCTTGCAAAATTTGCGAAAGTTTTATGCATCGCTGAGCATACTTCTATTCTAGTATATCAAATTTATAAGCTTTTTCCAAGAGAAATAATGCGAAATCGAAAACCTACACTTGCATCGCTGTTATCTTCCAAAACTGTCCCTAAAAGTTGGCTCACCGTTGGACACTGTGCACTAGATGCGAACATGTTCTGCATCATTTCCGATCTATCGCCTGCAACGCCTGCAGTACGCCACTGCTGCAGGGACTGGAGTTTGATTTGACAGGCCAGCCAACCCAGTCCCACTATAATTTTTCATCTTAATTGATATGGAAAATGGTAACCCTGCAAGCAAGCACGCAAACCAGCGCAGCGGGAGCGCACTCCACTTGCCAGCGCTACCGTTCGGAATGGAACAATAGAACAACGGCGGCCAGTCACCGTGCGCCGTCTCCGGCGGTGACAGATGGCGAGAGAAATGACTCCCTTAATGGGTTGAATCGTAGTAGCTTTTCCTTTTGAGGCAACCGGAGCCGCGGCCACGGACTACACCACACCACACGACCAACACGGGGACGGGGTGGTTTCTTGCATACTTTTCCGAATGATGGTGTTGCAATGAGAAAGATAGAGGGAGGAAGAAAAAAAAAAATACGAAAACTGTGGATACAAATGATGTCCATTAGGAATGGAATGGATCCGCTGGCTAGCGCGTAGGTTTCAATGTCGACACCGCGGAAGTTACGCTCTGTTGCCAAGAAAGCGCTCAGTTGGTGAGAATATTTAATACCACTTTTCAGAAATAGTTCATTTCCGGTGTGGGCGGTTTTAAAATTCGAAATCGACCATGACTGAATGATTGGAACTTTTGTACAAAATAAACAGAAAAGGTCCCAAAATAATTCCTTGTTGTAAATGTACAAATGCTTGGCAACCATGCGCGGGATTGTCTTCTATGTTTTGATTGTCATCCAGTGCTCGAAAACATTAACAGCTCTGCATGGAGGCGAATATAAAACGCATGACATGACTACTGAACTGCTGACAGTATTTGTCTTTCTCAGTTTTTTACCCTTCAAAACAATTTATTCGTGCATTGCAGTGCTGAATGATTACTTGACTAACCTGTCAGTTAATTTTCTTGCTTTTGAAGGATATTTTACATCTCAAAGTTTGATTTTTTAAACTGCTTGCTTTTTGAAATCAACCAAAACCTGGCTGAAGGAAATTAACTAACACTTCGGAGCAATGTTTACGTTTATTGTAAATTCGCTTGTCGTTGTGGGCAGTTCAAAATAAATGAATGAATCACATTTGATTTCATTCACTATTGTCGAGAATGAATGAATGTGATGAACAACACGGACATGAACGTAAATGATTCGCTCGAATCGCTGGTATCAGCAATGTTGCGAATCGAGCGACCATGTCTACTCACACGCGAAAAGGTATGAGAAACATAGCATTCAAGGCTTACTTCGAATACGCAAGCGTAAAAGAAACAGCCGCCGGTGCTGTGTGCAGATATTCTGCTACCCACACACTCGCACATGCGCATCCTCACATCGTCTTTCTGCATAGCTTATTCCCGATTCAAAAAACTCACGAGAAATCAGCTGTCCGCGAGGCTGGTTGCGCACTGGGATTCAAAGCTTCCATTAATTTCTCTTCTTCCTCTTCATCTTCGTCCTCGATTCTGCTCACGGACGGGAGTACGAGCCGTCGTGAGTAATCGATATCAGCAGATCGGGCTGCAACGACGAACGACGAGCGACGACTGTAGCTGTTAGCTAAACACACACTCGCAAGAATTCGTTGCAGTGCATGAAGAAATAAGAGCGGGAGTTTTAAATGGATGCTTATGCCGGCGTGTTCGTTAGACACCTGTACAGTAGGATTTCGAATTTGGCAACAAATGCGTGTCGCCTATGTTGCCAAAATCGAAACCGTGCCAAATTCGAGACCCTTTTTTGATATGAAAAAATTGAATGTAAGTGCGTTAGAAATTGATTAAATGTTGTTAGTCAACCATTGCAACCTTATTATGTTTACAAAATCCGCCAAGAGCTATCCGTGCGGTGCAAGTAAGTTTTTGGCAACCTGCGGTAAGACGTAGTCCTACGCCAATAAAATATTATTGTTCGAAACCGCAAACTTTTTTTCATGAAACACTTAGTGCAATATTGTTTCGTCATTTGAAGTATGTATGCGGAAACTGACTGATATTTAAGCATATTTTTGGAAGTAAAATATTTTGTGTTGCCAAAAACGGATACTTTTGCTGCCAAAATCGAGGCATGCCAAAATCGAAATGCACTAGAAACAGCGAAGAATGAGCAGTATATTGCATCAATTGAATATGAGATTTCTAAGCGCTGATGTCATTACGTTATTAAACAAAAAAAAATGTCACAGTGCTACTTTGTAAAGTCACCACTAGAATGTCGTAACGTTTGCCAAATAATGCTAAGCATTCGTAATGAAAGTGGTTCCCCAACTAAACTAAATCCCCAACTAAATTTTTCGTTTTACTGTTACTGATTTTGTCGCGGTCAAACGAAAACTCTATTTTGATTAATTGGGTATGATTTGGTGCGAAAAATGTTAGACTGAATACTGAGAAAATTTCGATCTGCGGCTAAAAATACCAACCGAGAAATTGTGGGTTGGAGTCCCACTACCACAAACTACCGAATTATTTTAGCCGCAGATCGAAATTTTCCCAGTATTCAGTCTAACATTTTTCGCACCAAACGCTCCTCTGCTTTAATCATAAATCTGATATGGCGGATTTCGCGCCAACAGAACCAGAGGTAGAATCAGATAAAATTTGTTGGGTGTAAAGCCCACGTCTAATCTGGAAATTAAAAAAAAAGGAGTTATCGGTGACTTAGAGAAAATATCCTGAATTTTTACTTAAAAAAAACCCGAAAAAAACAAAACCAAAATTCTACACCAAAACGTTTGGATTTTAAAAGCTAAAAGCCGATTTGCCAAATTTACCATCTGTGAAATTGATAAATTGTTTTCAAGTCACATTTTACCACGTTAAGGGATGTAGGAGTTAAGGGGATAGACAAAATTATCGCGACAGGCAAAATTTTGACAAAAATCAAACGGCCATAACTATCTAACGAGCAACACCCTAAAAATCGATGCGATCGAACTGATAACTATTTTTTTATGTCGGTTTAAGTTTTTTTTACTATCGACGGAGATGACGGTGAAACAAAGAAATGAAACAAAGGTGTTGATAGTGTCCAAACGGAACGGGATAAGACGTGAAGTGGAAAGAGCGAAAAATTAGGTAAGGGAAGATCACTAAAGTAACGCCTAAGAAGTTGTGTATCGTTCCTCTTTACCCAGGATGGGGGATCCGCGGAGCGAAATAAGCTATAATCGGAACCAATTACAACCGAATTCGAACCTATTTCTTCTTCGTAGGATGGTTATTCTTTTACTCCCTTTTCTCTACCGTAGAACAACGTTTTACGGAAAGGTAGGATGTCATTCCAAAAGACCTGCGAGAGACGCGAAAAATGCGAGAGACGCGATAGGTGACTAGTGACAATTTTCTCTCAACATTTTTTCTCAGCTTTCCGATGGTGGTCGTAAAATTAAAATCGGTTGCGGGGGTCATGGCGAAAACGATGATTTTTTGATAAAATCCAACATGACTGCCAAATACAAGATGGCCGTCGATTTTTTTCACTTCGTTTATAAACCCTATCTCCCCTCTTTATAAAACCGTGTTGTTTGTAGTTTGTTTCATAGCAAATCTTGGAAATATAATAATTATATGAAAATTGTGAACCTTGCTACAAATAACTGGTTTGTTTTATTCAGTTAATGCCATTGCACGCCTTATTTTATGAATGTTTCTTCTACCATTTTTTTCTCAGTTTTCCAATTGTTGTCTTAAAATGAAAATCGGTTGGGGTTGGAGCTCATGGTGAAAACGGCGATTTTTTGATGAAATCCAATATAGCGACCAAATCTAAGATGGCCGCCAAAAATTTTTTCACTTCATTTGAAAGTCCTGTTCTTTTTCTATACAGAACCGGACCATTTGTTAGTTGTTTTATGGCAAGGATTGCTCAAAATTCAAATTTTTTTGAACCTGTTAGACCCCTTGGCGAACGAGGGGTCCACTATTTCGAGGTATCAAAAGTGTAATTCTTATTTTTTAACCATTTTCAACCAATTAAGCGCAAAAGTTCCAATATTTGAAGACCTCGTGTCAGTAGTGGCCCCGTATCAGCGAGAATTACTCATAGACTGTACGTGAGCCAAAGTTAGTAAGAAATTATTGAATTTTCATTGAAGGTTGTCTTACCATGCGGTTTTTTCTAGGCAAGTTTTTACGAACCTTCTTACATACTGATATTCTGAACCTGTCTTTTGATTGTCATATTTTGAAGGCAACCTCCCGGGAGCGGCGAAAGGCAGAATAATATCAAACTGTATTATGGAAATCGAATAACTTTACTCTTTACATCAAAATTTGGTTTAGTTTCGGGCTCGAGCGATTGGATGTTCATGGTTCTGAACTTTTTTTGAAGTTTTCAAAACATGAAAATCGACCACAGTGGATGCCAACCTATGCTTAATATATTACAATCGAAATGGTACTAAAAATAAATAAATGTAGAATTCCATTAACTCAATCTACCAAAGAAGGAAGTCCGGAAGTTTATCGGTTATTTAGCGAATTGAAAAGTGATCGGCTCAACATCACAACTTCAACGCTAATCAGGCAGATAAATTATGACACAATTTCCGGTAGCCGCTTTCCGGATGATTAGACGCTATATTCGTTTCGCTTGAATTGACGACGACGACAGAAATTTCGTTGATCCGGTAAACAGGTAGCAAGCACTGAACCGGATGTTACTTTTTTTTTGCTCGAAAGAAACAAGTACGATGAAGGTCTGTGCCCTGGGGGCACGAACGAGGGGCTCACGTAGGACTACGAATGCAGGTTGAATTCGAGTCAGCTTGACTTTTTGCAACTGTTTGTCACGCAAATTTTTAACTCATTGTATTGTATTAAATGCTCTGAAACATTCCTATAAATTTGATACAAGAAAACAAGTTTGCCCGAGCTCTCTACATGACTTTTAGCTGTTTCGTAGAGTTTGTAATTTCACTAAAAGAGTTTCAGCAGGCCACAATTACATTGATTGGCGACGATATCGCATTTTGAAAATTTTTGTGTTCAACTGTAACTTCAGGTAACTGGCTTGAAACACATGTTAACTGATTTAAGGGTCTTGCTCAAAACATAATATATTTGTCATTTGACGCACAACTTACGGTTGAAAGGAAAAAATAAATAAAGAATCTGGGTTATCATTTACCACTGTTTCACATTCGTCAATTTCCTTCAAATAGTTGATATATAGCACCATTTATTGCGACATGTTGATATGATATATAGTTGTCTTTCAACTAACATACAAAAAACGAGTTAAAATGTCATCAATTAGCTAACGTCCTCTGCATATTAATAGTTCTTTTAGATGCTCTGTTTATCAGTTATTTCGCACTAGACAGCAATACAATCGAAAGCATTTAAACAATTGCCTGCAACTAATTGTAAAGTAACAAATTAAACGCCCAAAACATATTTTCGGATCAGACAATCGCTAATTCCTCATCACTTTGAAAATTGCTTCATCACGTCACAGGCATGAAAATTCCGTCAATCCCTTTTTCATATGAGACATCAATTCTGAATAAATTATTGCGATAATGTGGAACCAATCGCGCGAAAGATAATGTTGGTCACACACTTTTTTGTTCCTGTTCACTTTAAGGACATCAAATTGGACTAGGTTTATCGCGGTCCTAAGAAATCTTATTGGCATGAGGACTTCTGGCGTACTTCCCTAACACAGACGTCAACTCGGTCTGGGTTTATAGCAATCCAAAGACATTTTGTTAGGACGAAAGGACTTTAACACTTTTTCTGATGTATTTCCCAAGCACAGATATCAAATTAGTATAAGTTCGAAAATCGTAAAGAATCTTCGACCTGTTGGGACGAGAGGACTTTGTCACTTTTTTTCTGAAAATAAAGTAATCGAAATCGCAGTAAACAGATGGTGTGCTTAACTGTTGTCCCTACCTGTGAAGCAAAATGATCACAAAGAAAATGGAAGGAAATATTTGACCTTGAAATTATTCGTTAATTTTCACTCATTCTAGATTGAAAAAGAAGATTACGATAGAAACCACATAATTGCTACATCTGTTATGATCTGTTATCTGTTATCAATTGGAATCTAAACCATGAAAATCCACTCATAATTGGCAGAGCTTTTAGCGTTCAAAATCTTTCATATTTTCGTGACGGTAACTAGAATCTAAATTGTGAAGTTAGCAATGCAGGTGACGGAAATTTAAAAACGTTGTTATACCAGTCGATAGAAATTTATCATTTCTTTCGTAATAACCGTGATTGGAGATTAGCATAAGCATCTTATTTCACCTGTAACTAAAACCAGGTCCCTGGCGGGACGCCATATTTTCGTGGCAAGAATCGCATTAATCGAAGACTCAAACCAATTATGCCAGAATGCAGCCAACACAAGCACCAGCAACGTATTTGAATCTCATTGCGTTACAAAGCGTTAGAGGTACATTTAGGCGTTTTGGTCAAACATTCCGGTTATCTCCAAATAGTGAAGCCGAAGTTATGGAGGAGTCGAAACTTTATAATTTTTTACTTCATTATTTATATTTGAATTGTTATTTTCGGTTATATTTCTCTCAAAATGGCCAATATAAACTGCGAACACCGCTCGGACTGAATAGACCGAACTGAATGTTTAAGAAAAATACGATCCAGTGAGCTTCAAATTAAATCCACAGCAACAACGGTAAAAATATCATCTTTCCTTTCGATCCCCAGACGAGTCTTTACTGATTTTTCCAATATCGATTCACCGGAAGAATCCCCCGTCACTGCCTTGTTCCTTATAATTGACCAACAAGGATCGTCTGACAGAAATTGCAATAGAAAAAAGCTACACTGTCAACTGATAGCTTCCGCGGTGGAGAGACGTCCTTCATCCCCTCTCCCTCTTGCCCATTATTTCCGGGTTTCAGCTGCTGTTTCAAATTAATTGCCGCACACTGCTCATTGTGTAATCGGTCGGTCGAGTTCGCAATTACAGTGAGATAAAATTATACACCGATAGAGAACGGACAATACTAATTGGGTTCATCTTTTTAGAGAAAGCCGGAACCCCGGAAGAGTGGCGAAAAAAGCAATTTTTGTTGAAAATAAAATAAATCACAGTTAAAAGCAGATTTGCTTTATTCAATAGAATTTTAATACGAACTTTCCTATCGGTTGATTTACCATGCACCGATGCAAAAAAAAGCGTATCAAAAAAATACGAAACACACAAATAATACTACTGATGAAAAAAATTACGCACGACTCACATATATTACAGCGTCGAAAGCAAATCAAATTTGATGAATAAATAATCCTTAATCCACTTCACCTTCTTCTGTCTTTCCGATTTTCGGAAAACGCAAAGCTCAACGGAAGGGCGTCGGCGTCGTCGTCGTCGCCGCCGTGAAGTAAGTTCTAAATGTTCTTTTTTTCACCTAACACGAGCGGAAAGGCGCGCACAAGGCGTCCAGGGGAAGGGTAAAATTATCTGAGCCGTATGTTTCCAACGGCTTGATGTCGGCAGTCAGCCAGCCAGCCAGTCAGGCAGTCAGTCATTCAACCAACCAACCAACCAACTGGCTAGAAGGCATCCCTGGGGGGTTGGGTGGGTAGCGTGGAAATGAGTATACGCTATTGAGCCAGATGAAATATATTAGCAATCTGATTTGAATATTTGGTTTTCCTTTCGCTGGCAGTCTTTCCGATAAGGTGAAGATGCAGGATAAACGCAAAGAGTGATGCAGCAAGGGTGGCGGAATTTATTGGCTGCCGTCGTCTTCCAGGTTTCCGAACAAATTTGCGCGATGGGAAAGTTTGGTTGTTATGAACTAACAGAAGGTGCAAGTTCAGTACAAATATCGACTGAATTAGTATCAAGAGGGGGAACGTGTAGCAGGTATTGAACGCTTCGGAACAGTTGATGTCTTTACAAGCGACGATAACTAGCTAGATAGGATCCAACTAATGTTTCTTACCGTATGGTTCACGTAAAAAAACGTCTATAGTGAACGTCAAACAATATGGAAGTTTCTGGCTTACCTCGAATAAACTGAATCCTCGCTAGAAAGAGAAGAAAAGGGGTTTTGTTCATTTCATGTGAAGCTCTTCTTTCTCAACTTGGTCCACTCAGAATGATAGGCAAAAAAGACGAAAGATGAAAGAGCTGGTTAGAAGTAGTTTTCAGAGACAGACTTTAAAAAATGTTAGGAAAAGTCTATACTACAAGTTTAGGAACCAACGCAAAATAATAGAATTCTACTGAAATCAAACTATAACTTCGGAATGGTTAACGTACAGTGGCAAGAACGAAGCCCCAGTTGTGTCACCGTGACCGTTCTCACCATAAATCACTCATTTCAGCCACTTTCGGTACAATGCAAACAACATCAATTGTTGACAAAGCTTGCCTCGGCAGCTAGGGATCGGAGCTAGAGCTGTCGTCGTTCCACAGGCTCAGCACAGCTCCAATCCGGTGTGTACAGCAGGAGGCCGATTTAATGATGGTTGGGGACAATTGCACACCTTTTATCGTGTGTCCCTTTCCCCCTGGCTTTGTGTCGATCATAGACTTGTGTCGCAATAGTAGCATACATTCGGGCGCCCGAATGGCAACAACAATATTAGCAACAACAGCAGCAGCAGCAATAGCGGCAGGTGATTCTGCAAAATAGGCAGCTATTTGGTGTAATCTGATGCTAAAATTACAGCCAACCCGGGCGTAAAACTGCTACCTCGACGGGTGAAGTCTATAATGGAAATACTGCACGGAGGGAAATCATTACGTTGTGTTATTTGTTGTATAGTTTCTAATGGGAAATGCATTTTGTACCCACGATCACATTTACTAAAAGCGCAGAAATTATTTGTATCAAGTTACACAGGATAGAAATTACTATTAATAGGAAAGAAATATTATTACACAACTATTATCACGTTATTCAAATCAAACATGAGATAATAATTCACCATCCGAAAAAATAATGTGAGTTCTAAAACACTCGTATTGCAGTTTTCATGACTAATTTTGGCCAAAAAAAATCATCATAAGAGTCTAATAAAACCCAAACTGTTACTTAGAATAGTACGGGTAAGACCGTCTCTTGGCAGTTTTCGGCCTTAGGGTCTTAGAGACACACATGTATGTTTTTCTTCACTCTTTTAGGATGTGATGATGATAATGGTTTTATTAAGGACCTTTCTTTTAGGATGTAAAAAATGTTTTCAAAGTTATTTTCTCGATATTTTGGCATCAACATAGCAACATGCTGGAAGCCTTCAATCACTAAACAGTGTTGTTGATAAGAAAAACATTTATGGAACCTTTGCTATGGTTTTAGACCTATAAAATGTTCTTCAAGGCAGCAACAGTGGACCTTTTCTGTTATCATTAGAAAAAAATATAATTTAAGTTGAAACGGTACTGAATCCAAACATGGCCGGATAGATGGCGCCCTTTTGAGCATATTGCCTCACATGGGAGCCATTTTTACAGCCATGTTTAGATTCAGTGTTGTTTCACCTTAGCGGAACGTTAAGATACATTACATAATAAGCGAAACATCTTCAGACGTAAACAACAAAGTTTTTCGTGTTAAGCTTGATTAAAAAAATTGAAAAAAAATCTAATGCAAGCTTTAAAAGTTGTTGCTATTAAAGCTTGCATTAGAAAACATTTTTAATTGCATGGAAATAATATTGTATTCTTCCTCAACAAACAAAAATATTATATATAGGTTAGCAGTTTACCATATTTTTGGTAGGCGAGCTACCATACGTTAATTTCACTCTCGCTCACTTTGTTTCGTTCCAGCGTTCAGTTCACTGCTTAAAAATCTCATATTCAATTTATGCGATAGGCCTGAATTAATGTAATATACTTCTCAATGCTAGCTGTTTCTAATACAGATGAAATAAACTCAGCATTACCAACCTGAAACCAACAATTCGAGCGAATCACTTGCGTTCATGTTCGTGTTGTTCTCTCCAATTATTCATTCTCGACAATAGTGAATGAAATCTAATATGAATCATTCATTCATTGGTGACAACGGTAAATGAAATTACAATAAACGTAAAGTTTTAGTTAATTTCCTTCACCCAGGTTTTGGTTGATTTCAAAAGCAAGCAGTTTAAAAAACTTAACTTTGAGATCTAAAATATCAGTCAAGAGCAATAAAAATGACTGACAGGTTAGTCGAGCCATCATTTGACACCGCAATTCATGAATAAATTGTTTTGAAGATTAGAAAACTGAGCAAAGATAAACACTGTCAGTAGCTCAGTAGTCATGTCCATGGGTTGACAGATAAAATAATACTACCAGGCGTTAATCTGTATGCGCCGAATGCGTTTTATATTCGCCTTCATGCAAGGCTGTAAATTTTTTCAATCACTGCCACTACTCTACCAAACAGTATCAAGCTCTCTGCACAGGGGCACGTACGCTGGGTTGACGTGAAACTACGAATGTAAATACAATACGATAATGCTGAATATTTTCCAAATATTTAACACTTTGTTACGCAAATGTCTAGTGTTTGTTGGACGAGGTCAAGATTAAATGCTTGTGCCCTGTGTATCATTTTCATCAGTTTCCTAAAATTTTTAGTTCCACAAAGAGTTAGACCGCCATGTTACAATCACACATTCTTTGATGATTGGCAGTGATATCGCATTTCGAAGATGTTTGCATTTAGTTTATTGGCTTAATTTCGCTTTGATCAATTCATTTGAAAACTGTTAACTTGTCAACTAACATATGGAATGCCAGTTAAAAATTATGTTGCTTAAAAGATTATCAATTAGTATTATCGTTCTCTGTACCTAGCTAATTTTCTTGACAGTCTTTTTATATAAGAGGCTTGTCTGTAGTCAAAACCAGGTCTCTGACAGGACATCATATGAGGCTTATTGTTGAGTTTATTATAGAGTGGTTTAACCGACGGGTCATTCACCATCATCGGTTATTAAAAACAGACCCCTGACAGAACGTCACGTTTTCGTAGCAATGAGTTCTAGTCTCAGTCACCTCACTGGTCGACTGCTGGACTGCTCGATTACTCAACTCGTTGACTAGACTGGTCGATTAGACTGTTCGATTTAATTGCTTGACTGAACTGCTAAACTGAATTGTTCGATTCAACTGCTCGATTCGACAGATCGACTTGACTGCTGGACTGAACACCTCGATTTAACTGCTCGACTGAACTGCTCGATTCTGCTGCGAAACTTAACTGCTCGACTGAACCACTTGACCCGACTGCTCGACCAGACTACTTGACTAAACTGTTTGATTCGACTGCTCGATTCAACTGCTCGAATAGACTAGTCTGCGATCCAACTGCTCGACTGGACTAATCGACTCAACTGCTCGATTAAACTGTTCGACTGGACTACTGGATTGAGCTGCCCGACTTGACCGCTCTATTCAACTGCTTGACTGAACAGCTTGATTCAACTGCTCGATTTGAATGCTCGACTCGACTGCTCGACGCAACTGCTTGACCCGACTCGCCTGCTCAACCTGCGACTGCTTTTTGCGATATCATATGGTCGGTGTTAAATCAGACCGGACCAAGTCGCAAAATTTAAAAAAAAAAGAGTTAATGAGAGCAAACGATCAAGAATTTTCTAAGCAACATTTTACTCTAATCAGACTACCTAAATGTTGCAACAGCCAGAGTTATAACATGATTTCGAACGATTGATAGCTATAAACCATACAGGGCAGCAAACTGAATGTTTTTCTCGAAGTCAGAATGTTGTCACTTGGTTCTGCTTGACCTAACACCGACCATATGAATCGGTTCGTGGCAGAAAATGGACGGTTCAACGCAATTCACACAAAAGAGCCATTTTACCCACCTATAGAATCAGCAGATAATGTTTTTATTCAGTTAAATCAAATCCAATGCGAGCATAAAAACTATGTGTTTCAATTTCCGGGTAAGACTCTTGTATGTACATCATCGTAGAGCTATATTATGCAATATAAGAAGTCAAAGAACGAATACAAAGATTGAACATCTTCGCAAACACTGACCAAAAAAATGTGTCCGCAGTTTTCTGAACAGACATTTATATTTTCTGGATCGTAAGATTCGGGCTCACCTCGTTATTTTTATACTTTACAGCATTGCAACCTAAAATATGTAAAGAATTCCGTCGCTAGTCTTTGAATGCAGTTCTTCATTCTGAAAATTTCTGCATCACGTCATATTCCGTCAACCACTTTTTCTTACACGACTTCAGTTATGAATAAATTCTTACAGTATATCGATATAATCGGTTGACGGAAAGAGATGGTAGGCCTCATCTCTTCAACGGTTTACTTTCAGGACTTCAAGTTCATCTAGGTTCAATGTTCGACAAAATCTATGACAGGGAAGAGATGGTTTTACACTTTTGCATAATTGTTTACTTTCAGGGCGTCTAGGTTTTATCGAAACAAATAATGCCTGATTTGCTGGGATCAAAAGATTTTGTCGCTTTTTTCTAGAATGGAAGCAAACGAGACCGCAGATGGATACGATTGTCGTACTGGGCCTGGGAAGCAAAACGCGTACTTACATATGATTGGTTGATTCAATCATTCTTGACAGTGCCGCATTCAGTTTCCGCATTGTAAAGTGCACCCCAATGTAAAGGGTATGAAATGGGGAAGGCAAATGAGGAGCGTCCAATATAGCTCTAGCTATCCCGAGCCCCTACCTAGCGCCTCCACGTGGCCATACCCGGTAATGCTCTATTGAGTAGCCAAGCTAGGAGGTGCGATACTGTGTGGTTCCCGGCTGCCTGATCTCATAATCGAGGTTTTGGGCAGACGGTGGAGCCACACGATCTGGTAAGCATAATATAAGTTATTTTAATTATTTTTTTCGTCTTAGCTTATGAAGCATTTACTGCTTTATAGTGAAAACTTTGGCCAATACGAGTGTTAATACTGCACATGTATACCAGAAGAAAAATTAAATTAATTATTAGAAGCATTTATGGAAACTAAAAGGACGCAACTCTATTCCATTCGAAGGACTGCTGGTGAGATTGTTCTATTTTTACCCATATATACCACATTTCATAAATAAACTAGAATCGGGAAGAGGGAGGAACCATCAGAGCACTTGTTTGAAGCGGTGGGCCTAGAGAGAGTGAAACAGTCAACTTTCTAGGGTTAATCTTGGCCCGATTAACAACACATCGTGGATAATGAGCAGGCTCTTCTCCCCACCTTCTGGAGTCATTCTGCATTAAGACGGTTTATTCAACGATTGACTCAGGTGACTTAGCCCTTGGAAGGAGATTATCTAAATCCCTGGTACGTGTAAGTGATGTTGCTTATCGACCAATTCCCTTTTGGCCTTTCATACAAGAGTTGGGAAGCATGACCAATCGTTGAATATGTTCAACTCTTTTTGACATGATAGGCTCATTGCTATGAACGGATGTTCTGCTAAGGCAGGTGGTAGTACCATATATTCATCATCATTGTAAAGTGCACCCCAATGTAAACCTTGCGACTACAGAGCCCCCCAGTGCCCGGGCTTGGGAAGCTTAGAAATTGCCGAGAAAATGATTCCAAAGATGTGAACTAAATTTTCAAACGCGAGCGTACGTTTGTCTGCATCAAACTGATGTCTGTGCAAGTAAAACATCTCGTTTTCTCAGCAAGTGTAGATTAATCTGGCAAGCAGACAAGTATTTTCCTTATATCAAAGTGACGTGGGTACGAAGGTATGTGTGTGAATGATCTGCCTTAACTTCAGAACGTCAAAACCGTACTCTACAAAAATCAAAGGGGTTGCGTACAAACCGAACGCATAGGTGACGCAGGACTACGCAAGTCTTTGAAGCGATAGTAGCATGTATCCATACGTGTAATAAAATACGATTATTCATGTATACATGCTACATGCAGCATATATAGGGTTTGCTGAGACTACGTGCAGGTTGAGAAAATTCGATTGATTTTAAATGAATGTTAATTTTTGAGAGAAATTAATCTTAATCTAATGCTTGACTATTGAAACTATGTAAAGCATTGTAGGCAAGTAACTGACGCAAAGCAGCAAATGAAACGTTCAAAATTATTTTCGGATAAGAAAGTTGCTAATTTTCCTCGTTTTGAGAATTGCTACGGTACGTCACATTCAAAAATATCCCTTCAGTCCTGTTTCCGTGTAAGACAACAGTTACGAACAAATTCTTGTAGTAACTTTACGGATACAATTTGGTAAAAGGAAAGGATTATCTCTTACTTTTCTATGACGTTTCACTTTCAGGACATCAATTTGAACTAGCTTCAATTTTGAACTCGGTTGAAAAAAGGGTTTATACTTGAACAAAATTGTTTACTTTCAGAACATCAAATTGGACTAGGTTAAACGTTCAAACGATAACATCGATTGAAGAAGAGGGGTAGATTTTCCCCCTGGCGCAATTCCCAAGCACGGATATCAAATTGGTATAGGCTTAAGTGTCGTAAAGAATCTCGGCACTGTTGGGACGGGGAGTTTGTCACTTTTTGTAAAATACAATACTTCATTATTTTCAATTTTTCAATAGTGTACACTTACGAATTAATAGCATTCTTCATTTGAGCCAACCTAAAGAAGATGTTCCGATCGATTGGTGCAGATATTGAAAATCGATCGGAAAACCGCTAGCTATTGGCGTGCAAAACCTGACCACTTTTCGAGGGATTTTTTGAAATGACACCTTATGCAGTTAAACCTTGCCGTAAGACATAGTCTTACGTAAAATGTCGCGATGTCTGTGGAGGCTGGAGGGAAGGAAGTCCAAATAAGTAAAAGCAGCTGCATTTCACTTGCGTTCGGACCGATATCAGTCGGACAAGTGGCTGAGAAAAAATAGTGAGGTATCTGGACATCCACCACCATAACTCTGGAACACCTGGACGATTCTTCATCAAACTTGGAATACGTGTTTCTTGGCATAAGACAATTAGAACAAGAGAGCTAACAAAAAGGGAAGCGGTCCCTAACAAGGCCGGGGGAGGACCAAATAAGGATAAAAAATTTCAATTTCCTTTCCGTCTCTGAGTGAATGAGTAAAATAACTAAGTCTCAACAGAACAGTCACTCTTTGGAATACAGAAACCTGGTATCTGAGGAATGATGTCTTGGTGGTAAAGCTTGCTGTTAATTGTCATACATCTTAGAATTTTGGTTAGTAACTGAATGTAACCAAAAGCGGTAATTTTGCCTGACGTTTCCAAAAAGAATACTTATTATATTTCAAACCAGCGACTTCAACTCCATCGAAAAAATGTCAAAGCGCCATGTTGTGACCTATCAAATTTGCTCCAGCTTAACACATTCCGGACAAACAATTTTCCCACCGTGCTCCTCTCTGCGGGATAGCTTCTGTAACGAGAGCTGGACCTATCCGCCGTTTGCTCGTCAGGTTTGAAAAGAAGAAGCCACCTCACGCTCACCTCGAACCGATGCGCAACGGTTCACGATGGCGGTGGTGGCGGTGATGATGATGATGATGATGATGATGATGACAAAACTGATTTTGATTTGATGCATTACACACATTTCACTCTTTGACGTCCTGCCCTCGGTCCGTCACGTCCAGCCTTCGTGCATGATGTGCCAGCCAAGCTGATCCAATCAAATCGAACAAATCCCGGTTGCATTGTACGTCACCGCTAGGTTTCCTATTCACAATGGGAAGAAAATGGGAGGAAGGACGAATCGCATCCTGTCATTGTCATATGCTGCTTTCGATATCTCTATCGCTGGGGCTACATAAATATGCTGTCCCGAACCATACGCGCGCTACTATCGGATTAAATGGTGGGTTCGACTGTCTATCCTTCCAGCCCTCCCGGAGACTCCTTGTTGCAATTTCCCGTGCGACACGATCCGAATCCACGCTTTTAGGCCCGGTGCTTTCACGCTTAAATCATTATCATTTAGTTTTGTAACGCATCATTTGCTACTCTGTGAGCAGTGAGCACTAATTGTGAAAAGGCATTGCTTTTTCTCCTCTACTGAACGTCCACTCCCGCCTTGCCGGTCCTCGAAGCGCCAAACGGGGGTGGCTTCTGTTTATTTGTCAGCGGTAAATATTGAAAGCGTTTGAGTAAATATTGCCCCCTGATTGTTGCATGCTCTATTAGATATCGCTCTATCGGCCTTTTATCTACGCTGCGGGATAAATGGCTTTACATGTTGCTGTTCGCTGCACTGCACTGAGAGCTCCATTAAGAAGACAGAGGTAGCTACGCGGCGCAAGCAACCCGCGCGTGTGTGTGGGTGCTTTAGGAGCCAATTTTCCAACCATTTGAAAACAATTATTTGGCGATTAGAATCGATACGTGGGGCGCTTCGAGCGGGTCGGAAAGAGCGGTACAGGGAAGGTGTGGATGGTGTGGTGGTGAAAATTGGTTTCAGTTTGTGCTGCGAGATCTAAGTGATATCAACGACGAATGGTTTTTTGCCGACTTGGAGAATGGAACGGAAGAAATTAGACACACTGTTAGCTGGAGATGACGAGTGGAGATTTGAAACTGCTTGTTTAACCTGCGATTCGCCAGATGTTGTTTCTTCACTTTATCCTATTTACCGAAAATACAGTACAAAATTCCCATCACTGCTACTTTAACTAACTTTAATTTGGCTGTACCGCAAGGATCGATACTGGGACCAATTTTTTACAAACATACTTTTAGTTTTTCAGCGGAGAAAAACCACTTTTATTAAATGTTAAGAAAGGGACGTTCTGAGAAGAGTTTTTCTCTATCTGCTTGCAAAAAAATCTATATGAACTGGATTTTAATGGTATCATATGAATAACCAAGACAGTTTGGCTGATTTGATAAATTTGGTGCCAATCTAGGTTAGGGTAAAGTTTCACCGCAAAAATTGATTCCGAATCGAAATCTCCGTTAAAATCACAAGATCTGACAGCTCCGGTTGGTGTGTATGTTTCAAGCAGAATGCCACTAGGTCATATGTTTTTCAACTGAAACAAAAAAAACCTTTCGGAGCAAAACCAGCAGCTAGAAACGAGCGGCGAACGTCAGATTCGATTCGTTCGTTCGTTCGTTCGAATTTCAGTCTAAAAGAAACGTTCACAGCTATTGGAAAGTACAATCAAACCAGTCAGTAGAGGGAAAAAAAGAGTAGCAATAGAGTGTAGGTGAAGCGCGTAGAACCAGAAAGCGACCACAGAATTGAGATTTTAGATTGATAAATGAATACTGATGCTAGGAACTTTGCAATCCATGCTGTCGTCCGGTTGTTGCAGCAGCGGGTAAGAGGTCTTGCTGAGTAGTTCTCGGTGAGAGGTACGTACCTGTAAAAAAAGGAAAAAAAAAGAAAAGATAAATGGAAAGTTGATGGCGGTGAAATTTACTGCGATATAGTTAATTCTTTAAAAAATGGACAGATTCAGTACGAAAGTGAAGTGAATGATAAATTTTAAATTAACTTGATTACCATCTCGAAGTCTCCTGACAGCAAAAATGCTGTCGTTTAGACGGTGAAAGCAATGGATTCCGCCAAAGAATGTGATTTGAATTGTGCATGACAGCACACGCTGTGCCCCACATATTGCAAGCAATCTCGTTAATTTCCCGATTTAATTTGAATTAGTTACATCCATAGCGCGG
Source organism: Sabethes cyaneus (assembly GCF_943734655.1). NCBI lineage: Eukaryota > Metazoa > Arthropoda > Insecta > Diptera > Culicidae > Sabethes > Sabethes cyaneus. Next base: position 15,183,407 of record NC_071353.1, read on the forward strand.
TGGATAGTGCGCTTTCGATTCGTATCGGAGAAAAAACCCAAACAAGAAAAAAAAACTAGAACAAAAACAGCAAACCACCTGCAAAATTTCCGACCCCTCCGGGAAGGTGGTTCGACGTGGGACTCGCTCGCACTATGTTGTGTAGTTGCGCATCCGGTTAATAAAACGGTTTTTGCGGAAATGGAAATTTTATTGCTTCTCCCGATGAAACGCAACAAACGGTAGGCGACGGTCATGGCATTCGCTAACCTACCTGGTCGTCCGTCCGTCCGTCCGCGGCTGGCTTTGACAGCTGTGCCAGGTTCTCAGCGTTTCGGAAGAACTAACATTTGAATATTGATGACGTACATTTAGTCGGTTTGATTGGCAACAAGCAAGCTGGAGTACGAAACCTTCCACAATAATCGGGAGAAGCGAGCGATGGTGAAATGTTGCTTTGGGCACACACCTTCGACTGTTTTGGAGTAATACAGATCACAGCGGAAAAAGTGGTGGTGGCCGTCAAAAGCTGGGAACACAAGGAATGCAGTGTTTCAACGCAGGCCAAAAGTTCGAACTAACTATCAAATCACAGCAAATAACTGCATTCGTACCCAAGCAGCACAGTTTTCGCACTTATGGTTGCAGAAACTTATTTATGACTAGAATTAGTCTTAAATAGGTTGCCACAACTGGTTTGTAACAACTGTGCTACTAGGGTAATTTTTATGAAGGCAGTTTTTACAATCAACGGAGAGAGTAGTAGAAGAAAATAATGAAACAAAGGTGTTGATATAGTGTCCTTGGCTTAGTTCGATCAGCTTGGGTAAAGAGGAACGATACACAATTTCTTAAGCGTTGCTTCAATTACCTTCTCTTACTCGCGTATTATCCCATTCTTTTGGACATTATTTACACCTTTGTTTCATTTAGCTGAAAATTAATCTTATTAAGATGAAATTGATCGTCATCAATTTTGCCAACTGATTTCCCGTTAATTTCAACCTAAACAAACATTTACACTACTACAAATGTGCGGCTTATAGCATATTGAGTAAAAATCGATACTAAAGTAATGGATCATTGAAAATAGCTAGTTTTTAAGGGACAACCACCTGCTTCTGGCGCTAGTGTCTATGGACGATTTAGTGTACACCAGCGCCAGAAGCAAGCTGTTGTCACTGCGAAACTAGTTATCTTTATTGATCTATTATATTGCCGGTATGTAGGCAGCACTTGAAAAACACCGACACAAAGACCATCTGACTCGCTTTTGGTCTGCTGTACAGCAATCCACCGAATAGGACCTTGGGTGCTGCTGTTTGCTCATCGCAATTTCTGAGGTTTCCCCAAACATATATTGCTACTCTTTGGTAGTCGATAAGCCCCAACAATAAGCCAAAAATCAGCTTTATTGTTAATTGCACAACTTAGAAATTACAGTGGGCACACGTGCAGTACCACCCATTATTCGGAGGATTGCTTCATAGCTGTTGTTCGGCCTGCTGAAAATTAAAACTCAGACACCACAATAAAAAATAAAATACACTGAAGTCGTTTTTTACGGGAGCATTTTAACGCTAATTTCGGAATTTACGCGGTTTTTTACGCGAATTTCGGAATGTATGCGGTTTTTTACACGATTTATGGAATTTACGCGGATGTGCTTAATTAGTCTATTTTTTCACGAAACATTGAAATCCAGTTTTTTTACGTGAATTTTTGGTTTTTTTACGCGAATTTTGGAATCTGCGCGGTTTTTTACGCGAATTTCGGAATTTACAAGGTTTTTTTCACGCGAATTTCGGTATTTATTTTTACGTGATTTTGAATTACGCGGAACGTATCCTTCGCGTAAAAAGCGACTTGACTGTAGTCGCAGCAACCTTATTTATTTCTCGCTACTATAACTCAAATTCAATGACGTTTTATTACGACCAAAATGCGCTCAGATATTCCGTATATGTTATGCAATCAATTGATATAAAAATCTTGAGTCGAATAAATATGGGTTTAACGTAATTTATGAATATTGTTCAGGCTACCGCTTCATAGGCTGAAAATACTCACACGAACCCTACATGCCTGAACTCATTAAAAGTCAAGAAAAATCACGAGGCTGGTCTAACTGAAATCTTGCGTACGTAATCGAAAAGAAAAAGTGTAAACCAAAAAAAACATAACTAGATTCCTGTAAAAGTATGCAATTTGAGTAAATGAGAGTTTATCCATTTATTCTTTAATTTACTACCGTCAGCGCGCCTAATTTTGCAAAACTCCTAAATTTCTGGAAATTGTTTATTTAATTAACGCATTTAGCATAATAATTTTGAACAAAAATATGCAGTGCACAGAATTAGGAACCATGCTCAGAATTTGGCGCACTTATGGTACTATGAAATGAACAAAATACTCACTTCACATCCCAAGTAACAATTTGGATTTTATTACACTCTTATGATGGCATTGGCAGAGGCCAAAATTGGTCATGAAAACCGCCACAAGAGTACAATAAAACTCACATTGTTGCTTGGGATAAAATATAATGTAACAGAAATCATTCAAACTAGCTCTTGTATTTATTGTCTGCAAGTTTCTTCGGCCGCTGTCACTAGGAATTTTTGTTGTTGTAAAGACACTTTACACCATAGTAGTGCATTTTGTATCGAAGACACTAGAAATCGTGAAATCATCGCTACCGTGAGAAGAACAATAATACGTTGGCCTGCTTGGTTTTGGAAAATTGGTCAATGTGAAAATATGCGTAATTCTGGTACGTAAAAATTTCGAGAACAAATGCGGACCTAAAGTTGATCCCTGTGGAACCACACATAGTACGCTAGATAAGTCTGATGTAATTGAACTATTGAACTCAACCTATTGAAATCGATAAGAAAAACATGTATGTTTTTAAACGATGATTAAATTTCTTCACAGCAAGGTTTGGTTGATGGTGTCAAAAACTTGCCTAAAACAGAGGCGAGGAGTACATACCATAATCGTAGCAGTTTTTCGATCGCATGCATAAGGTGCAGTGCAAGTGCAGTGCTACAGAAACTCCTGCTTACTGATTGGAGAAGAGAAGAGATGAGAGGCGAGATATGACAGAGAAAGAGAAAAGAAAGAAGAAAGAAGGAGAGAGAGACGAATGAGAAGGAAGAGATGTATCTGTGTGTGTGTGTGTGTGTGTGTGTGTGTGTGTGTGTGTGTGTGTGTGTGTGTGTGTGTGTGTGTGTGTGTGTGTGTGTGTGTGTGTGTGTGTGTGTGTGTGTGTGTGTGTGTGTGTGTGTGTGTGTGTGTGTGTGTGTGTGTGTGTGTGTGTGTGTGTGTGTGTGTGTGTGTGTGTGTGTGTGTGTGTGTGTGTGTGTGTGTGTGTGTGTGTGTGTGTGTGTGTGTGTGTGTGTGTGTGTGTGTGTGTGTGTGTGTGTGTGTGTGTGTGTGTGTGTGTGTGTGTGTGTGTGTGTGTGTGTGTGTGTGTGTGTGTGTGTGTGTGTGTGTGTGTGTGTGTGTGTGTGTGTGTGTGTGTGTGTGTGTGTGTGTGTGTGTGTGTGTGTGTGTGTGTGTGTGTGTGTGTGTGTGTGTGTGTGTGTGTGTGTGTGTGTGTGTGTGTGTGTGTGTGTGTGTGTGTGTGTGTGTGTGTGTGTGTGTGTGTGTGTGTGTGTGTGTGTGTGTGTGTGTGTGTGTGTGTGTGTGTGTGTGTGTGTGTGTGTGTGTGTGTGTGTGTGTGTGTGTGTGTGTGTGTGTGTGTGTGTGTGTGTGTGTGTGTGTGTGTGTGTGTGTGTGTGTGTGTGTGTGTGTGTGTGTGTGTGTGTGTGTGTGTGTGTGTGTGTGTGTGTGTGTGTGTGTGTGTGTGTGTGTGTGTGTGTGTGTGTGTGTGTGTGTGTGTGTGTGTGTGTGTGTGTGTGTGTGTGAAAGAGAGAGAGGAGGGAGAGAGATGAGAAGAATAGAGAAAACTGAAATGAGAGAATGGTCAAAGTAACTCAGTAGTTCGCGAGTACTCGTCATCATTAAGGAGAAATAAGTCGTCATTAATTCTGAATTTCCAAAGCAGTTTTTTGATTGACTAGAATCAAAAATATATTCCCTGTGTTCAGATTGGCAAGAATTTCTAAAACCAGAGACCCTGTTTGGGGTACAACTTGTTGCTTCCAATGTTTATTCAACAGACTTTGCATCCCGCTGCACAATGGGCTCGTAATACCACAACGAGCTCGTAATCCCAATATTTAGAAGCTGCTAGTTTAGAATCTTACAAGATACCTATTCCTGTATAAAAATGCAAGGAATCGGTTGGTGATGGTGAAATTCGATTTTCTCAAAAAGCCCATCTCGGAAATTGATGAAATTTGTTTTGAAGGGAGATATTTATATGGCCTACAAGTCTCTCATATATTGCAAAATAGGCATAATTAAGGGATTAAATGTTTTTCTAACAAAAAATCCTTCCCGGCAAAAACGGTATAAATAGGCACATATAAGTTTCTGTTAGAAATTTTTTTTCCTTAAATATGTCTTTTTTTGCAATATTTGAGAGACTAGTAGGCCATTTAAATATGTACCTACAAAACAAATTTTATCAATTACCGAGATGGGCTTTTTAAGAAAAGCGAATTTTAGTTTTTAAAATGCTTTTTTCTCAGTGTACAAATTATTTTTATTTTTTTTCAGTATTTTTTTAAGAAAATTCAGAAAATTTTGTAAAAGTTACTCGTAGATCATTTTTTGTATGTGCTATAATTATCGAAAATACTGGAATATCTTTTTTCCGGAAAAAGTCTTTGTTAGAAAAACTTTTTTCCCTTAAATATGCCCATTTTGCGACGTATGGAAGAATTGTAGGCCATATAATTATCTATCTTCCAAAAAAAATTTCATCAATTTTTTGGACAATCGATTTTTAGTTTTTAAAATGCTTTTTTTCCAATGTAGAAATGATATTTTTTTCAGTATTTTTTTATGAAAATTCAGAAGATTTTCTAAAAGTCAATCATAGATCATTTTTTGTAGGTGCTATAATTTTCGAAAATATTTAAATACCTTTTTTCCCGGAAAGGACTTTGTTAGAAAAATTTTTTTCCCTTAAATTTGCCAATTTTGCAATGTACGGAAAAATTGTAGGCCATATAAATATCTATCTTCAAAAAAAATCATCAAATTCTGAGATGGCCTTTTTTTGGGAAAATCGATTTTTAGTGTTTAAAATGCTTGTTTCTGAGTGTAGAAATTAATTTTTATTTTTTCAGTATTTTTTATGAACATTCAGAAAATTTTGTAAAAGTTACTCGTAGATCATTTTTTTGTAGATCCTATAATTTTCGAGTTATATTTTTACCTTTGTTATACTATAACAAAGGTTTAGGAATTGGTCGAAAAACACGAAATTGATCCGAGGCCCGGAGGGCCGAGCCACATATACCAATCGACAGGGTTCGACGAACTGAGCAATGTCTGTGTGTGTGTGTGTGTGTATGTGTGTATGTATGTGCGGGGCGCAACTTTTCTATCGCCTATTTCTCGGAGATGGCAGAACCGATTTGTTCGCTATTACTTTTGTTTGAAAGATATTATTGCCTAGTATATCACTATTGAATTGTTTCGAGGTCCGACATTTCGTTTAAAAGTTATAAGTAAAAAAGTAAAAATTACGTGACACGATTTTCTCCGGACCCAAATGACCGATTTCAACGATCTTGGTATCGAATGAAAGCTCTTGTTAACACTAAATTTTTCGGATAAATTTTTTTGAAAACAAACAATCAGTTTAAAAGTTATGCTTAAAAAACCTGTTTTGACAAGGTAATAATTATCGCCTGTTTCTTAGAAATGACTAAACCGTTTTAGACGCTATTAGTCTCATTTGACAGCTAACATAACCTAATAGATCACTATTGATTTGTTTTTTGATTGGACGTTTAATTTGAAAGTTATGATCAATTGAATACAACACATTAAAATTTACTATAATTTATAACGATTTCATCTAAGATGATTTATCTAGTTTGAATTATTTTGGCATCAAATTAGAGATTTTAATGCTACAAATATATCTGCAAAATTTCAGAAGAATCGGTTTTGCCGATCAAAAGATATTAACCCTCCAACACTCGCGCCGACTTTTGTAATTCGGTTACTCGCGCGCACAATGGCCCAAAGCCAAAAAGACATGCGCATTATAATTTTGACTGGGAAAACTTGGTTTTAAGTTTATGGAACCTTCGGAAGAATTTCTTAAAATTGAAAGTTCTATCGTCTGGTGCAATTTAAATTTTGATTAATCCCCCTAAAAGTGAAATAAAAAAATTATTTTTCTTCAGTTTCAATATAACACATTGATGTGTTCTGCAAAGTTTTAGAACATATTATTACAAGAAATTTTGTTGAATACAGTAACCTTCTATCTATTAAGCGAAGAGAGAAAAATGTTATTTATTGTATATGAATTTGTAAGATCAGTTTTTTTCTATTTTAGCTCTTTTTGTAATTGTTGTATTCCTTTTTCATGTATTACAAAATTGTATAAATAGTAAAAATACACAACTCTGATGAATATAGTATACCTCTATGTTTGTTTGTTTAGATACTGTAGAACTTTGATTAAAAAAAATGCCTTAATTTTGACCCCGAATGACTCGACTACCAACAGATACATTTTAAACATTTTATATTTGCTGATTGTGTTGCTGCACACAGACACCATTTTTACATAGAAGAAACGAGAGAAACTTCCAGGGCCAATCGTGGTACAACTCACATGCTGCTTGCTTCGTTTCTGTGATGTCAGTTTATGCTGATCTATTTGCCCAACAATTTAAAGTATTAATGCATTGAATAATTATGACATTTTGCTCATAACAAGGTAATTGAAGAATATACGTTAGTTAAACAGAGATTTGTAACTTTATAACAATATGGCATTCAAAAACCTACACGTGTTGTACAAAATGCGTGTTGTACAGCGTGAGTAATCGAAGGTTAACAAAAATTGATGAAATTTATTCAAGAAAACTTTATTGATGTCAATCAAAAATAATGGCGTTACAGACATTTATGCGTAGTTCAAAAACCTATAAACTAGACTTTTACTACGCAATGTATATGTTAAAGAATAATATTTCCTCTTATAACTTGCTTTTACTTGCACTTACTCAAATTAGTAACAACCAGCTTACCCTTACTCAGTAATTTCATGAAAAAGGATCTATCAAAATTTATAGGTGCTGCTATTTTGTTTAAATTTTGTAAACTTATTCAATTTCCAAAAATTTTATGAAAACCAACGCACCACGCAACGTTAACCAATAGATGAATTATGTTCCGAAGACGTGTCGATTTCTATCTCAAATAGCACGTAAGACCGTATAACAAAGGTTCCTTTCACCACTAGGTGGATTAAATCGGGTTTTATAATAAAGAGAAAAAAATTAAGCCCTTTCCAAAAGTTAGTCTAGACCAATTTTTGAAAAACTAAGTAGGGTAAAAGCACCAGTTTTGGCCATAGTTTGTCCAACATTCCCCGTTATCGATCATGTTCCATCAAAACCGACTAAAGTAAATATGTTTAATATCATCAATAGGTAATTTCCGCTATAATCTTCATACTGTATAAGTTGATGTGAGGAAAATATACTTTTTTGCTTTAATTTTTATCGAATGAAAAATCTCTGGTGGGTTCCTATTTTGGCCATATTGTTCTAGCATTCGCCACTCTGTGTTCCTTTTTTGGCCACCCTACAGAAAAAGTGTCGCAAAACATGATAAATGTACCGGGTAATCTATTTTACTGAATTAGTTATCTTTTTAATACAAAATTGCATCGTACCAGTATTGCAACCGGATATTTAACCCTTTCTTTAACGCCCTCATTACTTTCGCAAGACTTACAAATTGGTTTTCTAGATAAAAGATCAAAACAACAGTTATTTTTCTCTTGTCAGTAAAGCTTAGTAGAAATTATATTTAATTGTTTAACCCACAATTCTGTAAAACGCATGTAAAAATTTAACTTTATTATCTCGGTATATCCCTGGATTCTGGAATGGATAAAATATTTTTCTGATATACTCGCTAAAATTATGAGTGGTCATCCAGCCGCGTTCGCTTTGACCAAGTTCCCATGTAGAGGGAAAGGCTTGAGCAACTTCTTTCCTAATACGCTGTCCTGGGAGTATAATCAACGGGTCTACGATTTGGCCGGAAGCACTAAATGAAAACATAACGGTTATGTTCTGTTTACCACTCGCTTGCTCTACCTCGTAAACGTTACGGAAACCTTCTTACGCAATGACTTCGCGACTCTTTGGGTGAAGATAAAACGACGTTTCGTCGCCGTTAAATACACGCGTCGGACATTATATTTGTGGTACCTTCTAGGTCCATCCACCTGGAAACTTCCTCGAACCATTTTCTTATGTCAGCCTCGCTAAATCGGGCACTAGCTGATGTCACAGCTTCAGGAGTCCGAATTGACAGTTGTGAATGACGGTTCATGAAACATGAGAACCATTTCCTGCCTAACGTATACGAATGTTAACAAAAAATGTGAATATTTTACACAATGTGGAATTTACCAGGACAATTGTTTTTGAATGAACTATCACGGGGGTTTTCATTTAGAAAATCCTTCACTTTGTACAACAAAGTACGGCGCTGTACTGGAAAACCGCGTCGTTTCATTTCAATGAGCCAGCCATCAATATTTTTCTCTTCCGTTTGGGAAAGTACCGTTCCGGGACCCTGGGTTGTGTATTTCTGCCATTTTCCACTCATGCGGTATCGAATTGTAGACCTCGGAATACCGTATTTTTTGCATGCCGCGTATACCGAAGTTGTTGATGTATCCTGTATACAGGACTGAACTGTACTTTCATTATATGCCTGACAGGCAATGTTTTTGGGTGACGCTATCGAATCGTATGAAATCTTCAACAAAAATATCCAATGATCAGTCACCTTATTCATAAATCAATCAATATAGTACTTACTATCTTCCAGAGGTAAAAACAGAAAAATCAAAATCAATCACAATCAATCAATCACAATCAAAATTTCAGAACTAAATAACGTATGGCGAAAACGAGCACGTGAAACTTGAAATCGGTTTGACATATGGCCAAAAGCGGAACAGTGAATGCTTTTGGCCTCCTATGATTAAACATCTATTTTTAAGAAAAAAGACTATTTTACGTTTATTAAATGATCGATATGATTTGAGAAATAACCCATTATACCAGATGTGAAAACCAATGAAAAATAAATAATTTTGGATAAAAGTTATTATGTATTGAAAATTGCCTTTATACTATGCTGACAATAGCTTATGTGGGAGTTTAGTAGAGGACAATTTTTTTCTGCTTTCCAGATAGTATATTAATTCTCATGCAGTAGTTTTTAGGCAAATTATGTGGAGAAATATAAAAAATTTGATTTAGTTTAGTTTAAAGTTGTGCTATTGACCATATAATTTCACAATTAACAGTTAAATTCAAGTATGGCCAAAACGGGTACTATGGCTAAAACTGGTGTTTCTGCCCTATGTAAAGTTGTTTATTTACTCTTTACCAGAGCTTGAAAAGGGATCGTAAGTTGAATGTGACTGCCGTGAATGCGAATTTTCCGCATTCCGCAACTCCGCTTTTTGAACGATCATTTGACTGTTTTTTGAATCCAGTCAATCTGCCGCTTGCGCTGCTGCCGTCTTACAATTCATGCGGCATCTCAACAAAAACAAACAGTCGATCTCCCGTTTTGCTTTGCGCTTTGAGAATATAAACTGCAAACTGATTGGAAGCATACGGTGACGTATTTTTTCGTTTCTCTTTTTTCTCCAAATCGGCTGCTCACAGTAATAGTTTGTCACCCGGACGTCGGTCCGACGCAAGCAAAATATTCGTTTGTATTGGACGGAGTCCGACCAACTTCTTCCATGCACATGTAGTGGTTGTTTTTTTGTAGTATTGAATCATACGATTGTGCGGTTGCTTTTCGTTAGCGTGGTGATTGCCAGTCATTTGACTGTTTCGCGGTCATTCGCTGCTCCAAACGGTAAAGGCAACTTGATCGAAACGAAAATGTCAAAAAGTTTTAGAACGCGTTCGTTCTGCTGCTTGCAATCGGCGTTTGACTGAGCAAACTGCCAGTTGTGTTATGCATAGCGTTCGTATTCCACCTCTAAACGGAGGGTGTGAACTTGAATGCGCGTTGGTGTGACTGCGGCAGAAAAAAAGGATCGGTCGAAAACCTGCTCTTTACATACAAAAAGTTTCATTAAAATCTGAGAGGGTGCTGCCAACCCCATAGACGAGTTGGCGTGAAATTCGTCAATATTTAGTATAAGGGCAGAGAGCGAATGTTGGAATTTAGGCGGTTTTTAACGCGCGTTTCGGAATTTATGCGAATTTCGGTATTTACGTGTTTATTGTGCAAAATTTAAAATTTACGCATGTTTCGAAATTTACGTTTTTTATCCGAATTTCGGAATTCACTTGTTTTTTCACGTGGAATACGTTCTTGACTGTATTGAAAAATCAATGCTACCATCTTTCTTTTAGCAAATTCCCTAAATTCAGTCCCTAATTTTGGAAAGGGCTGACGCTTCCTTCTGATGCGAAGAGTGATTAATTGGATGAACTGGAACATTTCGATATAGAGCAAAAATATATTGGGTTGCGCAATGGCAGGTGGGGTTCGTACTCACACTCTTTCGATTGGTACCCGAACGTTTTACTCACTAAACTACTGCCGCTCGTTATATTAGGACTCAGTGGTGCCCAGGCATAAGCATGGTGCGGGCCAAATCAGATGCCCCATGAATGCCGCGGGCCGCAATGACCTCTGGCTATTCTTGCGCATTACAAAATGTGAAATTCTAGGAAATACCACAAGATTTAAACTGGAAAGTATTCAGATCCACAACATGCACGAGGCATTACGATTTAACTGCGTGAGCCCTGTGTCTTCAAAAAATTACTCATAAGTCCAACATCCTACAGAACAGTCCGCGGGCCGCACGAATCATTTTGAAGGGCCCGCGGGCCGCTTTTTGGCCATCACTGTATTAGGTAGTCTAATACCTAGTTTTGTATGATTCCCTTAAGTCTATCATTCCTTATACATATCACACACTCGTATGCTATATTATTTTTTGTATGACTTTTTTTTGTTTCTACCACCGGGAAGACTGTTATCTACTCGTTCAGTGCGATAGAAACAAGCATTGCGTTACCGACAGTCACTCCGGCAAGTCTTTGAATTGAACACCAGCCGGTGTGCTTTTTCTTTTAATTTACTCCAATATGACTCTACACGCGGTCATGGCGCAAACTATTTTGAAAAGGGAGGAAGTGGCTGATTCGAAGGATGATTAACTGAGTAAACTGGAAAGTTTCGATATAGATCAAAAATATATTAGGTTGTGCAAATTTCGAAATTCTCCAGTGCTATCTTCCAAAGCAAAGCAAAGCCTAGGTGTTACATTCCGTTATCGAAACTTGACCTTCTGGTTTTATACGATAGACTTCGAAGCCAGCAGTTAGCATATAGGACAATTGCAGGGCCAGCTGCTACGATCCTATTGACTCTAGCCACCTCTCCCAGCCGAGATTCGAACATACGACGACTGGTTTATTGGGCCAGCATTCTATCTGCCAGGAAGGGTAATAATGCTAGACAAATACTTGGCCAAATTACCAAAAATTAAACGATCTCTAAATTTGGCCACTTTTTATAATGTCCAGTATTCGATTTTTTTTATTCTTATTTATATTTGAAATTCAAAAATGTGACATTGTTTCCTTTCTCCAATAACAAAAGTAATTTTTGAAGCAAAATCATAATCACTAATGTAACTAATGTCTATAGAAAGAACAGTTACCGGATTCGTAATAAGTTTAAAAAGCGGTGGAACAAGTGCACAATACACAACTCGCCCGCTCTCAAATCGGAAGAAAATGTGACGGTAAGAAATTGTGGACAGCACACATCTTGACGCTCGAGCTCCTTCGCTCCCCATAAGCTTTAAGCCTTGTGCCAAACCCAGATGGCACACAAGAAGGTACTACCGATAACTATTTCAGAAGGCTTTGAAGAACGCGCGGCAAAAACAAACTTGAAAGTTTTCTTCAAGAACCTCTGTCTCTCTCTCTCTCTCTCTCTCGCTGTTTCTGATGGAAAACGCAACAAACGGACGCTATCTAGCGTCGGGGTCGGTCAGTCGTGGTCTGGTGGGGTTCCACAGGTGGACGACGGTAACTGAGTGGTTTGTAAGTTATAACAAATAAATATACGGGCAACATTTGTTTAAGAGGAACCGATGCCGAACCAATGTGTGTGTCTATGTGGCAGTGCAGATGGTTGCTCGAAATCTATTAAGCATATTTGCTGTCCTTCTTCGGGAGAGGCCCCTGAGATCAGGCGATGGACGGAAAACTTTTGTTTCACTACAGATTGGCTCTGATAGGAAACTTCGGTCAATATTGAATGTGTATCGAGAGCACTATGGACGAAGCATCAACAAATTGGACTATCGGATATGATAGGTTTAAAGTTTTCGAAGGGAAAGTGCGATAGCAACTTGTTTGAACTTAGTCCTGCAGTCCAACCCCTTTTGGTAGAAGTTATATGAGTCATACAACGAGAAGACAAACAATGATATAAGTCTTTACATTCAATTTGAACCATTAGGAACATGGAAAATCGGTTGCACGACAATCCAGCCTTTCATGACTCGAAGATTTCCACTGTAGAATTCAAACAAAAACTCTTCATTTTGCGACCAAATCGGAGCGGGTTAGGGATTAAAACTTATTCTTATTTCTATCCCAGTTCCTTTTATCAGACCACCCCAGTTTCACCCGTTTTGAGTAAATCTGTTTCTTGTGGGAAAACATAAGTTTTGCGGTAGAACTACGCCACGATAGGAATACATGATTAGGAAAAAGTGTTTCTTTCAAGTTCTATTTAGAAAACTGAGTAACCCTTTCCTCTCGAAAAGAACCGGGTCTTTTTCCAGTTCGACCATCTTGTATAGCAAGTTAGGCCTTCGATTTCATAGGCCAGGAGGTAATTACCGATTTTTTTGCGCCATCAAAACAAAGCAAAAGCGGCTCGTGTAGGTACTTCGTACTTCTCCATTGGCATGCAAGCTAACTTAACAGAACGTAACAGCCTCACATTTCAAAGAAACATCTCCACCTTTCGCTCGTTTTTTCCCTAAAACAAACCAACTGTAACCATAGATTCAGTGGCAGTGAAGCAGCGAAAAATCTAGCTCCAATTGCACGTGCTTCGTGTTCCTCGTGTGCTGCTGCTCCATTACTGCAAATATCTAGCAGCTTGTTGTTTACTGGCTCTGTTTCGCATCACTTCAGAGATGCGTGTTTTCTAAAAGCCTGTGCTTCCTTGTCTTTCCTCCTGACCACCCACCACCCCCCGCCAGTCAGTCGGCCGGCAACTAACTTTCAAGTATGATAATCTGACTCCGACTGACTGCACACCGGCAGCTACGTACGGCTAATTATTGCGGCCTCGTTTTTTTTCGGTTCCGATGTGCAACACGAAGAAAACATCACTGAAGAAAAATGCACCGCCTAATGCAAAACACAACCGAACAACACCCGAAGGGAAAAGGGTTAATTAGACACGTGAGTAGTTGCTTGTTTTTCCGTACCGAGAAAATGGAAATGAAAACAGGTGCGTCCCAAGTGGTTAGGATTGTTGCCAAGGAAGCACCAACAGATGCCACGTGTATCGGGTGGTACATTTTAATACATTTGTTTAAGAGATTTTCTCCGAAAATCTCCAGTTTCTCTCACTCTGGATGTTAAAGCTTGAATTTTGAACTGTTTTTCTTACTAAAAATATATGGACCAAAAAACCTTTCTGTTTTCACTTCCTGTGATTGATTCTAACCAAGTTTTCAGCCTAACAATTCCATTGTTAAAAACTCCGCTATAACAATTGGGCCAATCAATTCCGGATCAAACTCTAACCCCGAGGTTCGCGTTCGAACAATTCCAATAATCCTGCCATTTTTCCTTAACCCCCATTAGGTTTGGCTAGTCTTCGCAGCAAACAATGTGTGCCACCTTTCGTTCCCTTCATCAGGACGAAATCCCTTACTTGTTGAACGAAACAAAACCGCAACCAGAGATGCACCACCTGCTTATCTTGGCTTCTTGTTGGCGGCGGAGGGAGAATAAGTTTTCTGATGATCCTTTACAACACCCCTTTCGCGCTCGCTCGCTAGGCGGTTTTTATTGGCACGGAAGCAGCTTGTTTTGCAAAGCCTCTTCCGACATCAATATTGCAGAAACGTAAACCCGGGCAGGGGCTTCCGTTCTTCCACCGATTGGTACAGATCAAAGACGTTAAAAAGACGAGTGTCGTTCAGACCGGCTTCCTATGCAAATCTAGCGGCAATAAAACATTGTCAACTCAGCGCTCAAACGCTCAACGATTCTCCCTCCTTCTGATCCTCCGCAGCACCAGTCTGTTGTTGACCTTTGCACCGCAAGGAGCAGCACGTCAGTTGGAATCCCGTTTAATGGTGTTGGGAGGGTTGTAAAAATTGTATATGCACAATCTATGGGTTTTAAAACCCGGTCGGTTGTACGAGGAGGATTTTATTACTGGTTGCTGATTCGAGAAGTGCGACGAATAACACAGCGCACAGGTGGTTTTACGACTAAGACGACAAGCAGCATTTAATCAGCATAGTGTAAATAAAATCGGACCGCAGTTGGATGCCAATCAAATATTCATGTGTGCGTTATAATGGAGTTATAGGGTTTATTGAAACATTTGAATGCATTTCATTTCATATTGTTTTATTTATTAGCTTTCATTTGTCCTATTATGTTGTTTAGCGAACTTCACATGCGCGTAATACCCTCGTTAGGTTTTAACAGCTACCACCCACAGAGACATAACAAATTCTAATTAACAACGCGATGCATTAGAATGGGCACACAAACGAAACATAAAATTTGAAACAATTGCCATTTCCGCACAGTTGACCGATAAAATCACAATCATTTTTTTTTACCATGAAAGTAACTACACTAAAAGAGTCCATTAGACGATAGCAATCGTGGATGTTTTGCACCGTTTAAACTACTTCGAAATTGAAATCCACAGAAATAGTCTCTTTCCCATCCAAAGAGTGCAAGTTGAGTAAAACAGTTAAAAATAGGGGACTCAAATTACTCCCCTGCGGTACACAACCAATTCGTTCGTAAATTAAAATGACATGTCAAATTAAGCTTGACCTGTGAAAGTCTACTGTATTTGTACAGAAATGATTTCGGTTACGAATCACCTCACATCACATTTTTATCAGTAGTGACTCGTCCACGTGTTCAACCTGTTCATAGGACACAATTTGGTTTAGACAGTATACTTGCTTATTAGAAAGCTCGTTAGTACGTTTTTACAAATTATGGAATTTTTAATTAGCTGGTTCAGGGATTTCACTGAACAACCTACCACTACACATTTCTACGGTCTGCGCGCCTCGATTCCCTTTTGTTTAGCTACGAAACTGATGAACAAAACGATCAACATGACGAGAGCGTTGGTTCAGTGATCTCATTGAACGAGCATACCAATACATTGTTCCTGGTGCCAATTCAGTAGCAACGAAGGAGGTAACTAGAGAATGTGAAACCACTTTTACTGGATACGAAATTAGAACGCGGTTGCAATCATCATTCGCAAAATTTTCTCATTTGCTGGTGTCCTGCAACTCCAGCAGATCTTCTCAGAGGATCTAGAGATTATTAAACGGATATTAACCTTGCCAAATACAACAGCTATGGTAGCTTTTCCTCCGTCTTGTGGCTACTGAAAAAATTACAAAAAGAAGACAATAATGGGGGAAACCAATTTTAAGGTTTCCTGCTGATGACAGTTGGCTAGTTGGCTTCGGGGTAAGACGCTGGCCTAATAAGCCAGTCGTCTTATGTTCGAATCTCGGCTGGGAGAGGCTGTTAGACTCAATAGGATCGTAGCAGCTGGCCCTGCAATTGTCCTGTACTCTAACAGCTGGCTGCGAAGTCTGTCGTATAAAAACAGAAGGTCAAGTTTCGATAACGGAATGTAGCACCTAGGCTTTGCTTTGCTGATGACAGTAGAGGGTGATTTCCCTAAGGAAAGACGCGAATTTTATGAGAAAATGATAGACGAATTAGCTTGTAAAGTAAACCGTCCTATTCCGTGGTTATTTAAATGTGCAAATGTTTGGAATACGTTTGTTAAATACTTATACATTTAAAAAAAATTCTGTAAATGGAGCACTATTATGACTAACATTTGAATAGGTTTTTGCTCCTTTTTCTCAGGTTATCTAACTGGTCGCTTAATAGCGTATAAAACTCTCCGTTGAGCCCTTTTATGATGTTAACAAAGTGTCAAGGAGACCTCAAACATCAGTTCTACCTGACGAGACAAAGTCGCCCACAAAAAAAAGGTAGAGCCCCAAGCATACTCGTCACGCCTATGCCCGCAGGCGGAAGCGTTCCGCCCCTGCGCGGACTCCACGAATTGACTCTAAGATCTCTCTGCCAAAGACCGGAATGTCATATTTTAAATATAATGATGATGACTGTTAATATTCGGCAGGGCAGTCTTCGGAGAAATTTATCAAGACTGAAGTTTGATGTTTTCCCGACGTTTCGACACTTTGTTGGTGACTTTAGCGTTTAGTGCTCCGCAGTACAGGTCAAAGCAAGAAAAATTATTTGAATTTTTAAATATTCCAATTCCAGCTCATGTACCAACTACTACCCTCCATGACCGTAATATGTACAAACCAAAAAACAGAACAAAAGACTAAATGATATTACCCCTTGAAAAAGTCACCAACAAAGTGTCGAAACGTCGGGAAAACATCAAACTTCAGTCTTGATAAATTTCTCCGAAGACTGCCCTGCCGAATATTAACAGTTACAATTGAATCCAGTCGATAAAAAAAAAAAAAAAAAAAAACACAATATAATGATGATGATAATGATGACAATGACGATGACGAGAAGAAAAATGTTAGCTCGAATTTGTAAATGTGCTTTGCCCTGAACTTTTTGTACTACTTGAGCTGTAAAATGTAGTGTAGCGAGGAAGTGGAGGATTCGTCTGCCTCGCCTAACACCGGTTCTCAACCGCGCGCCCGCTATCAATTTTCCAACACAAACAACCACAAATGAACTAATGGAAAAGACCAATTTCGAAGCATTATTGCTTATCAACTTATCAGAACAAATTTAATCTTTCATCCCCCCAGCATTTATGCACAATTCCAAGATACAAAGTAAATTGAGCGCAGCACAACCTGGACGTTCGCGGTAGTCGGCAGAAGCTTTACAATATAGAGTCGTACCCGCATCCCAACCCTCGAGACCAAAGACCTGGTGCAGTATTTATAACGAAAATCCGTCGCCAAACCCCGAAAAACGATAGCTAGAAACATTGCTATTGTGAATTAAATGGAATATAGTACAAGAATTGATCTAATTTTCTCATTTGCTACCTAAGCACCTCTATTATTACCCGTAATCATTGCAGGTTGCTCCTTCGGCATCCAAACCGGATCTGGTATCCCGGTTACATCCCCTTACTAACCCTAAGCCCCTATCCGACCCAAACAAACCGGCATTTTTTGTGACCGGAGATATTTGTGACAGCTGTGATAGATAGGGTTGAGCCATTCAAACAAAACATTCATCTATTAATTATCGGAGATCCACAACTGGCTTTATTGTTAAATGGAATAAAAGCACTTTCTGAACAACGCAACAATCACATTTGGTAAATTTTTACTCCGGGTCCCACTTGAAAGCAGAAATGTATTTTGATATTACCCACATTCAGAAGTAAACTTGACCGCTGTTCATTTACTGATTAGTTAAAAAGCCCTACACCCCGACAAGGTTCAGTTTTATCGTAGGGGACTAACATTTGAATAGGTTTTATATAAAAAAATAAAATCTATTAAAAATTAACTTTCAAAATATCACGGAAAACAGTTAATTCTAGGAAGCTTATTACAAAGAGTATTTATTTGGTTTACAATCACTAAAAAATGGTTTAATAATATTAATTACACTCAAGTCTTTTTTTACACGGTTTGTTTTTTTTCGATTACTCGAAAACGGTGCAGCTAAGGAACTATTTACAATCTACGTGAGGAATGTCGAGCTACTCCCAAATGTATTGAGAAATAAATGAATGGTCTCTAAGTTACCCCGTTCTTAATACTCAAAAAACTAAACCGTGTAAAAAGGGTACTTGAGTGTATGCTAAATAATGCTGAATTTATACAAATAAACGAAATTGGAAAAATAAACTAACAGTTCTTTCTCTAAAACCCTTAAAGATTTGATTTTTTTTTTGATTTTTAAAGCATTTTAGAAACATAAAAAAAATCGATCAAATCTAAAATTTTAAGCTAAATTTTTCATTTTCACTTGTTGAAAAAATACAAGTTTTAAAGTTACGAATTTTTGACGTAGGACTACGTCTTACGGCGAGGTTTGAAATAGGGTGTCATTTCAAAAAATCGAAAAATGCGAGTGTCACAAAAAAATGAAAGATTATGAGCGCTAATAGCTTAAAGGTTTCCTAATTGATTTTAAATATTTTAGCGCCAATCGATCGGAAAATCTTCTACGCATTCACACCAATAAAGAAACTTATTGATTTCAAAGTATGTACTATTGACTATGTACTATTGAAATGAAAATAATGAATCATTATTATTTTTTGAAACGATGGTTCTACAAATGATGAAGGGACGCTAGGGAAAGAAATGAAAATTTTTTTTTTGGTGAAGGAGGGGAAGAGCGGAAAGGAAGGGGGGGGTATTGGTAGCTATGCTTGACAAGTAGTCATTTTGACTCCTACCTTTTGTCCAATGCTGGAAGGTGCATGGGTCGAACCAAGCTATAATCTGAGATTATAACCGGATTCGAACCCGCAACACCCGCCAGGGCATGTGGTTCGCTGGTACTTGTACCTTTGAACCATAGAGGCGCTGGACAAAAGGAGACCGCAAAATCCACTTCTCAAGAATAGCGACGCGTTTTTGGTTGGGTTATCGACACATATTGTGCCGCTTCCTACATCAATTGCAGATTACCACCGAGCGACCAGTATGACCACATTTCAAGGTCAAGACTAAAAACTTGAGATTAGTCTAATGATAATGAATCATTGTTCAACTGGCAATCCTCGCTTCGTGATTGGTTGGAAAAGACGCCATTATAGTTTTAACGTGATTTTAGAAAAAAGTGACAAAATCTCTCCGTTCTTGATGACGATCGAAACCTATATCAATTTGATATCTGTGCTTGGGAAGTAAAGCAGAATAAACAACAGTCCCCTCGTCACAACAAAATTTCTTAACACCGCGATTAAACCTAGACCATTTTGCCGTCCTTGCTTAGGAATTACGCCAGAAAGAGTAACAAAACCCCCTTGTTTTAACAAATTTCTTCTACGAACACCATTAAATCTAGTCCAATTTGATGTCTGTGTTAGGAAAGTGTGCCAGAAAAAATGGAAAAAGGTGCTTGTCCCAACAGAACGCAAATTCCTTACGGCGAGACGATTAAACCTAGGTGAATTTGATATCTGTGGTGGAAAAGTGCGCTACAGCTGTAGTGTTCTGTTATAATATGATTCTGTTTGGATACGCATGTTTGCCGTTTCATTGGAAGTGTAGTAAAAAGATGCTGTTGATGAAAACACATACGCCCGTTGTTAAATTGGCCTTGAGTCGTAATGGTCAATTTTACTTCCGAAAAAAGAATGATTTACCCCTTCACTGAGGCTATGTTGGAAGTGTCACGCAAATCGAAGATGGTTCAGTTGAACCTTCGACTCATTTCTCTTGAAATTGCTCGAAAATAAAATACAAATTACTCACACAATTAGTACGAAAATAACACAGAAATAGCACAAAATGCAGCAGCAACAATTCAATAACGAAGCAAGAGTAATACAATAATAAAACAATAACCAAAAAGACACAAACAATTTAAAAAATATAATACGAAAGTCAAACAGAAATGTCACAAAAATAAGGTCAGTTTTTTTTTTGCTAAAAACACCTAATGTTTTAAACTAAAAGTTCGTTATTTTGAATGGAATTTCGTTTAAAAATAAAACAACAAAAACGTCATGATTTAGAAAAGACACATTGATAATTCAAAAACGACGCGAATAACACAAAACCGATATCATTGATGCAAAAATGAAAAAAATATACAAAAATAATAAAATCGAAAATGATGCAAAAATATAAAACAGAATACAAAATAGCACAAAAGATACCAGAAGAGAAATACAAAAATGACACAAACAATGTAAAAATATACGTTGAAGTTGCTTTTACGCAGTTTGCTTTTTACGCAACTATTTTTACGAGAAGGTCGGAATTTACGCGGAACGTATCCTTTGCGTGAGAAGCAATTTGAGTGTATACAATTATTATCCAAAAATGACAAAACCAATACTAACCCGAAGATACTATACAAGTTGGTTAAAATGAGTAAAAAATATACAAAAATGATACCAAAATGGCAAAACAAATACAAAAATAACACAAGACATGCAAAAACCAAACCAATGCAATGATGCGAAAGACACAAAAATGATGTAAAAACCACACATGTTGTAAAAATCGTACGAAATTATCGCAAAAATTACAAAAAATGATACCAAAACGACACAATAATTTGTACCTATAAACAATGTTGTTTTTTATTAACGACATTTTACACTTGTTAGTACATTCGTGTCGGAACCTATAAAAATGAATTTCTGTCTGTCCTTATGTTCCTTATTGATTCGGAAACCACTGAACCGATCGGCATGAAAATTTGCATGCAGGGGTTTTTGGGGCCGGGAAAGGTTCTTACGATAGTTAGAGACATCTCCCTCCTCTAAGAGGGGGAGCTCCCACACAAACGAAACACAAATTTCTGCATAACTCAAGAACTAATCAAGCAAATAGAATCAAATTTGGCACGAGAAACAAATTTGGCATGTGGGGGTTTTAAGAGGCAGCAATTTTTTCTATGGCGAATTATGACCCCTCCCCCTTTAAGATAGGGGACTCCCATTCAAATGAAATACATATTTCCTTATATCTCGAGAACCAATCCAGCAAATAGAACCAAATTTGGCATGTGGTGGTTTTCGGAGGCAAATTTTTTTCTATGATGAACTAGACCCCTCCCCTCTTTAGGAAGGAGGGCTTTCATCATCTAAGGTTGAACTCCTCAGAAACTTGCAAAACTAGAGATTGTGACAAAGGTCATCCGAGATTCACGGATTATGTACCACACAGGTTAATTTGTGGCAATACGAAGTTTGTCGGGTCAGCTAGTGAAGCTATCAATAGACACAAAGCAGGGCCTAGGTGCTACATTTCGTATTCGAAACTTGACCTTCTGTTTTTTTTTCAACAGACTTCGCAGCCAGCAGGACAATTGGGGGGGTAGTGCTACGATCCTAAAAGTTTTTTGTCCGGTATATACAAAGCGTGATCGGCTCGACTACTGTTATTACCGCGGCATAACGCTAGTGGTGAACGCCGGTTGTCACCACGTTGCACCGGTAGTACAAGGTTTCGAAACGAGTTATCTGGCGGGCGGGCTCACATCTTTATTTATTTCAAAGCAACGTACGATACAATCGACCGAGACCAGCTATGGTAGATAATGCACAAACACGGTTAAACCCGGGTAAACTGATACGACTGCTCAAAGCTACAATGGGTCGACTCATGTACGTCAAAAACGACATAAAAGGATACTAAACCGCTCACGGATGATACAAAAATTACTCCAAAATTGCAACAATGTACCACAAAAATGACAAGCAAAAAGCAAACTATTGGGCTTAAACGTATTTCTAGGACCTAAACCAAAGCCATGAGTATAAACTTCCTTCAGAACTTGACCCTTCTTTATCGACAGACTTCGCAGCCGGTTATTAGAGTACAGGAAAATTACGGGGCTAGTGCAAAAATTCTATTAACTCTGTAGCGGCACCGCCCAGTCGAGATTCGAACATACGGCGACTGGCTTGTTATGCCAGCATAATACCCCGAAGCTAACCGTAGGGGGGGATAAGACTTACCCCTTCTTTATCGACAGACTTCGCAGCTTTCTCTTATATTTATATGCTAATTTGTCACTGTCAACTGTAGCGCAGGGGTTTTAAACAGAGTACTGACATCTGTGCAGCATTAGTTTAAGCTTTGTACAAAGCGTGTAGGGAACCCGATCAGATGATTCTAACAAAACTATTTTAGAATTGTAGCTCCAGTTGATACGTCAATCAAAGTTTGTGATAGAATGTGATAGAAAAATTTGGGATACGCAAAATGTTTTACAAAAATTACGTTACTTATTACTTATTTCGTACCACGAATATATGGTGTTCTGTTAGGGGTCTGGTTATCGTTACAAACAAGGCTCTTATATATTAGATTCCATTTTGTTTCAATTGCCCAACTTCATTGTGAGTTTTCTCTAAACTTGGCTACCTAATTATCGTCGCAGTGAACATTTATGTAGTCGCACTACTTAAGTTCTCAACTGTTCACTATTCTTATCACTAATGACTATTGGGTATTAGCTATCTATTGCTTATAGCAAAAATTTGGTGTCTCATACCAACGCAAGCCAATCATCAGCGGATTAATGGCACCAAAGGTGGTTACTATTGACTATGGTGAAATGATATTTTTTGAAACCGTGGTTCTACAATTGATGAAGGGACGGTAGAGGAAAGTAATGATTTTTTTTTGGAAAATGGAGGGGAAAGAGTGGAAAGGTAAGAGGGGAGGTAATTGGTAGCTAGGCTTAACAAGTTGTCGTTGTGATTCCTACCTTTTGTCCAATGCTGGAAGGTGCATGGGTCGAACCAAGCTATTATCCGAAATTATAACCGTATTCGAATCCACCACCAAATTCCAATCCCCCAGGGTGTGTGGCTCGGTGGTACTTGTATTTGAATCATAGAGGCGCTGGACCAAAGGAGACTGCGCAACCCCCCTTATTAATGTAGGGACGTATCTGGCTTTGGGTTATTTTTAGACACACAAATTGTGCCTCTTCCTCCGTCTACTGTAGAAACCACCGACCGAGAAGTTTTAATCTAACTTGTTTTTACTTTCAGGACGACGACCCTTACGATTTTCAAGGTACTGCAAGGTACGTTGTTCGTCTGTCAGCGTATTAGCCGCGATTCTCAGCGCAGGTTTTCGGAGAAAGGCTCCGTTCCTGTGAAAATAGACCAATCTCAACAAAACTCGAGGCTGATCTACGGTGAAGTGGTAAATTGCAGACCTGCAACCTTAATTTATTACATAGATTTCATGATGAACTGGGAGAATTTCATCGTCACTCATATGATACGATGATTTTCCCGGGTCCAACGGATGCTTACAACGGCTACGTTTACGTCTGAAAAACATGTCGTAGATTAAATATTTGTGAATGTGTTTGGAATTTATGTCCATCTCCAGATATGAATTAAATTTTCAGCAATCGCGTGTGTACCTTTCGACCACCCGTGCAGATTGCTTAACGACAATGGAAAACGAGCAGAGCAGTATTGCTGATCCAATTTCACGCCTTCTTAGGAAGTGTTGGCCCGGCACGTCTTCGCAGCGACACAAGACATCATTCAACACATATGTAGTTATGTAACGTTACGTGTGAAAGTGTCCTCTCATGCTGTCCTCATGATAGAGATCGCTCCACGACGAGAAGGGGGCGACGAGGACGCTTGTAGCAGCAGTCGGGAGATGAAAAGTGAAAAATGTTCCCATTTTGGTCCATTCCATTGTGCTCTCTGCCGCCGTTTTGGCTTGGAAAATAAAAGGACACGCGCTTTTCCTTTCTGTAAATAGATATACGAAATGCGTTTGATGGTTTGTTAGTCTTCTGCTGGTGTTGTTTCGAGTTTGCCGATGGTAATCTCATAAATTTTTCACCCGTAAAACATCTTTCTGTCGGCTACTACAGGGATGGTTGCGATTTATGAACTGAAAAGTGAAGAATTATTGACACACTCGGCGTACTGTTGCGAAGGTTAAAACGATTGGGCAGAACTGGGGTCCTTGGGGTAGTGCGTGACCCACGACAGGTTCGGAATGAAAATGATTCACAGTAAGCAATGATTTTGAGATAAGATAACTTTTTTAAGTTCATTTCGTGTGACAAAAAATACGTTTGCCGGATTCATTGATTGTAGAAGTTGTTAGCAAGTTTGGCTCGAAACAAATGCTCACTCTAACGTGAATGTCATTATTCTATGCGCTGCACGAAGCGATTAGGCCGAGCCATCAGTAGCTATTATATCGACTGTTTGTAAATTGCCATCAATTTCAATCAATTCTTTTTTGGCTGCTTCTGCTCAGTATTCATAGAAAAATGGAAAATAGAATATCATCATTCATCTAGTTTCAATTTCTGTTAGTTACCCATCCTCTGGGCTAGCCTGGCTTCCACTTCCACGCTGATTGGAACCACCCAATTCATTGCACTCGGTCAGCATTCCAATACTCGCACATAGTACGAGCAGAATCCTGCTTTACCGTATTTAAAGACGATGAAAATTTCCGCGTTGAACAGGCTATGAAAACGAAAAAATAGCATGAAAATTGAATATGCAGATCCCGACCTAACGTGGTGGGGACCCATCAGTATCGATTACCACCTCTGGAAAATGAATATAAACAGTTAGTCCGGAGAGTCCCTGTTAATGGAGCGACTCGAACCTGGCTAATGCCAGTTCAATCACGATCCATCGTCTCCTGTTTCGCAATTGCCTGCTGCTGCTACTTCCGGTACGGCTAGTGGCAAAAATCGATACAAACCATCAACGGGTAACCCAAGGATCACAACACGCCAGAGATGCTAATCTCTACCGTCATCATCGCGTGTCCTCAGGCCCCGGCCGAAGCACCACATACGTCGAAGCTTATCAACGACGGCCAACGGTCTCGTCTTGGATTTCCGATGGGTGCACACCGGTAAAACAGCGCCACTATTGCTGCCGGTAATAACGATAATACTGCTAATACGAAGTAAACTCTTTTTATGGCCTATCTACTCCTTCCCAGGTCCCAAAATGGCGAGCGACCAATGCGATAGGGAAAACATAATGGGAGAGAGAAATGGCGAGCGATGATGATGATGCAATGCAAGCGGAAGCGAAGCTCACTTTTTCAGAACCATGTATAGCTTCCGGTGGTACACAAACCCTATCGTCGGTGCTGGCTGCTCTCGCCTTCTCTATCTCCGGCGCCGGTGGTTTTCAACGAAACGGAGCATTGCGAAACCCCTCTTGGCCTGGCAGGTGGCTTCCGATTAAGGGGGATTATACTTCTGCTTGTGAGAACCCATTTTCGACGGGTTTTACAGAGGTTTTCCAACGCACAGTGGTCCGGAAATCAAAAAACCTGGCAGAAACCCCATTTTTCAAGTATTTTAAAATGACTTAACAACTTCACAATTTTTATCTACAGACTCACATGAGCTGTAATTCCAACTTTGGTTACTCTAAGACAAGCTTTTCCAGAGATTTGGTCATTTGAACGAAGCAATCAACGTAAAAGCTGAAAAATCACTTAAAAAAACAGTTATGGTAAACTTGACTGATGCGCGATTGTTACTGAAAAAATATCATAAAACTCGACATGTTTAGTTGAAAGAAGATTGCTATAAGTCATTCGGGAGGTTTACTCGATCTTAGACAATAATGGTCTTGAAAGCCAGGCTTAATTGTGTAAAAATATGAAAAAATACCTGAAGATCGTTGGATTGATAGCTATAACTTCTGGAACCCGTCGAGTTCCGCTTTGTAACTAGATTCAGCATATTGATATAGATGTATAGAAACGATTGAACCCAAATTTAGCTGCTACTTTCTGCAATTAAGAAAGTACAGACAGAAAAACGTGGATATATACGAATGCAAATGCGCAAATTTGATATATTACACGTGACCCATACAAAGTATTGAATTTCTATATAGCAGGCGTTGATAATTTAGCCAGTTTCCGGTATTATTGGTTTATACGAGAAGCAAAAATATTAATCGAGATTTTCCTAGTTAAATTGTTAGTTGATTTTGGAGTAGTTTTGGTATATGCACCTACTATCAAAAGTAAGTTTTTAAAACGTGTTCTTAGAATTCCGTTATTTTACGTATGAGAAATCAGTTACAGGGCAATATGAAAAATTACTATATATCAAGAAAACAGCTGTTCGAAGCCATTCATCATCCCGTAGAATGCAACAAACAGGATCAGAAAGTGCATTTATTCAATTACGTTGTCGATCTTATGAAAAAAGAAAATATGTTTGAGAGCGAGAATATGAATTTTGACCTCATTAAAAAACAAGTTTTTCTTCTGGCCAACAAGTTTTTTTCCCGGTGGGATAGCTGTCATCGATCTTTAAATTATTTTTATTCAAAAAATGCATTGTGGCTTGCCAAAGAGGAGTGTTTTGGTGAAGAAAAACAAGGAAACGTATACGTAGCTCACAGTTCTGGACGACCATCCTTATCTTTTGAGGAATCATCTAGCAGAACAAAACGTTTAAAAACCGAGTGTTTGAGAGAAAAGTATTCAGCAAGGGAGCTCCTGTATGCTGCATTCATGAATCTTCGAGCTGAAGGCTACGAAAAAGCTGCTAAAATGGTAAACAACATATACAAAAATCTACCAAATTTCGATGAAAAGTTTGAGCAAACAGATTTGGTTAAGCCGCCAGTGAAGCTTAGTGCTGAGGAAGGAGTTTCGCTTATAATAGAAGCTGACATGAGCAAAGCTCAATACCTTCTACTAAGGTTTTATTAAAAGTGTGTAGTTCATTGAAATTTTAAGTTTATTTTTATTTTTGTTTTTATTTAGATCCTTGTCGAAAAGTCATAATGCGGATATTTTTCCATCTTATCACGACATCCTAGACGCGAAAAAAAAATGTTATCCTTCTCAGGATGCTTTACGAGTAACCGAGATGAGCGCGGAGATCAGGCTCCAAAGTCTTTTAGATCTTGACGCCAATCGGCTATTGGAACTACTGAAAGATAACAAACGACTATTAGAAGATGCACAAGTGGGTGATTTGGTATTGTCACACAAATGGGGATGCGATGGTAGTAGTGGTCATGCTCTCTATAAACAATACAGCGAATCGTTAAATTCTGATGGATCTATATTGCTCACGGCAATAGTTCCGTTGCAGTTGCGGATACTTGAATCGATTGACCCAGCTGATGTGTTCTGGACGAATCCTGCACCATCGTCAGTTCGTTTCTGCAAACCACTGCGTATTCAACACATTAAGGAAACAAAACAAACCCTGCTAAACGAAGAAAGGCATTTTAATGAACAAATCGCTGCCCTTCAGCCATCAAAAGTTACTTTGTCGAATGGTAAAGTAATCAAAATCCATCATAGTTTGAGCATGACAATGATAGATGGAAAAACGAGGACTATACTCACCGGCACAGCTTCAATGGCCACATGTAGCGCATGTGGTGCCACACCATCAAAAATGAATGTAAAAACCGTTATTAATCGGCCGGTTGATACAAGCACCTATAAGTATGGGCTCTCCGTGCTACATTGCAGGATCAGATTTCTAGAATGCATCCTTCATATTGGGTATAAATTGGAGATAAAGAAATGGAGCGCCAATGAGAGTTTGTATGGAAAACGAAAGGTACGTATTCAGAATGAACTAAGGAAGGAACTGGGAATTCTAGTGGATATGGTAGTACAAAAATCGGGAAACACAAACGATGGTAATACTGCCCGTAAGTTTTTTGAAAATGCTTCTACGGCTTCCACTATAACAGGAGTGGATGAGGTATTGATACTACGTTTCGGTGCTATATTAAATGCACTTGCGTGTGGATATGCGGTAGATGTCGAGAAATTTCGACAATATTGCCTTGAGACGGCTTATTTATTTGAAGAGAAATATGGCTGGTATTATATGCCTACATCCATTCACTACGTTTTAATTCATGGAGCAGACATAATTTCCGCACTGGAATTGCCAATTGGAGTATACTCTGAAGAAGCACTTGAAGCGCGGAATAAAAATGTAAGATCTTTCAGAGAACACCGCACCAGAAAGATATCTCGTAAAGCAACTATGACGGACTTGATGCAGAGGCTTATTTTAACTGGGGACATACTGTTTTCTTCGAAACGTGTATTTAAATCTAAGGATGAAGAACATATTGAAGACCCAGTGCAGAAATTATTGAAATAAAACGATTAGTGCAAATTATATAAAACTTTGAAAATATTTCAAATAAATTGAAAATTATTAGTAAATATGTCATTTGTTTCGTTTAATTTATCACCCTTAATTTAACTAAAAATATGGAAAAATTTATTTTTATTTTTATTTATATGTTTTATTCAAAACATGTTGAATGAGTATTTTTTAATTATTATTCATCACACTTTCATATATATTACGTTTCTTTTAAACTTTCTTCAGCTTTATAATAATTAGTTCAAACGCGTCAAAATTAGGCATTTTAGGCTTAAATTGAATTATTTGCGTAACAGGTTCGAAAATTCGAAACAAACTGATCCTATTAAAATGACATTCAATTCGATAGCTAATGCAACATCGAAATAAAATATTAATCATTTCGACCTTTGATTTACATTTTATACACTGATAGTAAAGAAATAATTAATATATGTAAAGAAAATAGATAATATGAGCAAACCTCTCACACTTCTAGGTGAATTATTATGAGGCTTAATAGTATAGAAAATCTTATCAAACTAGCGTGACTGCTGATTGTATAAACTAAACGAGATGACACAGTGTCATTTCAAATTATGCTCTTACCGTTAAAATAAATGGCATGAGAAAGGTGCAATAACCATTCTAGGTGAACTCAAATTAACAAATTGCAATAAAAAATATTGTATGGTAATCAAATAGCTTTCTAATGAAACTTAAAGCACTCAAATCTTCCAAACAGTTCCGATAAACAATAATTAAACGTAGGTATGATATTGTTGATCATATGTTTAAGGGTTAAATTTAAATGAAAGGGTTAATAACCTATTGGATTATCTTAAATACATCCCCTTTGTATTTGAACCAATGTTTTAGAATATACCCAACGTCTAGGAGGTTGATTTGACATTTCTGCCAGCTTTTTTTGATTTTGGACCACTGTGCAACGGTAGAATCATTAAATGTCTTTTTCGGAAAATCAACATTTTTTGTAATTATACTATTATACTAATATAGTGCATAAATTGGATAAATTTTCCGATGAAGCTACTTTTTTCGAATTCACAGACGTCAAATCGAAAAATGTTATGGATTTACAGCTTTTAGAAACAGTTCCATAATTATTTGAATTCCGACAAGTCGATTTACGGGTAGATCTAAATATTTTCATACCATAGAATTAATTAAAACACGCATTTCTTTTGAATTCCCTTAAGAACGGGGCAGGATATGCCAAAGTGCGTAGTATTGTGCAGATAAGTTGAATATGCGTTTTTTATTTTCCAGTTATATTGTTTGGGAAACATGTTGAAAAATTGTGGCGTAGCGGTAGCATGAAACGTAGGATCAACTGGAAAATGATTTAAAACAGCGAAGAAGTGGATCCTTAGGGTGAAGATTGCAAGGCTTCTGTCTGGTTTAAAATCGGATCTTTTGTTTTGGTTATAAAATGGGGAAGGCAAAATGAGGAGCGTCCAATATAGCCCTAGCCATGCCAAGCTCCTACCTAGCGCCTCCACGTGGCCATACCTGGTAATGCTCTATTAAGTAACCAGCCATACCAGACGAAAAAATTAAATTAATTATTAGAAACACTTATGGAACCTCAAAGGACGCCACTCTATTCCATTCGAAGGATTGCTGGTGAGATTGTTCTATTTTTGCCCATACATACCACATTTCATCTTAATATTATATTATTAATAGTATTATTATTGATATATATGTGGATGTGGCTGGATGATGGAGTAGATTGCCAACCTGAATCCTTAAGGTCTGAAGCAAATATGGCAGTTCTCAATTCTCAATCCTAATGCTAGAAGGCGGCTCTTATAATCCCGGAATGCGCACAAGAGCCTCTGCTTGTGGGTCCGCCCAATCCCTTTTGGCCCTTCTGCATTAGTGTGATATTTATTTGATAATCAAATTTGGATCTACTGTAATTCTACCTACATACACTGGCAGGTTCTTTAAAATCGGGTCTTTTGTTTTTATTTGTTGTTATTTTTACTACCTTTAATAGACGCTACAAGCTATTATTGATGATGAGTTGTAATGTGCACACAATAGTTTGCTGTTAAGGTGCAAGCACGGGTCATTGATTTCTGGGACTTCAGAAACAGTTTTTATGCTCAAAATAATAATAAAGCTCATGAAACTGTTTACACTTGATTCTTTGCATCAGTCAGAACACAATCACAAAGCTTTGTGGTCATATTTTTTTTCTTTTGCGAATAAAATCTGTTGCTGAAATGCAAACAATCAATGACGCGTGTTAGAACCTTAAGTTGCAAAATTAATCTGGTTGATGTATCATCCACGATTCCCAAGAATCCGTTTACATAGGGATTTCGAGTCATCACCACCACCATCATCATCACCGTCGCCATCATTATCACATCATCATCATCATCATCATCATTATCATCATTATCATTATCATTATAATATCATCATCATATCATTATCACATTGTCATATCATTTTATCATCCTATCATCTTATCATATCATCATCAACATCATCATCATATCATTATATCGTCATCACGTTATTATCACATCAGCAACTGATCATGATCTTCATCATCATCATATCGTCATATCATAATATCATCATTATATTATCATCATATTATCATATCATTACATCATATTACAGTATTCCCCCCAATAAGGACGCTTATAGGGTCCGCGTTAATCGAAACCGTGTTAATGGAGTCTACGTAGCACATGGGAATTGACTTAATTGGTTCTAACATGTAATAACTCGTGATCTTGACCGTATAGAACGTTGCTGTCTTCGACAAAGTTGTTCAGCAGATCGAGGGCTTTTCGTTTGATTATAGTATTTCGGAATTGCCTCACTGCGTGGCACTAGCGTATATGTAATATTTTTGTATATGCTGTATCTTGCGCTGCTGATTATCTAGAAAGCTGCGGTCTTCGGAAAGGTTGCTCAAATGACTACCACCTTCAAGATGGCATAAGAAATATCGCAGAATTGACTCACTACGTAGTGCTAGTGTATATGTAAGATGCTTAGACAGGCTGTATTTTGCGCTGCTGACTATCTAGAAAGTTGTGGTCTTCGGGAAGGCTGCTCAAATGACTAATGAAAAATAGCGCAGAACTGACTCATTACGTGGCACTAGTGTCTATGTAATATGCTTAGACAGGCTGTATCTTGCGGTGGTGACTATCTAGAAAGTTGCGGTCTTCGGGAAAGTTGCTTAAATGACTGCCACCTTCAAGATGGCATGGAAAATAGCGCATAACTGACTCACTATGTGGTGCTAGTGTATATGTGATATGCTTAGAGATACAGTCTTCTTGCGCTGCTGACTATCTAGAAAGTTGCAGTCTTCGAAAAGGTTACTTAAATGACCTTCAAGATGGTATGGAAAATAATGCAGACTTGACACAACGGACGGCGCTAGTGTATTTGTGATTTTTTTGTGTTTGCCATAAAACTCATGATTTTGGTAATGTACAAGAAGTTGCTTTCTTCGGAAAGGTTGTTTAAGTGACAGCGGTTATTTAACTAGTAACTAGGCTAGTAACTAGCCGCCCAGTCAGCCTCGAGGTACGATGCTGGTCTAACAAGCTAGTCGTCGTATGTTCGAATCTCGGCTAGGCGGTGCTTGCTAGTTAGAGTCAATAGGATCGTTGCACTGGCCCCGTAACTTTCCTGTACTCTAACAGCCGGCTGCGAAGTCTGTCGATAAAGAAGGGTAATGTCTAAAGACGGTATAAACCCATGGCTTTGCTTACTAGGCGAAAAAAAACAAATTTTTTATCCCGCAAAAAAAATTGAGATTTTCAGGAATTTTTACTTGAAGTTTTATCGTGAAACCCGAATCTAGTTTTGCTTTTCATGTATACGTTATTATTTTCCATGCAAGACCTTCCGAAATAGGGTCAAAATCGGAAGAATTTTTTTTGCCGATTTTCGGAAATTATATTATTTGTACTTCCACTTTTGTTTCGTGCTAGAAGCGTCAACACTCCGTACACTCTTTTTTCGAGTTCTTTAGGCAGCAAAACCCAGAGATCATTGATTTTATACAAAACAAAATTTACTCAAGTTTAACAAAAATTTGTTTGCCTCCCGATTTTTAAAGCCAATTTTAAAGGACGGGGGGACAAAAACTTTAAAAATAATTTGCAATGGCCTAAATGTTGCTAGAGAATAAAATTGAGCGTTGAACGTTCAGCATTGCAAGGTACAGCCTGTATAAGAATACTACATATACGCGCCGCGAATGAGATCTGCGCTATTTTGCATACTACCTTGAAGGTGTCAGTCATTTGAATAACCGTCTCGAAGACCGCAACTTTCTAAATAGTCAGCAGCGCAAGATATAGCTTGATAAGAGTATTACATATACACTAGCGCCACGTAGTGCGTGAGTTCTGCGCTAGTTACCATACCACCTTGAAGATGTCAGTCATTTGAGTAACCTTCCCGAAGACCGCAACTTTCTAGATAGTCAGCAGCGCAAGATATAGCCTGTAGAAAAGTATTACATATACGCTAGCGCTACGTAGTGTGACAATTCCGCAATAATATAATCCAATGAAAACCCGTTGATGTACTGGACAAATCTGTCGAAGACACCAATCTTCTATACAGTCAGGATCACGAGTTATTCCATGTTGGAACCAATTAAGTCAATTCCCATATGTTATGTAGACTCCAATAAGGACGTTCGACCGCGTTAATGGAATCACTCGAGGC
The DNA here is from genome assembly GCF_943734655.1 of Sabethes cyaneus. NCBI lineage: Eukaryota > Metazoa > Arthropoda > Insecta > Diptera > Culicidae > Sabethes > Sabethes cyaneus. The sequence goes on from NC_071353.1 coordinate 15,216,415, forward strand.
CGTCCTTATTGGAAACGTTCTTATTCGAAACCGCGTTATTCGGGGGACTGCTGTATATCATTGGCGGGCCCGTAAGCACAAACCTATTGGATTTCACGTCTACTTGTATATGCCACAGGGAACAAAAGGCATAAATTGATATGATCCACACGGATTTCAAGGCTGCGTTCGATCGTATATAGAGCATAAAATACTGCTGCAGAAAATCTCGTAAATTAGCGCATCTCAGAATTTTACAAAATGGCTCAGTTCCTACCTAAAGCTTGCTTCAGATAGTATCGGAACCAAAACAATTGCGTGTATTTCAGTTATTTATTTTTGAATTCAAGATCCTTTCTCACACGACTGTAGCATTTTCTTTAAACTTTTAAGAAAAAATACGGTTAAAATTATTCGTCTCAGTTTCGAAGGAATTCTCGAACTTTTCCTGTGATATGGCTCATTGGGTGGCGCACACTTTCTTCGTCTATCGTTTTGTTTGGGATCTTATTCCAACAGGTCTTCATCTGATTGATGTCTTCGACAGATTTTCGCTTTGCCTTGAGTCTCCTCTTCATGATTGACCAGTATTTCTCAATAGGGCGCAACTGAGGGCAATTGGGTGGGTTAAGGTCTTTCGGAACAAACTCGACCCCTCTCTCTGCATACCATTCTCGAACGACTTTGCTGACAGCTTGCCAACTCTGGCCAAAACATCACGGGATGGTGGTGGGATCGAATGAACGGCCAAATTCGTTATTGGAGACACTCCTTTCGGTACAGTTCCGAAGTCATAGTCTTATTTGTAACGAAAGCTTTCGTTTTTCTGCCACAGCTGCAAAAGTCCTGCCAAATTATAAATTTTCGTGCAAATTTGTCGACAAAAACAAATTTGAATTTGCTTGGAACATTCTCTCGAGCCGTTGCCAAGTAAAATTTTTGACCTGGCATTTGCCCGAAGTCAGCCTTGACATAGGTTTCATCGTCCATCAGAAGACACCCGTCGAACTTGGTTAGCACACGGTCGTATAGCTTTCAAGCACGGATTTTTGCTACACTATTCTGTTTTATGGTTCGGTTTGGCTGTTTGCTAGCTAAGTATGACTTGATTCCTTCCCGGTGTCGAATTCTCGTCACGGCACTATGGGCAGCACCGAATTTTCTGGCCAAATCACGTTCCGACAGATTGGGATTCCTCATGAGGGTGTTCATAATCTTACCACGCAGTTTCCGGTCGACAGTTCCACTCCGATGATTAGCTTGAGGCTTCCAAATCGTCGTCAATGTTTCCTTATACGGTATTTCTGGGCAATTTCGGCTGTTTCGCTAGCCTAGATGCAGACCACAATGGATTTTCCAAACAACTGTGCACAATTTTTTCCCTTCTTTCGGTTTCCATGTTGTTTGTTTACAAAATACAGTCGTTTTGCGGAATGTCAAAAATACATAGGGAAAGCTAACAAAATTTCCGATATGTAGGTGCAAAGAACTTCCTAATCCAAATCCACCAAGAGCGTCACAATATGAGCAAAAGTTAGTTCTAATTCTAAATGAAGCAAACTTTATGTGGCAGAGTTCTGCGTGTGCAGCATGACTCCTGCTTCTCTTCCCAGTTTACCAACCTCTCGGGTGTACCACAAAGCAGTAGCATGGGACCGCTTTTGTTTTTGCTGTTTGTGAACGATATTGTTTCGCTGCTTGAAGTTGGATGCGCGCTGATTTATGCTGATGATTTGACATTACTTTAAGCAGTTCATTCTAAAGACGATTGTATTCGGTTTCAAAGGCTCTTGGATGTGTTTGTTAACTGGTACGAGAAAAATTGGCTTGTTATCAGCATCACAAAATGTCAAGTGAAGCACATGAAGTAAAGTCAAGGAGTGCCCATGGAAGATAGTAATGTCCCACCATATGATGTCCAAGAAGTCAACCCGAGAAATCGGGTTGCAGAAGACCAACAAAGTCGCTGGTAAGGATCGCCTACCGGCATAGCTTTATAAAACTGGCCAAGAAACGCTGGTAATGGCTGTACACTGGATTATTTTCAGAACGCTACCGGTTACCGGAGGAATAGATAGAAGGAACGATTCGTCGCATTTACAAAAAGGGTGATCGGCTACCTATAAGGTACACTACTAGATCCTGCTACGCCGGCTGTCACCGATAGCATAGGTTTTCGTAGCGAATTACCAGGCGGATTCCATGGGGCCTCGCGCAATTACGTACCAAATTTTTATCATCCCACAAATCTTGCAGGAATTTCGGGAGTACAAGGTATCCTTGCATCACATCTTTATTAATTTCAAAGCAGCATACGATACAGTCGATCGAAACCAGCTACGGCAGATAATGCACGAACACGGTTTTCCGGATAAACTGACGCGACTGATCAGAGTTATATTGAATCGAGTGATCTGCTTCGTGCGTGTCTCAAGACACTCTCGAGTCCCTTTGAGAAGGCTTATCCTGCATGTTGTTCAACATCGTTCTTGAGGGGATGATCCGACGAGCGGGCATCGAATAGAGAGATACGATTTTTACCAAGGGTAGCCAACTCCTAGGCTTTGCAGATGTCTACGAGGATTAGGCCAAAAAATGTAAGATAGCTCGACCAGTTCGAAAGTGATTTGCGGCTTCTGAGACGATTGGGAAATGTTCATAGTTTTCCATTTTAGCTACCTTTTAAATTATAAGCAAAACCAGTAACACAATATCATTTTTTATAGATAATTTTTCTTCCAGGACTTCAGTTTCGAATGGGACCAATTGCATATCAGACCACTAAGCGGAGTGAAAAAGCAACAACCTTGACAAGCTATATCTATGAAAATAAATTTAGTCTTTATCCACCAGTTTTAACGATGTCCAAATTTAATGTCTTCTCCAGAAACCTACTAGCCAACCGGAACCGGAGAGTTCTAGAATAAAGAAACGAAATCAATCGTCCTTCATGCCTATCGAACCGAAAAACCACACCACATCATCGGTCACCGACACTTATCGGCGGCTGGTATCCCACGCCGTCGAAACAACACTACCGGACTGCAACACACATCTCTTCATCCTTTTTTTTCTCGCAAGGCAGGCCCAAGACCCAGTGAAGCGTTAAAAGTACACATCACACAATTATGATCCAACGAGAAGCGTAAAATTACCGACTCCCTCCCCTGTGCATCATCCTGGGTATAATTTTCCACATCCACTATGGCACTGTGGACTGGTTAAAAGGGGAGCCACACGCGTGGTGCAGAAAGTTTCCGCTTTTCAATGAGCTGAAACGGCCGATCCAAAGATCCGGCCATAATTGAAACTATTGAGCGATAGTACATTGCAACACCTTACAAGTTAAGCAAGTGGCAGGTAGTGCACTACTCATTAGCAGCTAGTTGTGCACCATCTGACCAGCGTCATCAAGGAAGGAGAAGAGAAAAAAAAAACCGGCCCTAATTAGACAGATGGAAAGGATTTCTTTCGGTAGTGGGCGAGTCACACAACTCTCGCAGGAGTCGGCACACTAGTTGAATATAAAACCACTCATTACGACGATTATGACTTCTGCTGTTCCAGGGCCCTGGAACCGAGGAGCTGAAGAAATCAGCCGGGAAAAGGGAGAACCATTAAATGAATTTAATTCATTCTGGCTGGGTTGGCCACTTCCAGCAGTTCAGAGAAGAGCGAAAAAAAAAGGTTCAGTCGAGTACACAGTACAGTACACCCCGTTATCTTTGCGGTAATTAGTACCAGTAGCGAAATCACAGTTTAATTGCCCCCGGGCTGCCTGGATCATGTGGCAGCTGGCTGTGGATGGCGGTTATCGCGGTTTAGCAAGTAGCTATAGTAAGTAGCATATGTGAATGGAGAATCTTTTATGAAAACTAGCAACTACGACTGATTCTAAGTTATGAATATAATAGTACAGCACGTTGGTCACGTATTTCTTAGAAATTTCAAACTTGTTGATTGTCGAGATTACTGCGTAATCTATCAAAAACTATGCTCCAGCGTAATCCACATTAGCTACGCTGAACCAGAAAACGGATTATTTTACGAGCAATAAAATCACAACTTCTACATTCCACCTGCCGCTTTTTCATGCCTGCATCAAAAATCAATAACAGAAAAATTATCGACAAAAATACATCGAAGGAACCACACAGACACTTACACAACACACAACCGAAATAGAATTTATCGCCACGCCACTGACTGTCGTTTGCTATTGGTGGTGGTTCCCCACTGTCACCGGTGCATGAGCGATAAGACGATTTCTCGGCAACCTGCCAGTCCAACAACAACAACCATCACCCCCACCCACCGGCTTTAAACGATTTTCGCATCGATCCACCTATCCACCGCCGCGGTGAGATTGTCAATCCAATTCATATTTAATTGATTGGAAGTAATCTCTGATGTATGGATTAAATGGATTACTTTTCATTCACCGCAGCAGCCAGCCAGGCTTCCGTACAGGATTCGATTTGGTTGGAGGGACTACTATTGACTTTGACTTTTCCACCGGAAGAAGATGTGCATTTGTTCTCGACCGGTGCAGCGTGAATTTCTCCCTCGTATTGCCAGAAACAACAACGACAGCAGCAGCACAGGTTGGTTGCTGCCGCGTCGATCGAGACTAAGTGAGTGAAAATCGCTATCTTCTTCAAAGGATCCAGCCGGTTGAGTGAGTTATATGGTTAATGTACGCCCCCCCCTCCCCCTTCAAAAGGAATACTATTTCACAGGCTGATTCCGTATTTGGAAATTAAAGCCTAGCCTTCGATGGGTAGCGGAATGTAGCATGGGAACGAGGCGGTTTGAGTTAATTTGAACTAATTAATCTATTTTTTTAAAACAAATTTCAACATTGACTGAAGTTTCTGGAGCGTCTTAGTGGAATGGGAAACCTTCTTTAATTTCAAATTTTAACATGCTCTGATGAAACAATAAAAATCTTCATATATTGGTTCTGATTTAAAGGAAATAGAAAAGCGACAAATTATAAGATCACGATTTTTCAGCCGTCAGACGGGAGAACCTATCATATTTATAATGTGGAATACAGTAAAGCCAGCTTGAAAGGTATCACCAAAATCAGTCTAGAATCTACTCAGCAACAAAACGTTTCGCAAGAAAGTAAGTTAGAGTTGCTGTTGTTTGTAATTGTACTGATTGAACAACCGGCCAAGTTCCGAAAACAAAATGTATCATCTAGATTTTGCTTTTTATACAATTCTAGAATCCTTAGAAAAGGTGAAATAAATCGCCGAAACGTCGGGTAACTTAAACCAAAACAATCGTTTGCTACATCCACTTTACTGATAAGCCGAAAACCGTCATACAAGAATGATTTACAGTCGATAAAATTTCTGCCTACTTATTTTTATATGATTTTAATACCTATTCGTCGTTCAATCTACTGCAGTACAGCAAGGGTGCGGCGATCATTTACGCTCATTGGACTGTACTGCCTCGTAGTAGCAAAATCTGTAAAAGTCATGCCCTCCCAAAATGTCTGGTAGAAGTATCGAATTGGCATTTTGACTATAGCATAAAATTTCTGAGTAAAAGGGGCAAATCAGACCCCTAGAAAATATTGTATGGAAATAAAATTTTTCATACTCCTTTTTCCTAACATTCTTATACTTTCCTTATCATAGAATATCAAATTATAGAAAGTTTGTGCATGATCCTTTTAAAACAATTAGAGAGTAGGGGTTAATGGTGCAAAATGGGCTACTTCTCGTCGAGACCATCACCAATCGATTTCTCGAGACTTGTTACACACCACAAGAATTACTTTTTACCTCTTGAAAACAGCGCACAATCGGCAAAAACGAGCTCGTAATCCCAAGAATGAGAAGGCGCTATCTTGGAATCTTACAAGCGAGGGATTCCACGCCAAGTGACGAAAAAATAATATATTTTTTAATTTATCATTTTTGATTTAGCTCTTTGCATAGCTGTTCTCCTTAAAAATGGTGTCATTTTATCATATCAGGTATTTTTTAAAGGTATTCATTAAATCCATCCAGCAAATGATGAAAATTAGAATGGCTTTCCTTATTACGACCGGAATTAGAAAAAGACCCTAGCGCATTTTTTAAAAATTTTATTTTTTGACATGTTAAAGGTAACAATATACATTACTTTTTCTGAAAGTTTCATTGCTGGCGAATGAAGGGCAAATAAGTAATAATATTTTGAAAATTTCATGTTTTTTCTATTTTCACCAAAAATATTTTTTTACAGTGTTACACTTTTTCTAAAGATGAAAATTATAATAAGTATATGAGTAAATAAGTAATAAGTAATAAGTAAATTTTAGGACTCCTTCGTTCCTCTGACCAGTACATTTAACTATAGGAGAGACTTTTGCACTGTCAAGAGGCTTCAGTGGGTAAATATATAGAATTCAGCAAGAAGGGAAGGGGACAGCATGAGGGGACTGAGAATAAACCCATGCTAAAGCCACTTGACTTCGAATGGCTTGATTCTACTAAGATTCGAACCCACGACCACTCGCTTGTCAAAGCAGACTTGGTAACCTTGCGGCTACGGAGCCCCTCTAGCTACAACTTTGCTGAAGACACTATTTCGATCAAATAAACCATTTTTCCAATATAAAATACTAGCTGACCCGACAAACTTCGTATTGCCACAAATTAACCTGTGTTGTACATAAATCATGAATCTCGGATAATCTTTGTCACAATCTCGAGTTTTGCAAGCCCCCCAGGGGGCGGGTCACCGGCAACACTCGCGACCGTCTCGTCCTGAATGATCTAGTGTTACTATAGATAGTTTTTGTGGTCTTGTATTGACTAATGTTTTATGGAAGAGTCTCGAATTTCTCGAGTTCGATTAGTTTTTGAGTTTCGCGGTGATACGCGGTGGTATTGTAGATCTTGGAGAGAATCAGGCAAAACGGATGACATTAATTATACTGTTTAATTAGCTTTTATCATGATTTTTGGGGATAATAGGGCAAAATGGACCACTTCCCGAAGTCTGCGCAGGATGAAACCATCACCAATCGATTTCCTGCATTTTTTTACATAGGAATAGGTATCTTGTAAGATTCTAAACCAGCGGCTTCTAAAAAAAGTTATGTGGTTTCGAACAATAATATTTTTATTGCCGTAGGACTACGTCTTACCGCAGGGTGTCAATAACTTATTTGCACCGGACGGATAGCTCTTAGCGGACTTTTTAAACATAAAATGGTTGCAATCGTTGATTAATGATATTTAGTCAATTTCTAAAGCATTTACATTAAATTTTTTCATATCGAAAAAAGGTCTCGATTTTGGCACGGTTTCGATTTTGGCAACATAGGCGACACGCATTTGTTGACAAATTCAAAATCCTACTGTACTGCAGTTCAGGATCTGGAAGGAAGAACAAATGCCGAAGCAGAGGTTGGATAGCCTTATTGGTCCTATTTTTAAAAAAGGACATCGACTCTATTGTAAAAACTATCGAGTCATTACATTGCTTTATTCTGCCTGTAAGGTGCTTATAAGCTGCTTTCTCGTGTCCTGTTCTGTAGACTGAGACCGTTAGCGGAGTTGGTCGGCGAGTACTAAGCTGGTTTTCGTGAGGGTCGCTTTATGACGGATCAGATGTTTACCCTGCGTTAGTTACTACACAAGTTCCGGGAGTACAACTTGCAGAATCAGCATCTGTTTGTGGAATTTAAGGCGGCGTACAATTCAGTCAATCGAAATGAGTTGTGGTAGATAATGCTAGAACATGGCTTTCCGACGAAACCAATTACGCTGATTCGTGCGACGCAGGATGCATAAAAATCATGCGTCAGAATAGTGGGTGAGACCTCAGCTGCTTTCGTGAACGTTGGATAAAGCAAGAGGTACACTCTCTAACCTGCTATTCAACGTTGCCTTGGAAGGTGCAATATGAAGAGCAAATGTGGAAAGGAATCAAGCTATCATCACGAAATTTCACATGCTTCTTGATTTTGTGGATGACGTCGCTATCATCAGAATCAACCGTAGAGCAGTGTTTAAACGGGAAGCAGTGAGATTGGGATTTACCATTCACACCGCCAAAAGGATGTACATGTTGTTGGCAGGGAACGTGGGAGTCCAAATCTTCCTCTTCTTTAGCAGCATAGACTCGAGCTGGCTCGTGTTGTTTCAAGCACTCGTCTCCATTCAACTCGGTCTTGGGCCACTCGTCGCCAATTTCCTAGTCGTCTCAGAAGTCGCAAATCGCTTTCGACCTGGTCGAGTCATCGTGCACGTTGGGCCCCCCTGTTCCTGGTGCCGGTGGGGTTGTTGAAGACGACTATTTTCGTCGCACTGTCGTCCGGCATCCTTACGACATGTCCGGCCGACCGTAGCCTGCTAACTTTCGCTAGATGTACGATGGGAGTCTCCCCAAGCAGTGCCTGTAGCTCGTGATTCATACGCCTCCGCCACTCTCCGCTTTCAATTTGTACTCTGCCAAATATCGTCCGCAGCACTTTCCGCTCGAACACGGCAAGGGCGTGTATGTCCTCCGTGAGCAGCATCACGGCTTCAAGTTCATAAAAAACTACCAGTCTAATAAGGGTTTTGTATATTGTGAGCTTCGTGCGGTGGCGTATGCTTCCTGATCGTAGCGTTTTACGAAAGGCAAAGTAGGCCCGAATTCCCGCTTGGATGCGCCGCTGGATCTCCTTAGTAGTGTTGTTGCCCGCGGTTACCAGCGACCCGAAAAACACGAACTCCTCTACCACATCTAGTTCGTCGCCATCAACGGTTACCGTCCGTGGGAGACGCGCGTTTGTTTCCTTTGAGCCTCTTCCTTTCATGTATTTGGTCTTCAACGCATTTATTTTTACCCTAATTCTCCTAGACTCCGCTTTCAGTCAGGCGTAGATTGCCTCCGCCGTCGCAAAGTTCCTGCCTATGATATCGAAGTCATCTGCAAAGCCTAGAAGATGTCTACCCTTGGTAAAAATCGTGCCTCTCGTTTCGATGCCCGCTCGTCGAATCAACCCCTCAAGAGCGATGTCGAACAGCATGCAGGACAAACCGTCACCTTGTCCCAACCCCCGCCGCGTCTCGAAGGGACTCGAGAGTGTCCCAGAGATGCGTACGAAACACGTCACTCGATCCAATGTAGCTCTGATCAGTCGCGTCAGTTTGTCCGGAAAACCGTGTTCGTGCATTATCTGCCATAGCTTGTCTCGATCGACTGTATCGTATGCTGCTTTGAAATCAATAAAGATGTGAGCGTGGGTACGTTGTACTCCCGACATTTGGTTAAAATTAAGTTCGTAGTTGCGCGAGCCCCCATGAAACCCGCCTGATTGATTCCCTACGAAACCTTGTGCTATCGGTGACAACCGGCGTGACAGGATCTGGGAAAGTACCTTGTAGGCGGCGTTTACCAGCGTAATACCGCGATAGTTACAGCAGTCTAGCCGATCACCCTTTTTGTAGATGGGACAAACCACTCCTTCCATCCATTCCTCCGGTAGCTTTTCCTCCTCTCAAATTCTCGAAATAACCCAGTGTAAAGTCTTTGCTAGCGTTTCTCCGCCATATTTATAAAACTCTGCCGGTAGGCGGGCCTTCCCAGCGACTTTATTGGTCTTCAGCAGCCCGATTTCTCGGTTGACTTCTTGGAGATCAGGTGCTAGGACATTACTAGGGAATCCAAATGGTGTTCGTGTAGCCGAGGTGCAGCTGGATGGGGAACGATATGAAGTAGTTGAGGAATTCATATTCCTTGGTACGCTCGTGACATGAGATAACGATGTAAAGCGCGAAGTGAAACGACGAATTGCAGCAAAGGAATCGGGCTTAGATTGCGTAGCCAGCTGAAGTTTTGTCGTTTGCAAAATCGTACAAAACTGGCGTTCTACAGAAAACTAATCCTTCCGGCGACTTCCCTATGAATCATGGACGTTAAAGGAAGCTGATCAACGAGTGCTTGGGGTTTTTGAGCGTAGAATTAATCGATCAATACTTGGTGGCAAAATGGAAAATGAAGTGTGCCACAGACACATGAACCATGAGCAGTATCATGTATACAAATATGCTGATGTAGTGAAGGCAGTTTAATGTGCCAGGCTGTGGTGGGCTGGGCACGTGGCCTGGACGAAAAAGTGTATCCAAAACTATTTTCAGGAGAGAACCAGGAAGAGACACTGTAGACTTCGGGACATGGGCGCTGTTGAGGACGATACATATTCGGCTGGTTCTCGGAGGAATTGGAGAACGGTAGCCCAGGACTGGCAATACTGGAGGACAATAATTCGTTTGGCGCAGGATCGATGACGGACCGACGCCAAAAAAGTAAGTAAGTACCCTAGCAGTAAAAAAGCAAAGCCTTGGGCTTAAATTTCTTATTAAGACTTGACCCTTCTTTATCGACAGAATTCACAGCCGGCTATTAAAGTATATGACAGTTACGGGGTTAGTGCAACAATCCTACTGACTCTATCTAGCAGCACCGCCTTGCCGACATTCGAACATACGACGACTGGCTTGTTAGACCAGCATCGTACCTCGAAACCAACTAAGCGGTTATTTTTGAAAGCTGTTAACAGCGTTCATAGTACTTTTAGCTCGATCGATATTGGAGTTCCGCAAAGAAGTAACACAGGGCCTCTACTGTTTTTTACATTCCTCAATGATATTGTAAATTTGAAAAGCTTCAAGGTGTATAAAACTTTTCGTGGATGCTACGGTTTCCGTATGCCCTCCCACTAATGTTTAGTCTATTGTAAATGACATTGAACCAGATTTATTAATAATCAGTCCAAAAAATCTTAGAAGGTGAATGTCACGAAAAGTGGTATGTATATTATATTTTCAAAATCTGAATCTTCTAGAAATTTTCTGAGAGATCATTTGTGCAGTACAACAAGTAGAATGGAGATGAGGAGATTTCGAATTGGGGACTCCCCGATATTGCCTCTAACAAAAGTACCTTCGTGTTATGGTCATTTTTTGCTAACTAGCATCCGTTTTCTAATAGTTCTTAAAAAGCTACTTTTTGGGGGTTTTTAATATCTACATTAAAACTTTTTAAGCAGGAGGCACCTAATCCCCAGAAGCTGAATCTAATCCCCACTAACATTAAACTAACCAACTGATCTCTGATCTCAGAATTGAAACGTTGCCATGGACGACTGTCGACCGACTTACGATATGGTACGGTGCGGAACGGAACCGTACACCAAAAGCCAATCTTCCGGTTGAGCCTATTATACGGCTGGCTCGAAGCCAGCTAGAGCCAGCACTTTCTCCACCACGTCAACTCACCAGCCAGCAGGGAGAGAGGGCATTAACAATTCAAATCACCTTTCAATTTACTATCGGATCGGGGGCGGGAGAGCAAAATCAATCCGACCGACGGCGGCGAAGATGACGACGACGGCTGTGAGACCAGGGGACCTCTATTATCGTATCCATTCGAATCCTTTAACCCATTTGCCGGAGTTCATTTTCGGTTGTCAAATTTTATTATACGAAATACCCCGAACCCGAACGTAGGGGGGCCGGCCAACGGCAATAATCGGAAGCTAACTGGTCCTTCGGGGTGGACTGACGAACGCTAGCTAGCTAGCTAGAGGCAAGTACATTATAGTGAGGAGCATAAAATGCACCTGAACATCCGAGGACCACTACAACCGGCTAACCGAGGAAAGGATACGACGGTAATTGACTGCTCTGAGGGCGTAAGTCCCGTCTTTGGCTAGCTAGCGGAGAGTGAAGATGTAATGTTTTTATTTAATTTCGCTTTTACGAGGAACTAAAAGTGAGTGAAAATGAGGACAGCAGATGCGCGGTGGATCGAATGGGAGTGTGAAAAGTGTCAACATTCTTTCCGGGCATCTACGAGCGGATGGGATGGAGGGGGGTGGGGAGTCTGGGAACACATATGGATGGATCCGGTTGGTGTATAGTCCAGGAACCTAAGAGAGAGCTTGTTTCTGAAATATCATATGAAATTTATATCGTATTTTGGGTGATTTTACGGTCGAATGAGTTTGAATTTGCGGACGAAATTGTGAGGATGTGGCCCGAAGGGGGTGAAAGAAGTCATAGATGTTCTGGTTTGGGTCGTAAACGCTATATTTAGGAGAAAAATGATAACTGAGAGTAAATCGGACAGTGTTGCCACACCAAAATGGGATAATTGCAGAGGTGCTTTATTAGGGAATTTGAACTCTTAGCGGTTCGTATTCTCCGGTTAATCGAAGATTAATTTAGAATGGTAACATTCTGTCACTATCCCTTATCTGCTGGACAGAAATGCCCGTGGCACAAATAGCTCACACGAAATACACTCTACAGACTTTTCACAGTAGGTATATGCTAGAAGCCAGGGAGGCGAAAAGTACAGGCCCTAAATAAAATCAGAGAAAAAATGCACCACAGAAAACAAACGACCGAGAGCAAATCCTGCCACCGACGGCGACGCAAGGGAGACGGGGACGAATGGGGCTTAAGAGAACGAACATACTAAATATGTTATGAGGACACACATCGCATCTATCGGCAACGACCATGGCACAATGCTCGTTACGAGGACCGCTTCTTCTGTCCAGGCGTGTGTTGTGTAATGGAATGTTACAACTTCAGAATCAGAAACGACACACAGAGCTGGAGAGAGAGAGATAGAGAGACACCGACAGAACCAAGGTACACACCGGAATTTAAATCTTTTATTGGCTTGGCATGTGTGTGACGTGTGCAAAGCAGCGACCGGACAGACCAGGTATTTACATCGTTCGACTTGTTCAGCTTGCTGGGGGCAGAGGGCACCGGCGAGAGGGGCGCGGGTGGTGGACACTTTTCAGCACATTTTATCTCCTGCTTCAAACGCCCCCAGAGAATCCGGAACGGCAGAATGGGCTGCTTCCTGCTGGCCGACAACTTCACAGCGGAATATATCGTCTGTGTCATCTGCCATAATGCAACCCTTCCTTCCCTCCATCCAACCCCATTATGCGGCGGGCAATATAGTTTGTGAAGCTCTAATGATTTTATTTCCGGTCCAATTGCGCCAGTTCGGCCGGTTGTTCGGCGGGAACGATGACAACCGGCGGGAGGTTGGTGGTCTTTGGGATAATTGGTGGTTCTGGTTTAACATTGGCAATAGATTCTTGCGGTTTTCGGAGGGATCATATGGAAAAGTTCACCTTGTTTAGGATACCGAAAAGTGGTTAATTACGGTATGGAACGTAAGAGTCAAAAATTGTTTGTGAAAGTCTACTGTTTTCGAAAATTGCAAACTCAAAAATGCCTTATTCTAGAAAGTTAAAGTTTCATAACCGACATCCGTCCATCTATATATACGTAAAGAGGGTTCCAATACTTACCTTAACTCCGATGTGGACCGGAGGAAAATCTGCGTGCAATGCTGGTGGAAGTAGTGGTAATGGTAATGGAAGGGGGCAGGACATCATGGCCGCTACCTGTGGAGAAGCACAAGACAAGAGAAAACAAAGCACGTGGTTAGGCAAATATTAGACAGGCCGCGGTCGGGCAGTAATTAGAGTGGGTCGATGCATTGGGAGCACATCGAACATATACTGTGCACACGCGCTCGCAGTCGGTCGGTTGGAAAATAATCCAAACAGGAGCATCTTATGTTACGGTTTACCTGTTGCAAACCTCATCATGCCGAACGGATTGGCTGCAGCGAGCGCGCGGCATGTGCACATGAATGATGTTTCCTTCGGGATTCCGGCCGGACGAGGGCAGCAGCAGCAGCAGACGGGTGGGATAAATATAATGAACAACAATTATCTGGAAGTTATTAACATATCGCACTTGCTCTGCTTGCGGTGCTCGCGCTCGTGCGCGCAAAAGGAACACTGCCCTCGTCAGGCTTGGTTTCAGCTAGCCCTGCAAAATGAGTGAAGCAACAGCATGCTGTGTTGTACATGCATAATTGGATAGTCTGCTACCCGGTTCCGCAGTTCCGCAGCGAACGGCAACGAAAAACCGAACGCTTATCTGCTCCAGTCAAGATTAAACCGGTACGAAGGAACCAACCAGATCCCGACCGGTGCGCAGTTCGCTGGCTGGTCTAAATCTTGTGCTAAATAGGTGATGACAAAATACTTTTATTTTTTATAATTTTAGCTTACTCGGAGCTTTCATGATGTCTAGTGTGCTTGTAGCAACAAGTAATTGAGTACTGATATGCCCGTACGACATGCATTCACTCACACACCCACACACAAACACACTGCATCACAAGTAACAATTAATTAACATGTCATCTAAAGGATCCCTCCGCCGATCATCGTGTCTAAAGCAAGAGGCTATCGTTTGAAGTTTTCAGAAAGGAAATCCCTGCTAGAAGGGACGCCCGCAAAATAAGCACAACGACAAAGCGTGCTTTGTGCTTTCCCGAGACGCCAGGGGGTTGACACCGCCCGAGACGAGCCGAAAGCGGGATCGTGCCAAAATGATTAATAGGCTATTGATTAACGTGTGAAGTGAAACCAGTATCCTCGAACAGCTCAAACAGCGAACGTTTTGAGTGCAATCGGTGCTTGAGGGACTCTGTGCATATTAGAAGTCTCACCGCACCGCGCCGCCACCGCAGGGTGGAACCGGGAAAGGCGCTTTGGTGTGATTAGTCTTAATTTTCAGCGAATATGATAGGCTGTCTTGAGACTTCTTAGCGCGTTTTCAGCACGAGTGGAAAATTGCAGATTCCGGCAACCCGATTGTGCCAGTTGATGATTAACACCAATGGCGGGGTTTGTTGGGTGGATTTTGCAATTTTGCATAAGTCGAGATGCATACTAAAATAATCGGAAAACAATAGCTATTAGTACTGCAAAGTCTAGTTATAGAAAAAAATTATGTGAATGTATGTGATGAATTTTTTTCAAACTACTTGAACTTCAAATCGAAAACATATTTTTGAATCAAATTAAATACATTAAAAATATCGTTTATAGCAAAATCAATATTAAATATTTAAAACGAGCGGCAGTAGTTGAGTGAGTAAAACAATCGGATATCAACCGAAAAAGCGTGGGTGCGAGCTTCACCTGCCATTGCATCTATATCGAAATTGATTGGATAATCATTCTTCGCATCAGTCACTCCCTTCCTTTTTTAGAATAGTTTACGTCATGACCGCGTTTGAAGTTATATACGAGTAAATAAACAATAAAAAAATTAAAATAATTTTTCATGAAACAAAATTTTGGCTCTCACGTTTTTTAAGAAAAACCCGACTGAGGACAGTTCATTTTATAATCATTTTATAAAGTAGACAACTATTTTTAGTAGGAAACTGTTTATTTTCAAACAAGTTCATAAGATTGGATTGTATACTTATTTGAAAATAGATTAATGTATGGGTATGAAATGAGGAAGGCAACTAGGAAAAAAGTACAATGGCTTATGCCTAGTGGCACGGGCGCGGGCTTGACGTAGGATTACGAATGTAAAGCAATTCGTCTCCCAATGCTAAAGCCGGTGATTTTTGTACGAATTTCATATATAGATGCCCAAGTTGCGCATTAAAGGATTGTGTTCTTACATGTGAGAAATTCATAATTCCAACTAATCAGCTAATTTAAATGGTGGACCTGAAAAGGTCCGTTTGTTAATCTCGAATTCTCAAATTTCTGACTCGTGGTGTCCATTGTCTACTTTCGTCCATCAGATAAGTTATTGGTGTGTGGATTATGGTGGGAATACTGTTTACCGGACAAACGCTACTACTGATAGGATCTGTAATCAAGATAGACTTTTATGTTTATGATGTTATTCTAGCTAGTTGCCGATGTGTTGCCAACGAAAGCCACTGACCGAATGACGATGCGCACCGTAAGGCAAGCAATGTTTCAAATACAACCTTTAAAATTATGCCACGGATGTGACCCGAAAGCTGTCTGCCCGATGTGTCACTAACCAAAACCGCTGACCGAATGATGATGAGCAGCAAAAGGCAAGCAGAAGCAATGTTTCAAATACAACTTTTCCTGTCGATGTGATATGTTGCGACCGAATGACGATGCGCAGCAAAAGACATAGCAGCCAAAACCATATCGTTCGCTGGCGGAAAAGTCGATGGATTTCTCGGTTGGTTGGTGTCTCGCTTGGTGAATTTGGATGTCTTCGTAACCTTATCCGGAGAAGCAGCAACAGCTAGGGCGTAAATTAAATACAATCATAAGGGAGCTTAACTCATAGCTCATCTCGTATATATTTCTGTCATCTGTGCTAGGGAAGCATTGACGTGGGAAGACAGAAAAATGAAAATAATGAATAGTCGTCTAATATTTTCTTAATTATTAAACGTCTGTTGTAATGGATTTTTGAAAAGTTTCCAATCGATTGATACCAATATCTCTAGATTTTCTCTATTGACGGATGGGGATGACTGAGTTCTAAGCGTGCAAACTAAAACCACTTTTCGTTACATGTTCCCTTTTCGTTTTTCTAAAGTGCACCCCCATATAGGTAGAATAGAAATGAAAGACGAAGTCCCACGTCAAAAGCGCCCAACATAGCTCTAGCCATCCCAAGCCCCTACCTAGCGCATCCGTGGCCATATATGGAAATACTTCAACTTGTATCATTATCTATGTATATGGGAAGCGTTTGGTACGGGAGGTCCACGCTCTCTTCTTTCCCCTTGATTTCAAGGAGTTTAATGGAATTAGATATTTTTTCTAGTTCCACTTGATTTCTTGGAATTCTCTCTGCGGTACATGCTTCAAGTAATCGTCATTTTCCAGGATCCAAGCGTTAGTGCGAGATTAGATTAGATTAGATATTTGAAAATAAATTAATGTATGTTGATAGAATCAAGTGAAATGTAAGATTTACTGCTTATTTCAGAAGAATGCTCCAACATTTCTGACGATGCAGAGGTTTTACACAACGTTCACAGAAACTCTTCCTACTACTGCAGAGCATATTTTCTTGATAGTTTCAATGGAGTTAGCTTCTCTACTACCATTCTCGAGATGCCTTTTTTAGTTGTACGCCCAGGATCTTTCAACAGGCCGTAGTTTTGAGCAGTTTGGTGGATTTCGACATCTATACCTATAAAAATGGATTTCTGTCTGTCTGCCCGTATGATCCTTATGGAACCGAAAACTACTAAACCGATCGGCGTGAAAATTTGCATGTAGGGATTTTTGGGGCCGAGGAAGCTTCTTATGATGGTAAGAGACCCCTCCCCCACTAAGAGGGGGGGCTGCCATACAAATGAAACACAAATTTCTGCATAACTAGAGAACTAATCAAGCAAATGGAATCAAATTTGGCATGTAAGTGGTGTTTGTGGAGGCAGAATTTTTTGTCTATAGTGAATTGAGACCCCTCCCCTGTTTAGGAGAGTAATTATGACCCCTCCCCTCTTCAAGAAGGGAGGGGGGGGAGCTCCTAGACAAGTGAAATACAAATTTCCTCTCAACTCGAGAACTAATCAAGCAAATGGAACTAAATTTGGCATGTGAAGGTTTTTGGAGTCAAAAATTGCTTTTTGAAGAATTCTTTTAGATATTGGGTGACTTTAGAAAAAATTCGGAATGTTTATGACTTACTTAATTGGCCCAACGTATTGTGACAAGGCCTGCGTTACATAATTTCTATCTCTATTTTAGTCTATGGCAGCTGATTTCCAGTTCCGCGGGCACCCAGTGCTCGCTAGATTCCACTCCACTGGAGCCCATCCATCGTAGCCATGATAAGTCTAGTAAGCCTACCCGGGTGCCCTGTAGTCGCAAGGTTACCAAGTCTGCCTTGACAAGCGAGTGGTCGTGGGTTCGAATCTTAGTAGAATCAGGCCATTTGAGTTAAGTGACTTTAGCACGGGTTTATTCTCATGCCCCTCTACATCCTTCCTACTGCATTCTGCATTTACGAACAATGAAAACCTCTTGCCAGGGCAAGTTATACGAGTGGTACTTGCTTGAGGCGCGAATGAAGCCTCTTGTTGAAGGACAAATTATAACTTGTTCCACTACCTGGGATCTAGGAACGAGTTTGGTAATGCAAAAAGTAGTAAGGAACACATACACACACCCTCACTTTGGGCTGAACTCTGCTTTAACGACCATGAAGCCTGTAGCCGGGGCTGGTTACAAGAATGATACTTGCTGGAGGTGCGAATGAAGCCTCTTGTCCAAGGACAAATTATAACTAGTCTCCGCACTTTCTGGCTCTAGAGCGAGATCGGTTGAAAGGTAGGACGAAGCATAGAAGGAAAAACAGGGGGTGAAAACACCGATACTTTAAGCACGGATAATAAGCAGTTCGCTCACTCTATAGCGATACTGCAAAAATAACAAAGTACGGAACAACAGCTGGATGATATCGCAACAGATCAAAATGCTGGTTCTAGTGATAATATCCATACCAAAAACAGGCGGCCCGGAAAGCCGTTTTCGTCCAACATTTTCCACAGTTCTTGTCGGTTTACATTATCATATGCGGCTTTGAAATCGATAAACAGGTGATGCGTGGAGACTCGGATTTCGCGGCACTTCTGGAGGATCTTACGCGGGGTGAAGATTTGGTCTGTTGTAGACTTGATAACTTCCCGCAAATCTTTTGGCTATTGGCGAAAATCGATGGAAGATGACTTGGGACAGCACTTTGTAGGCGGCATTCAGGATAGTGATCGATCGGTGGTTCTCACAATCCAGCTTATCGCCTTTCTTGTAGATAGGGTAAATAACCCCGTCTTTCCACTGCTTCCTTAGTCGCTCCAATGCCATTCTTTCCCGCTGCTTTGTTGTTCTTCAGCCGCTGGGTGGTTTCTTTAACTTCCCTTATCGATGGGGGCGCATCTTCGTTCCTTGCTACACCAATGTGGTCACTTCCTCCGCTATGATGGTCTTCCGCCTTTACGCCATTCAGGTGTTCATCGTAGTGCTGCTTCGTCAGTCAAGATACCTCCATCTTTATCTCTGCACATTTCGGCCCACGGCACGAAGCCTTTGCGAGATCCGTTGAGTCTCTGATAGAACTTCCGCGTGTCGGGAAAGCGGTACAGCTGTTCGAGTTGTTCGCACTCCTTCTCCTTGAACAGTCGTGTTTGCTGCCTCCGCTTCTGTTTGTATCGCTCCACATTCTGACGGGTGGCTCTATGCAGCATTGGTACCCGCGCTGCGTTCTTCTCAGCCAATATCTGCTGGCATTCCTCGTCAAACCATTCGTTACGTCGATTCGGTGCCACACGGCCCAGGATGCTTCTCCGCTACGCTGTTAATGGCTGTTTTCATGGCATTCCAACAGTCCTCACGAGGGGCTTCATCCAGCTCACCCTCTTGCGGCAGCGCAGTTTCGCAGATAACGCGTAGTTTTCGGCGACCTCCGGTTGCTTCAGTCGCGCTAGATTTTACCGTGGCGGGCGCCGGTATCGTATGTTGTTCACAACAGATAGTTTTTGACGTAGCCTTACCATCACTAGGTAGTGATCCGAATCAATATTGGCGCCCGGATAGGATCGATAATGTCTGAAAAGTGCCGATCATCTATCAGAACGTGGTCGATTTGTGATTCCGTCTGGTTGGCTGATCTCCAGGTATACCGATGGTAGAGGTTATGCAGGAAGAAGGTACTACGTATGGTCATGTTCATGGAGACGGCAAAGTCGACAAGTCTTAGAGCGTTTCCGTTGATTTGCAAGTGTGCGCTGGACCGTTCAACCACCGGTTTGAATTCCTGCTCCTAATCAACCTGAGCATTACAGTCCCCGATGATGACCTAGGTAGAGGCGAAGACGATCGAAGATCGATACTTCCGCGGTGAGAGCTGTGCACGTTAATTACGCTAATATTAAAGAATCGGCCCTTGATTCTTAATCTGCACATTCGGTGGTTGATCGTCCACCACCCGCTCCCCTATCACTATAAAAGCTGTGCCCAACTCGTGTGTATTGCTGCAGCTCTAGTAAATGGTGTGACCATCCCTATACGTATCGTTCCTTTCCAGCATACTTCCTGTAGGGTTGACGTCGAACTTGCGGCTGCTTTAGAAACCACGTGGGTACTTCCGAGGAAATTTGGAGACCGAAAGTTCCATCTTCCTAATTTTTAATCGTTAGTCCGTTTTCGTCGCCAGGGTCTTTGCCGATTGTTCCGATTAGAGTTATTATTACTTACGGAGTTCATTGCATTGCTTCGGTTTTTTTAGTGGTTCAGGCTTGCAAAGTTCGCCACCAACCCCACAGTATCGCCGGAGGGTCAAGATAGCTCGAAGGAGCCTTCCTTCCCTCCTTGGTTTTCACCGGGGTAAGTTACCCGATCTCCACCGAGGTTGCTCGTATCCCGGGTGGTACCACGAGGAGGTAGGGATAGAAGGTGCTGGGCTCTAACCCTATGACACTCTGAACTACTTCTATCCAAATTTTTAAGGGAAAATACGTTATGGATAATTTTCTGCAGCGTTTTTTCCGTGATGCAATTTGATGTGGAACACCCTTTAGCACACCAAGGCTTTGGTTTGCTGTTAAATTTGTTATTTTAAAGCAGAGACAATACAGCAATAGTAGGATACTGAAGTAATTTGGCTTTTTCGCCACACATTTACTGTTTTAGAGACGTTCCAACCGGATTCGCCAGTTCGCAATGAAAACACTGATACCATTTTACATAGAATAGTAGATTTGTATTAACCTGAGGAAGCGGGCAAAACAAATAGAATCAAAGTACATTTCTAGCGATTTTGTGAACAAAAATTTCGATTCACTGCTATATGAATCATCCATATTAGAAGAAAATAAATTAAAGCCGGTATGTAGGGTAACTAACATATTTTGGACCTCATCAGCTGCTGTACATAGTTTGGACACTTACAGCAAAATCAAATGGATGTGTCCAAATTATGTACAGCAGCTAATGGAGTTCAAAATAGGTTGGTTATCCTACTTTATGCTTTTCCTAGACTGTCACCATCACAGAAGATTTATAGTTTTGGTGGAGTTTGATTCGTTCACAAACGAAAACGTGACCGGAATACGATATCAGTACCACTATTCCATTTCTAGCTTTGATTTGATATGACATGACAAGAATTCCAATAATTTTAATGACTACCAATACTAACGAGTGACACCGAACATAAACCAAACCAAACCAAACTTGCTCATTGGTGTAGGTCAACTATTGTAGATTAACGACTAGTTCCGTCTATTCCCAGTCAGTGCTGCAATTTTTCGACTGAAAATTCAAACGCCGAAAATTTTTTAGGCTCAATGTAAAGGATTACGTTTGACAGAAAGCTTTTTCGCACTCATATATATTTTTTTCCTCTCGACTGCTTGCATCTGCTTCACTTACACACAAAGCCGTATGAGCATAGCTGTCATTGCTATATATTGAGCAGTGATTGACCTACAATATCAATATCATTAAGATTCTGTTGATATTGAAATAGCAATATCATTGAGATGCTGTCAATATCATGAATGTTTAATATTAAATGCTGAAAAGTTATTGTATAATTCAATAATTGAGTTAGATAATATCAATGAAAATGATAATATTTGACTATTCAATTTCAGGCATTCAATATCATCAGCGTCTTAGTGATACTGATATTGACAACACCATTCAATACGTGATAGAACCTAGTCAATGAACTCGTCACTGCCAAAATAATTTTGACGGATTGAACTGAAATAAAACTTCACTCGGGTTCAGCGCGTTGTTTTCTTTTTCGATTAGTGTGCTATGATGCTGATTTTGACTAATAGTTGCATTCATTTTCATCGGAATTTTGATATTGAAATTGAAAATTCGCAGCCCTGTTCCCAGTTGCCGTATTACTTTGACTTCTCGCAAAGTGCCATCTTTTCCAATTCGTAAATTGCATAACCTCCAAACCGTTCCTGTTTTACTGATTTTCACCGGGTGGCGTCGTAGCTTGGGGCGTTGCGTTGATGAGGTGCCAAAAAATAAAACTTCAAACTGAGCATTCGTCCCGTTCGGTGTACTTCCTTCCTAATGGGGTATCGAAAATAAAAACTTCATTAAGATTCACTCGTCAGCATGGCATTCCAATAATAAATGGATGGATGGAAATGGGAAGAGTCAGCCGCAGTATTAGCAAGTGCAGTGCGCAAGCTTTTGCGAAGCTTTCTCCAAAGTGCGACTCTTTACATCAGATATGACACATACGTACGTACACACGACGAAGGAAGGGGGGGGGGGTGTATAGGCTATCAGGGGGGAGAAAGAAGTAGCTAAAATTATTTAACGTTGCACAAACCGGTTTGCAGACCTTGTTGCCCTTCTGGCTTTTTCGTTCGCATTTTTTTCTCCGATTTTCTCATCCACATTGCTACTTCTTCTGACGTGGAACAAACCTATGTGTTATCTGTTGTTCGATCATTCTTTGTTTTTCTTTATTTTCTGTGCCTACCCCCCTCTCCCTGCCTCTTCCGGGGGGCTCGCGTTTTGTCTTCGCCCCTATTTCATATCTTGTCCGGCGAAGTACTGATGAAAGGAAAGAATTTGCTGATTCCAAATCTTTATGGATGGACGCGCTGCTTTCAGCTCAATCCGATGGGGACAACGGTCTATTTGTGTATGTGTGAATGTGAGCTGTCCGTACATGCGAACTTTCGTCGAGCAGAACGCGATTGATGCTGAGGTAGGAGAGGGCTTCTTCTTGCGGTTACGGTTATACGTTGTTTTCGGTTGTGACTTACCTTGATTCATACACATTGGCAAAAGTACTCGGACGTAAATAGATTTTTGATGAAAATTCGATTAGATGAGACAAAATGAGATTTTTAAATGAAGAAGTGGGGAAATTTCCAAAGCTTTTAATAAGCTGCTTTTGTGGACAACAATATTTGCACAACTTTGAATTCTAAACGAATTTTTGTTTTGCAAAAATTGGCTATAGTTTATCAAAAATACATAACATTTTGAACCGTATTTTTATTCTTCTCTAAAGAAAAAGTCGCAGCCCTCGTACTTCCATGACACAAAATAGAATTCGATCGATCGGGAGTTTTTTGGGCATCCTACCATCATGAGGACCTAGATTTTTGGCTACTCTATAGTTAATTAGAATTAATTAGCGATGGTAATTCGTTGCATAGAGTCAAACCAGTCAAATCGAAGCTTCCTTAGCGTTGATTTAGCCAGACTCATCACATTTTGTCGTTGGTAAAACCAAAAACTAAGCGCTTATTGAGAGCCTCTCGATGCTTCTAGGAAGAATTTGCAACTCCTAACATCCTCCACTAAAACTGGATGTTCCGGCAAATAGCCGGTACCACTTATGCGGGTTCAAGCGTCCTTTGGCTACTCACGGACAGCAATTGTGCTAATAAATACACCGACGTGTATCATCCTGTAGACCGGTGGAAAAAAGTTATCTCATCTAAATATCCGCCCATTCGTTGTCGCACCCGCCCAGCAGTGGTAGCACAAGAAAAACCCTCGTGCTTGTTCAACACTTTTCCAGATACACTTCCGAATGCGCTCTCCTAAGGGAAGTGGCGAAGAAAAATCTTTTCAGCATACTTTTATCTCGTTTTACCGGCGGTGCACTCCCACCTCCATACCCGATACTGGGTGGAAATTTATTTCTAGTTAAAGATTTTTCGAGATGACCACCTCTTCTCGGTGCGAAGGATCTCCTACCTAGAGCGTCAAGGATAAGCAAACTGAACGGTGATGATGGCGTTTTCGTGTGGACAGAAAGTTAAGTGAAACCATAACTCTTAGCTGTTGTAGATGTCAGGAGTGGGAGGCATGGAATCATTTTCCGAAGCTAGATTCCGAAAGGTGTTGGCAAGGATGGTCGAAAGCAAAGTGTACCTACCGAGAATAGAAGATATGATTATAGGGGTCAATTATTATGCAATGGTAATGGGATCATATCTTATAAATTGTCAGTACACGTTGGTTTGAGCGGAAAGAATTGTTTAGTTTTTCATGTTTCTGGGGATTGCGAATTCAACGACATCTTGCCTTGAGCTCGAAATCCATCAAACATTCCCCGTAAAAAAACATTCACCTTGACTGGAGAATCATCTATTTCTTATTTTTACTGCAGCTTCTTCTCAAAATCAAGCCAAACCTTCGTCCAATGCTACACATAGCGTACTCAACTCTTTTGCCATTGACCGGAATATTATCCAACACCAAGACATACGCGTGCAGGCCGGACCAGGCAAGCCACGTAAGAAACTGACTGACCATAGTGTAGTGTAGTTGCGCTTGTTTACTACACACATAAGGTGGTGGAAACATGCCGACGAGAATAGAGACGGTGAGGCGCAGCAGCAGCAACAGCACTTAAGGATTTCCGCGTCCCTCATTCTCGCACATTCGTCGTGGCAATCATCGGCGACGAAGACCATCATTGCTGCGCAACCACCAAACCGGCTTAGCTCATCCATCACTGTGGACTGTGCAGCCGGGCCACGCTTCGATGACTTAACACGCACACATCGCTAAACCGCGCGAAATGAACCGATCTCTGTTCGTTGATACTCTCGGCTTTTTTTTTTGATTTCGCACATTTTCTCTCAAATGTGGTTTTGCGAGAGTGAGCGCTGTCCATTTTTTTTTCAAGGTTAACTCGCCGATTAGCCGAAGAGCGACTGCTGAAAACATTTGTAGGGTTTACTTCTCTCTCTCTCTCTCTTTTAACTAATACAAACAACTTGTTCCGCGGGGTTTTGCATGAGCGCAGCTACTTATCGGTCCCCTATCAGTGAATTTGATTGATCAATTAGCTAAGCTAACGGAGTTACGACGGCTCAGTGCAAAGCCGCGCGTCAGTGTACAATGCTAGGGAGAACGAACGAACGCTTTACGTATATCAATCGCTCGAATCAAAGGAGTCAACGTCCGAATCGTGCAGGAAGAATCGGTCGATCTAGCTAGACAGAAGAACGTGGCAACGGGCAAATTAACACTTAGAACAACCGGACTGTTTGGAATGATTTGACGTCGTTCAGCGTAGTGAGTGTTATGCATAAAAGGTTGAGAACGATATCCAAAGCACGTGGAATAATTTACGACCTTTTTAGATTTGCTACTGAACTAGCACATCATTATGTGTAAAATATAAGGTAATTATGTATAATAATTACTAAAGTATCTTCACAATGAAAACTTCGTCTTTATTTTTTTTATTAGTTTTAGAGACTTTACTTCAATGATACATTCGTGAGCGTACCAAGGGAAAAAATATCGAACAAAAAGGAACAAATGATCATAGAATTTCCTGAAATATTTACGGATGAAAATAGTATCTATTGAAAAACTTCGTGGTCTTCTACTTACTAACTATAACTATAATCGGTCATTAATTTTTCGGCTGTAACTCGAGTACGACGCTTGAAATGTGTTAATAGTTTAGCGGTTTTCCGGTGGATTTTGAATAATTTTACGACAATCTATAGGAAAACCTTCTACGCATCCACATCAACAAAGAAAACTACGTACTATTTAAAAATTGAATGAAGCATTGTCCAACTGCAAATCTTCGCTTCATGATTGGTTGGAAAAGACGTTGTTACATTTTTTAACGTCACACGCTATGTCTGAAGGGTGCGATTATGCAACTTTGATGTACATAAAATTTTCTTTTACAGCGTATTAGTATAGGTCTTCACGATTCAGAAAATGCTAATTTTAAAAAAATTCATCGGGAAAAAATTGAAAAAAGTTAATTTGAATATTTTAGCTGTAATCAACCGGATACAGGTAACGCACTTAGTAATTCCATCATCAAAAGTGCTCCGATTTTGTTCAAACTTTGTGAATTGGTTCTTTTTATGGAAATTTCAGACCCGAATTTTTAATGTGGCGCCTAGGGCGCTCCCTCTTAATTTGGGGTGGTCCAAAAAATCAGCATCCCAGTCATGACACCTTCCTTTGAATACTGAACTTTTAAATGCCACTATTGACACGAGATCTTTAAATATTTAAATTTTTGTGCTTGATTGAATGAAAAAGGTTAAATATAGAGAATTTCATTTTAAATAACTCGAAATAGTGGACCCCTCGTTCGCCAAGTGGCCAGGCAGTATTAAAAAGAGTTGATTTTTGGTGAACTTCAACATTTTTATCGTGTGATATTCCCTAAATTTGCTATATAAATAAATAACAAATGAAACGGTTTTGTAAGAAGAAATTCAAATTATGTGAGACATTTTTAGTGGTCCTCTTCGATTTGTCGCCATATTAGATTAGTTCAAGAAATTGACTTGTTTTTGGCACATCAATCGATTTTATCAAAGATCTAAGACGGCCGCTAACATTATATCCACTTAATTTGAAAACACTATCTTTCTTCTTTACGAAACTATGCTGTTTGTTAATTATTTCATAGCAAATTTAGGTAATATTATATGACAAAGATGGATTGGCTACAAATCAACTTTTAGAAAATTGGTGAGCGAGGGATCCACAGTGTCAAGTTGTTAAAAATGTAATTCTTAGCATTTAGTTATTTTCAATTAACCAAGCATAAAAACTTCAATATTGAAAGACCCCTTGTTTTAACCCCTAATTGATACTCATTCTATATTTCATTGTCTAATTTCGGTATGTTCCGCTTGATATAATGTCAAAAGGCTCCAAATTCTCGTTATTTAGATGAATTTGAGCAAATTCAATCGTTTGAATAGAAACATGGGAGAAGAAATTTGAGTTTTGCGCAGTAAAAATCTAATACCCCGATCGGGTACAGGCGTATCCACAAACTGTATCTCCAAAATAAACAAAAAGATAAACGTGTCTAGATTTTTGATAAATTTTGTACAAAATTTTAAGCTTTCAAAATATATAAAAGCTGGGAGCTTATTTGTTGTCATTGCATGGAAACATGTTCAATGTTTATGGTAATTATGTCATGGTTTGGGTTTCAAACCAATATTATATTATTCATAAAAGGTAATATAGGCACAGAGAACAGACTACCAGGTAATTGACAAAAAGTGTGTAAAAGGTTTTTATGTAATCTACGAGTAACCTTTCAATAGAGCACCCCTCGAGCAGTAAGTGGCAAACTAAATCTTGATGTCGCTGCCATCGCTGCTATGTAACTCCAGCACAAAGAAATATTGATAAGGGTACATGGATATTTTTTATGCGTTTGGCAAACTATTTCTGGAGGGCGCTACCGACAGATTTTACACACAAAAAATCGATTACTTCCTTCGAGCCTGTTAATCTGTTCTCTGTGATATAGGTTACATTGCAACGTTTATTAAATGCTCATTGATGTAACTTTCGACTGCTATCAATATTGTTGTAATCGTTTGAGCGATTCAAAAGTTAAATATTTAAAAGAAAGTGTCATGACACAGATGATGATTTTTTGGACCACTCTAAGTGGTCGACACGCCCTATCCCAAGAGTGTGTACCCTAAGCGGCAAATAAAAACTACAGGTCTCAACTTATCAGAAAAAGAACAGCAAATTCACAAAGTTTGAACCAAATCGGAGTACTTTTGATCATAGAATTACCGAGTTCGTGAAGGTGTACGCATGTGGTAATTCCATGATCAAAAGTACTCTGTATGATCCCGGTTGAATACAGCTAAAATATTCAAATTAACTTTTTTCAATTTTTTCCCGATGGATTATTTTAAAATTAGTATTTTCTGAATCGTGAAGGCCTGTACTAATACGTTGTGAAAGAAAATTTTATGTACATCAAAGTTGCATAATCGCACCCTTCAGACATAGCGTGCGTCATCATAGACAAAAAAGTGACAAAAACTCTCCGTCCTAACGCTTCGAAGATTCTTCACGACGATCTAAACC
Source organism: Sabethes cyaneus (assembly GCF_943734655.1). Lineage (NCBI taxonomy): Eukaryota > Metazoa > Arthropoda > Insecta > Diptera > Culicidae > Sabethes > Sabethes cyaneus. The sequence goes on from NC_071353.1 coordinate 15,244,142, forward strand.
TATACCAATTTGATATCTGTGCTTGGGAAGTAAACCAGAACAAACGACAATGTCTCCTCGACAAAACTGCTCAACAAAATTACTTAACACCGCGATTAAACCTAGACTATTTTGATGTCCCTGTCCCTGACGCCCGAAAGAGTGACAACCGCCCTCGTGCCAACAAATCTCTTACGAACGGGATTAAACCTAGTCCAATTTGATGTCTGTGTTAGAGAAGTGTACCAGAAAAAATTACTAGTTCGTTGTCCCAACAGGTCGCAAATTCTTCACGGCGAGACGATTAAACCTAGGCAAATTTGATATCTGTGCTGGAGAAACGTGCTACAGCTGTAGTGTTCGGTTGTAATATAATTCTGTTTGAATGCGCCTATTTGCCGTTTCATTGGAAGTCTAGCGAAAAGATGTGCTGTTGATAAAATAAGATTGAATTAGTAAAATCCTTTCAGCGTGGAGAAACCATTGGTAATAAAAACAAGCTTTAATTTATCTAAAGTAGCAGGAAAGCAAAGATTGGTTTTCTTGTTTTTGTTAAATTGTTTCCAAATGCACGCACATAGAAATAACTCTGAAGCGTAGCTTTGATAAATGTTATATACAACGCATGTACCATGTAAATATACATGAAGAATCGTAATGTTACATGCTACTCTCGTTACAAAAAACTGACGTAGTCGTACGTCACCTATGCGGTCGTGTCTTGTACACAACCCCTCCGATTTTTGGTTCTTGTTTTGGCGTCTTTTCATCATTATATTGTCACTTTTTCTTCATTTTTTATCATCTTTCCTTCTGTTTGTTATCAGGATAACAAAAAATTATCTTTTTCTTGTATTTTCATCGTTCTTTTGTAATTTTTCTGACGTATTCGCCAGCTCTTTGTCATCTTTTATTGCATGTTTTATTGTCCGTTTGATACTTTTCAAACGTCTCTAAGCCGTTTTTTCGTGTTTTGTTGTTCCAGTTTTGGTGTCCTTTCGTTGTGTTTTCATGGTACCGAAGGATTTCGACTTCGGCATGGTTTGATTTTGCCACGGACCGATTTTGGCAACAAAAATATTCGTTTTTAGCAACACGAAGAATTTCGCTTCCATTTCGCGCAAATGTACTTAAACATCAACCAATTTCCGCATACATGTTCAAAATGACCCAAAGTGATGACATCGGCATGTGCATAAGAGAAATTTGTAGCTGTAGAATGTTTCGTGAGGTAATATTTTTATTGGCGTAGGACTACGTCTTACCGCAAGGTGTCAAAAACTTGCTTGCGTCTGCCTGATAGCTCTCGTCAAGCTTTTTCCGTACAAAATGGTTGCAATCGAAGAGAAATCATTGATTACTTATATTTAACTCATTTTTGACCCATTTCGAATTAAATTTATCCATATCAAAAAAGAGTATCGATTTTGGCACGGTTTCGATTTGATCACATAGGATAGACGCCTCGCAGTGTCTTGAATTAAAATCCACATTGGAGTATGTAATATTTAATTTATATCTATCTCTCAAGTATGGAAAAATCGTTCCAGGAACGAAACATAAAGAACGGCGTAGCAAAACTAGCATATCTCATATCAAAAGGCGGGATGCGGACGTGAATGGCTTTCGTAATCAAGTGAGACAGTGAACACTGTCAACAAGTAGATAACGCATTTCATTTCTCCTAAACAGTCACAGTGCGCTGAAAAGAAAAATACCGATCTCATTTCTCGCCATGAGCCATTTTCATCGGACCTGTCATTACCAACCACGCCAGCATGACGGCTACTACTATCGATATTGTCGACAGTTTTTTTTTCTCCGACGATTCCCGTGACATAGTTATTCATGAGTCCACTTCCGTTTATCTGCAGGTGTAGATGTGCATGAGCACGCGAAAGTATGCAACGGGAACGGAACTATCAATTTATAACTTGGTATCATATTATCGCTTTGGTAGACATTTGAATGGAAGAAAGAAAATTCTTTTGGCAGCAGAGCAGCAGCACCAGCAGCGGCAGAAACAGCATCAGCCGAAGAGCAGAAAAAAGACTCACCAAACAAACGGCACGATTTCATACAGTCCCCCGGAGGCCCTATCAAATAAAAACCATACCGGAACGTCAGCGCGCATTGCTACAGCTGCAGCTTGCTTGAAAGCAATCTGCTCGGCACAAAATTATTGCTGCCATTGCTCGAAATCGGTATCGTTCTCCAAAAGAGATTTGTATTTTTTTTAATGGATAACCATTATCGCACCGACGGGAAATAGGCGTCTCAATTTGTGTTGCAGGTGAGGAAAAGTTGGTGGAAATCGAACGATAAATTGTATCCTTTCCCGGAGAAAATTGATATCATTCGGAGCTGTCCAGTTAGTATCATTTGTGTTATTCTACAATCATTTCATTGTAAATTAAAAGTAAATACACTAAAAGGCACCGATTGTGGTCGGAATCATAAGGGGGCGATCATTTGATTGGCTTTGTATTTATTGCAGTTATCTGCCAGTCTGTCGCTAGACGGTATAAAACGAATACATAAACCGGTTTAACTCAGCACACAAGCCCGTCGCGCTATGCTAACTTGATCTTGAACTTGCCAACCGGAGAGATCGTCGTGATATTTTGCCACCAGTCGCGCAAGAGCGGAACTGAGCGCGGCGGAGCAAGTCCAGCGATCGTTTTTCTCCCTCTCAGCAAATCAAAAGCACACTGCTCAAACTCAGTCGTGTGACACTGACAACAATGGTTGACAGTTGATTTACAACCACCATCAGCACACTACTAGCCGGCTGCCGTCGGGTCGCGCTATACGATGACATCATTTTGACATGGTTTGCTTTTACGGTCGTTGTGTTGTTGTGCTGCGATAAATGATCAGTGCTGGTGGCAGGTCTAGGGATGACACTTTTCTGGGGTTGTTAGTGATCAAATCTGAACTGCTTTTATCGTTGCTTGAAGTTGCTTTTTTCCTTAAAAAACAGTTGTTGATTGTTGCATTACATTACAACAAAAAGATGCTGAAATGTGGCGAATTAAAATTTCTGCTGTCAGCAAATATCATGAGGTTGAATCTACAAATCTACAAGATTTGTGGAAAAATCCAAAAACAAGCCGTAAAAACTGTCTTAATGCAGGGAAAATTTTATTTTTTTTGTTCGCCGATTTTTCTTGAGATATGACCTGTAAATTGACGGCTAACGACGGGACGTGGACATCGGTCTGGTTTTTGGCCAAAGCTCTGTTTCACGGAATTGTTAGGTAGGGCATAGGGGTTTAATTCTTAATCTCCATATATTGTACATTCATATACATACCACATTTTCATTACACCGGAGGTCTATGCTGTAGGGAGTGTCTTATATTCCCGTGGAATCATGCAAGCGCCATTGTTTATAGATCCACCCAACACCTTTTGCTCCTTCACGAACAGCATTGGCATGAAAGTTGCTGGATAGATAAATTCGATTCTGCAGTAATTCTACTTGCATACAATGGGAAACCCATGAGGTGATGGTGGCTAACCCCTTACATACATACATACAAAACTCTATTTCAGGGAATTGTGAGATCATACGGACCAAACCTGTACGATTGCATCGAAAAATGTCTAGATACATAGACATTTCTAAATTTGCTTCTAATTGTCAACCAATTGGGTAACGCTCTATATTCTATAATCTTACCCAAATCATTAAATAGTCAAACGCACAAATTTTAACAAGCCTTTCACAATATTTTTGCCATTTGTTATCACAAATTTGAAATTTTATCACTAATTCAAAACATAAATTTAAAGACTAACACTTAGAAAAGTCCGCTTTTAGAGTACAGAACAATTGCTGGGCTTGTGCTACGATCTTCTTGACTCGAACAGCCTCTCCTAGCTGAGAATCGAACATACAGCTTCTGACTTGTTGGGCCATCGTCCTTCCTCGTAGCCAACTAGAAGGTTAACACCGACACTTAACCAGCTCTTTTCTGCATAAAAGAAAACAATCCAGCTAACGCTCCTTTTTCACGAGCTCAGCTAAGACTCGAATCGTGCGAAATTGATTTAAATTCTAAAAATTTATTATTCTAATTATTGAATTTTCTTTTCAGGGGTAAGGGCATCCTTCCCGGCTCGCAGTCTCGCAGATAGATCGCATCGGGCATTCTCGGAGCCGGACAAGGCAAGCGGCAAACTCTGTGTTACTTTACGGTAACTTTTCTCGCTTCGAAAGGGACAAACTTGTTTCGTTCAAGCAACAGCAGACTGGGTGGCTCGATGCGCGCCCGCCGACGGCGGCGGCGGCTATTTGTTATTTAATTTCTTCTTAAGAATAAATTTTCGCCCGAATTTTGGGGACTCTTACAAAAAATTATTCTCTTCGAAACTGCTGTGTGTACTGTTGTTTGTGCTCAAAAATAGCCTAAAATGAAAGGCATGCTAGGGGACACGGACAGAGCTGGAAAAAGCCCGCCGAAGCTTCCTATTAATTTCCCTATTTGCGTTCGCACCTATTTTTTTCTCGATTTAGCCTCGCACTTGGCTGGGGCCTAGAGAAGGCCAACGAAAAGTAAATTTGCACAAGATAAGTCATACTTTGGGTTTAGGTGACCGCCGGTGTTGCTGGAGGAGGCGCCTGGTCTATTGTAATAAATTCGGTCGCGACGTGGTCGGAGCGGTGGTGGTGCTGCTGCTGCTGAAATTCTATTTGCATAATTTAATAACCCTCGTAACGCGTGTCGGCGACGGTGCAGGGCTAGTGATACCGGAGCTTGTGTCCTACGACATAGATAGCGGAGGCTGGACTTTTGCTCTATGTCTTCGCCCCTGTTCTGGGGTTGACAGAGAAAATACAATGTTTTTACTCAAGAGGTGGATGATGGTGAAAGGACCTTTTTCGTGGCTTTTTTGCTTTTTTCTTCGGACACCGCTCTGTAGAGTTATTGTGACAGGATAAATTTTCATTAAGTCCCTGCTCAAATATTTGGATGATTTTTATGACATTGTTACGCGAACAATAAAACAGCTTCTTTTTTGCTGCTCGTTGCCTTTGCATTCGGGGGTATGAAAACGGGGCCCAGCACAGTGTTTGTGGGCACGGTAAACGGTTTCGGGCAGTTGTTTGTCTAAAGGTACGATAGTGACTTAGCCACCGTTTACTTTTTCGTTTTTTTTTCATAGAAGTCACGGCTTTTCGAGCCCGGTACACAAAGAATTTCGGTCTCATTCTTCGACGAAGAAATGCAATCCTCCCGAAGTCTTCAAAGCGAATGCACCAGCCTCTGAGGAATGTTTCAAACTTCTAAAAAATAAAATTATAACATCAACCATCCATGGATCCATCCGCCCCGGGTATGACCTTCTGGGAGACACAATCCAAACAGCAAGAAGCGATCCACCCAAATCAACCTGAAGACAACACAAGCAGCTGCAACGGACAGGAGATGAGATACTTTCGCATGGAATTTACAATTGCGTGCAATTTTCTTTCCTTGCCCACCGGTTGGTTGCTTGCTTGTTTGTGTGTATGTGCGCGCGTTCTCTATCTGTCTGTCTCTCGCTTTTTCCAGAATTGACGTAGTCGCTCGGGGCGTTCCAGTGTGCGGAATGACAGTTGGATAATTTTTCTGCTGTATTTGGAAGATACACTGCGGTTTCAATGAGAAATGGAAAGAAAAGCATTCCTGCCGGCGAACGGAGCCGTTGGCAGGGAGTGGATAATGGGGTGATGATTTTTTTTTTTTTTTTTTTTTTTTTTTTTCAAATTTTAAAACGCAAATAAACATAATGAGAACAGATTTGCAAGTCATCGCCAAGCGTATGCATTTTAGAATATTTTGGAGCTCCTAGGAAATTGTTCGTGTACGTCGCAAAAAGGTGTGGACCTAAAATGGATCCTTGTGGAACGCCAGAAGAATCTAGATGAAAATATATGAGGTTTAGACTGTAAGAGTTGATTCAATTGAAATTACATTATATTTTTACACCATAATTAATCAAAAGAAACACTGAAAAAACTTAGTTTTCGGTAAAAATCTGATTGTTCAAACCTTTAAGCTACTACGACAGACTTTGACTCGCGCTAGTGGCTCGTTCTGGACCAATATTTAATTTTCATGCATACCGCTTCATCAGCGAGACTATAAAAGTATGACGGTCTGTGCCTAAGGGCAAGTACGCTGCGCTAGCGTAGAACTACGAATGTATATGCAATTCGGTAACACTGGAAATTCTTCAATTTAACCACCAAGTTACAATCACACATCCTTTGGTGATTGGCGGTGATATCACATTTTGTAGATTTTTGAGTGGCTTATAGCAGTAGGAAACTTTAGATTTCAGGTTAGAATACATTTTTATAGTACATCGATATAATCGATTGAAGATCAGAGGTAAGTGCGTTCTTTTCTTCAACGGTTTACTTTCAGGACATCAACTTTGTCTAGATTTAATATTCTTCTTCGTTTTAAGTGTTCCCTGCAAGGTTGCCAATCGAGCGAGAAGTCAACGTTGCCTGCTCACACACGCAACCATGAAATAAACAGTCATCGTTACTGTGTGCAGACATTCTGCTACCTACACACCCGCGCACGCACATCCCCACATCGTCTTCCTGCATAGCTTATTCCCGAGTCAATTAACTCCTGGGCAATCAGCTGCCCGTGAGGCATAGTGGCGCACTGGGATACAGGTTTTACATTACTTTATCTTTTCTTCTTCTTCGCCCCCGATTTTACTCACGGGCGGGAGTACGAGCGCCCGCGAGTAATCTGCATCAACAGCTCTGGCTGCAACGAAGAACAAGAGCGATGACCGTAGCTGTTAGCTAAACACACACTCGCAAAAACTCGTCGCAATGCACGAGTAAGTACGAGCGAGAGTCCGAGAGGGATGCTGACGTCGGCGCGTTCGTTAGGGTGAGTACGCGTGTGTGAGAAAATTAGACCACACGAGTGTGGGCTTCGCAACACTGGTTCCCTGTCGCAGACTTGACAGTTGGGACCGGTGACTTGACCATAGGCCAAGCAAATTTTTTTAACGGTGGGATGAGCTATACTATAAATCGACTTTTGTTTCTTTCAGGAAACTGATTGCTTATATATTTTAATGTTTTGTGTTTTAAATAGTGCAACCAAATTATCGAACTGTCTGAGCAATACATACTGTGATCTTTCTGCTGCGTTTCGTCTGCAGTGGAGGATGGAGTGTTCAGCCGTGTCGAGTTCGTTGCATGTTTCGCAGTTTTGGTTATCAATTATTTTCATATTCTCTAACCAGTATTTTGCATGATTATGTCCTGCCATCAAGCGATCTAGTTGTCTCACTTCTCGACCAGTAAATGGTTTATTTTTGTACCAAGGTGTTTTTTAATAAATTTGGTTGAATAGTAAAAAAAATGTTTTCCTTTCTGTTCTGTATTCTTTTTGTACCAATTGTCAGTATTACAGTGTTTCAGGGTTTCAAACTCTTTGAGCGCATCACTAATAAAAAGACCATAGATTTAATGCTCAAATGATGCAATCGATCGAAAGGTAGGGATCATTGAAAGGATAGTTTTACACTCTTACAAACTTGTTTACTTTCAGGACATCGAATTCGTCTAGGTCAGAGGATCAAAGAGCAAGGGCAGCTTGGACTTTTTTGCGTGTTGTGTTCAAGTACCGTAGTGTTCGTTTTGCTTCATTCCAAATCCGCAGCTGTTGAACAACTTACTTTTCTTCCAAGAATTGAAGCGGAAATAGCTATGTCCGGCCGGGTATGGAATGCGACATACAGAAGACTTCCGATTAAACTTTGGTTTTTGTTCTTGGATGGTAGTTCATCACTCTCCTCCTTCTGCTGGGTAAAACCTGGCTTCATCGGCACTTTTGAAGGTTTCGTATCATCCAAACCGCATGTACTAGTTAACTTCTTGATGTAGGTTTCCTGGCTTAACGCAAATCTTTTCTCAGTGCGCTCAATTTGGATTCCCAGAAATAGCTTCACATCTCCAAGAATCGTTAGAGTAAAATGTTTCTCCAGGTATGATATCAAGTTACTGTACTCCTCCTGGTTCGGTGTAATCAGCGACATGTCGGGCACATACAGAAGAATGTAACAGAATTTATCTTCTTTTTCTCGTAGCGTTTGAAGGTTTGAATCCAACGTGGCGAAAAACCTAGTCGATTTTCTTGTTCCACATTCTTGCTGATTGCTTGAGACCATATAAACTTTTCTTGAGGCAGCACACTTTGCCTGTATTTGATTCATTTCCAGGAAGTTCTTTCATAAAAATGGTTTCATCTCCAGTAAGTTCCGCTTTCCTGAAACAGTCATCCGCACTCTTAGGGTAACTTGCTTTGCGACTGGTGCAAACACTTCGTCATAGTCGTAGCCACACTTCTGTGTGAAACCCTGCGCTACTAGACGCGCTTTGTAACGAACTACTTCGCCTTGATCACTTTCTTTACGTTTGAAAATCTATTTGCATCCTACTGCTCGTTTGCTAGCTGGCAGGTTCGTTATGACCCACGTATCGCTGCTTTTCAAAGAATTGATTTCTTCCTCCATCGCGGCTTTCCGCTCATTCCAGTGTGGACCGTTTCTTTGCTTCCGTGACTGTACGTGGATCTAGCGACTTCGCAGCTAACGCCGAGTCACCATAACGTAGAGCTGGAACTCCCTTGTTGTTCCTCGATGAACACCTGAAATCGGTTTTTACTTTCACAGCCGTTTCATTCAGCTCCTCTAGAATCTCTTTCCGAATCGTAGAAAGGTCTTGCGCAATAGTTTTGTCGTCCGTAATTGTGTTATTTCGAGGTCGCAAAACTCATCATCAGGATCCGAAATAACGCTCTGTGTATCTTCTTCGAGATCTCTGTCTGGGACATGTTCTCGTCCTATAGAATGTGGGATTTCGCCTAGCTGATATTCAACAACCGGTTCGTTTTCCTTAATGCACGGTGTATCATCTGGTACAAATCGCACATCATGGCTTACCGTCAGCTTGTGTATTCTCGCATCGATCAACCTGTAGCCCTAGTGGCAATCAGAATATCCAACCATGATCATCTTTACAGCTTTGGGATCCAGCTTCGACCTTTTCTCCTTGGGAATATGGACAAATGCGGTTCTTCAAAAAACTTCTAGATTCACCAAATCCGGTTTCTCATCGTGCCATAGTTCAAACGGTGTCTGCTTTACGGCAGCTGTTCGAAGAAGGTCCTGCAAAAATTAGCCGTATGTACAGTTTCTGCCCAGAACTTGTAGGGTAGCTTCGCGTCCGGGATCATGCATCGTGCCATCCCAACCAACGATTGATTCTTGCGTTCCGCAACACCATTCTGTTGAGGTGTGTACGCTGTCGTGAATTGCTGCTTTATTCCCTCTGCTTTGCAGAACGACTCTATCTCGGTGTTTTTGAATTCTTCTCCTTGGTCCGACCTATAAATTTTTGGTTACCTTAGATCTGCCCTTTGACTTCCTGGGAAATGGTAACCGTGTCCTCTTCCCTTCAATGCAGCATTCAAACGTATCGTTTCGAAAACCACAGTCGCGGATTTTGATTCCGGTTGCAAGCTCCAACTTCTCTAGTTTCAGTATATAGCTTCGTTGACGCGGTGTCCCAACTTTCGATGCCAACGAAGTAGATAGTCTAATTCCTGGCATATTTTCATAGCGTGTACCGTCGTTTCAATGTTGTTCACGTAATACAGTCCACCTCACGCGGTTGCCGTTGCAGCAATGCGTCCTCCTTTTTCGATTATACACTCGTTATCTTGGAAAATAACGTTACCGCCTTTACTAGTAAGCTTCAAAACAGACATCAAATTGATTTCTAATTCCGGCATGACAGTGTTTCGCTTAGATTCAACGATTTCTTTGTTCCATTCTGATCACAAATCTCCAATGAACATGTTCCAACGCCTTTAGAGGAAATTTACTTTCGGTCTGCTAAAGCGATTTCCATGGAGACGCTTGAATCGATATTCAGGAACTTGCCTGAAGCGCCAGGAAGCGCCTGAATCTATGATCCACGGGGAAATAACTTCCTTTACGACGTCTGCGGCATCTGTCCTTGAAAAAAATGCGAACAGTTCTCTATTTTCTGCCGCTACCTTTGCTTTCTGGCAACTTCTAGGCTTTAACTTCTCTGAATCTTCCATTTTCTGCATCTGCATCCACTGTCGACAATCCTTCCGTTTGTGACCAGAAGCCTGGACCAAATAGGCACAGAACTGGCTTTTTCTTGAATTCTGTTCTCAACGCTGATTCGACTCCGGTTGAGTTTTTCTGCCGAGCAACTTCATCCACCAGCTTACCTCGTACCAATTTCATTGTCCGGTTTGTTTCCGGACGTCCTTCCGAAGCGGTGATCAAAGTAGAAAACGAATCTGGTAGACTGCTGAGCACAATGTTCTCCTTCAAATCTTTGTCGAGCTTTCGATTAGCGATCGCGAGTTTTTCGAATAGATTCTCCATTTGGCTAACGCGAGCTCCAACATCTTCACCATCAACGTACTCCATCCGCATTATTTTCCTGAGGATTGTAGTTTTGCTGGTACGTTCCTGCTTCTAATGAGCACCACACGGATGGATTCCCAAGCTTCTTTTGCGGTCTTCGTCTTTTTGATGAGGTTGTACTGGGTAGACTCGCGGCTCATGCCCGATTGTCTCCATCTTCCCATTCAAAAAGTTCCGCTCCATTGCCTTGAATCGCTTCTGTTCCGGGTCGCTCCATAGGTCGCTGACCAGGCTCCAGGAACTTCCCCAGCTTCTCGCGTTCTAGTAAAAGTTCCATTTTAAACTTCCAGTTGGAAAAATTCACATCGTTAAGCTTTTTGATTCCTATTTTTTCCATTTAAGCTGCAGTTGTCAAAAATCAGCTCTTCAAGGCAGACCTGATATATCTTGGGTTTTCAGCAATGGACCATAACCTCTTGAGAAAGCAAGAAAAACACGTCTGCTTGAACTGAATGCGTAACTAATAATGAGTTTATTATTTTTAAGAAAAATTAACTATAGTCAATAACATAATGGCTTCTTACTTTGGTTGCGGAGGAAATACGCCAAAAATTCGTATCCATGCGTGTAGAGTTGACAATCCAAATTTGGTCGCATCTTCGTTTACGGTTCGCTGTAACCTCCCCCAGCCAACAACTGCCAGCACCGCCACCGGAGAAAAAATTCTAACATTTCTCAACAGCAGCGCGACCGTTCTTTTTCAGCTGTTTCTGAGCCGCGGCGCCGCCGCCGCCGGTGGCTGTTCAGCGGAGCAGGGTTTTCTCTAGCAGCGTAACCGCTGCTGGGCCGACGAGGCTAAAGAGCTATTTTTCTTTCATCAGCCTCTGGAGTGGTTTTTGATATTTTTTAATTAGGTTTGATGCTGAGGCTGAGAAATATGAAGGAAAAAAAAGTGGCAGCAGTATCTCAGATAGCACAACAACCGCTCGCTCTGCTGCGAGGATATATAAGAAGTGCGCATGTGATGCCATCGTTCAACTAAAAGATGATTGGTACAGTCGTGGAAGATCCTTGAAATACTTGGCTTGCTGAATGTGAGATTTACACTGCGAATAGTTATATGATGAAACTTCTTTTGAAAAGGATATTCCAAGTCTTGTAAATTATGGCCGGTGGGCAGTTGAATGACTGCTCTGAAAATCAAATTGATCAGCAGTTCTGAAACACCCTTAGTTTAGTGAACTTCCCGGCATTGAATCATGATGTTTCGTTGAACATAACTAAATTAGCATTTTAGCCTTAATCGATAAGTATAGAAGACAAGCACATTCACTTTTAGACGGGCAACCCATTACCACTCCAACGTTTTCACTGGAAAGCTGTTCCATTTCAGCGGAACCCATCGATAACTAACGGAACCATCGGTTCGAACCATTTGCCAAATCAGCTCAACCGAAAGTCACTAAAAGTCAATTAGACTTTTCGAATCGTTTCGTTTGCTCCGACCGCCGGCCGTCGCGTCGACGTCCAAAACCGCCGGGCCCCACAATCGATTGCGATGCGTCGGTTGGTCGGTTGGCTTGCTGCTACCAACAAAACTCGCGCGACCGACTGGAATCACTTTTAATCAAATTATGCATAATTACAAACAATCAAAATCCGCAGCCGGTCGAAAAGAGCGACACCAACAGGGACGGGGACGACGGACCACGTGACGGCATCGCCGGTCGGTCGGTTGCAAAAACCCCTTTTGTTTCAGATGATTCCCATTCACCACCGCACCGCCCTCGCCGTCGTCGCCATCCGGTTTCGGTACCTCGTCTGCTCTCGATGAAGATTGTTAAATTTAATTGAGACACGTTTTCCTTGTCAAAGCGTGCGGAGAACGAGTGATTCCTAAGTGAAAATCAATTTTTAATTAAAATCAAGTCTTCACTTTCGTTTTCCATATTTTGCAAAAGGGGTAAAATTAAATCCTATTTAAAGTCTTGCCATAATTGCCAACCATCGCACCGCCACCATTCAAGATCATCGTTCTAAAAATACGTCTCTGATTCGTCTTCCTGCCGAGCAGCATCGATGATAGCGCGCGGACCAGCACCTATGATCGTGACTGACATTCAAAGGAAGCTGCTGCTCATACTGACTGCAAGCAAGCAAGGTCCACTCGACCTCATATAGCAGCGTCCGTCTGCTACTACTGACTGGCATTATGGAAATCAAACAGGTGGCTCAACCGGTGACTGGACGGTCGTAAAAGTTCCGGCTGGGATGTGAGTTATAAATATTTTTTCACATAATATTAATAGATGCTGCTTGACACATGCTGAACAATCAATCGAAGTATTCGATCATGTAAATTGCTTTTGCTTAATATTAAAATACGATGCATCTCCTTGAGTAGCCAGTCCTCCTTTGCCAGTCAGTCGCAATTTTCACTAGTGTTGGCTATAACACCTAATACCTGACCTTTCCGAATGATTCGCTCTATGTAACTAAGAGATTGATCCTTACCTGCAACGAAATAGAGAGAAGGTAAAAACTGTATCAGTATTAATGGCAAAGAAGAATATGAGCGCAATAGTGAGACCGCGCGTCGGGATTAGAAACCATACAAATGTCGTTCAATTTCGCTATCATGTGAAAATAAATCAGATCCCCGCGTTCGCTTTCCACTGGCATCATTTTTCAATCCGAGACAGAGCGAACAAAACGGGAAGAGGGCGGGGAAGAACTGGGCTGCACGAGCGGTGCACTACAAATGGAGCACAAAAGTGCAGTTTATTGGACTCGAGGGAAATCCGCACACTTCCGCGGAATCCTTGGTGCGATCAAATATGCAAACATACATCATGTTATGCAAACGGTATAAATTATGGATAATAAATGTAGAAGGCTCCGGCTGCAGCCCGAATATATGCAAAGCGTGCGTTCGAGAGTGTATCTGTTCGGGTGCCGGGCGTCGTCGGATATGAGATCCTTCCGGTCCAGCAAGAAATTGTCGGAGACCGGGTTGAAGATTTTAAAATATTCAAATCAGTACAGAACGTTACATTTATACTATTTCCCCCCCACCCGCAACCCCTCAACTGACTGAGTGGAGTGGAGAACGAAAAATAGAAAGGTTCTTAGAAGGTGCAGCAGCAGATTGGTGTACCCCTCTTCCTATTTCAGCTTGCATTTACTTTTTCACCTGGGATGAGTGATGCAAGGGAAGCCAAGTGGAAAAAGCAGCTTGAACCGGATCAGCTTCGTTGAGTAGCTGCTGTTGGTGCTGCTGCTGCTGCCGCTGCTGCTACTGCATCAAGAGCCAAGGTGCAAATCAGGAAAGTAATGCCAAACTCGGGGAAAACGGCAATGCAAGTGCTTGTTGCTTTTCGCAGACCAATGCACGGAAGATGTATTCGCTTCGATGGTTACATAACAGTTCAATAGTTTAGTCGGTTGTAATTTTTAGAATGTTTCCTTCTTCGGTTTCCTTGCGCTGACTTACTGACGAAGGAGCCATCGAGAAACCGCAAGCAAGCGGAAGGGGGATGTTGTTAAACGTAAAAGATAATCCTACCAGGAAGTGGACTTTGGTTTGACTGATTTGGTGTAAAGGATTAGTTTAATTGAAATGTATAGGTATTTATTGTCCAAGGAAATGTGGAAGATACTGTAATGAAGTAATAAGAGAAAAGAACTCCAGAAAATTTTCTTAGAGTGATGGGATGATTTATGAGTGATCTTTTTTATCGAGGTATGCTGCTTTGACAGAGTAAAAAGTATATTTAAATTCTTCATCTGGGTAGGATCAACGTCTCACAAACAGACAAATTTCATCGTCCATTTAAAAAACCACTCATTTTTCGAAAAAGTATGTTTCGCAATATGACCACACCACGGCGCACGAGTGTTGCTTCGAGTTTTCAGTTCAAAACCATACAAATGTAAGAACCCTACAAATAAAAACTACCCCACAACATGCTTAATAGAGGGTGCTAGTGTGCAAGCAAAATGTGTTGGACGATGGTTTTTAAATGATTTAGTTTTGTGTATCATGTCAATTCGTCAGTGGTATTATTTCAATCACTAAATAATAAGAATGCATGATCAGTGAGAAGATGTTGATTCACCATGCATTTTCTCCGTGACTTCTCTATTTCCCAAACACAGATGACAAATGCATATACGAACTGGGGCTACTGTGGACTAATTTCCGTTAATCCATTGGCGATAAGAATGCAAACAAATGTAACACGTCATTACTTCATTTTTTGTTATGATACAGCAAAACAAAGCAAAACGACAAACTTAGCAACCAGCTGTATGAGTACAGGACAAATGTGGCGCTAGTGCTGCGATCCTATTGACTCTGGCAATCTCTTCCAATCGAGATTCGAACAAGCGATGTCTGGCTTGCTAAATCAATTGCGTGCCTCGAAGGCAGCAGGAAGGTTTTACTTGTTATGGTACGTGGAATGATATAAAGGAGAGAACAAAGATGCTCAGCAGTGCTGAGTCAGCGTGGCATTATTCTTTTGACAGAGTGGAATACTTTCGGACGGGAAGGAACAGGATTGGATAGTAACAAAATGACGAGCTTTTGATCATTGTCAGTGCGAAAGCAGATAAACGTAAACTTTCATAAAAAGTAAATCAGGAGTATCTGTTTGTTTGTTTACATAAAAATCCCTTTAAAAGTTTTTTTAACAACAATTTGAGGTTTTCTTTGGTGTGGTACACAAATTACGTAACGCAAAAATGCCGGTTTTTTGACCCCTTCCCTCCCTTATGTAACATTAAGTAACGCTTGGCATAACCCCCCCCCCCCCCCCCATTAAATTACGTAACGTTAAGCAAACCTACCCCACCACTTCATATTAGAAACAAAAATCTCGGGTACTTTTTCATTTCGACGTATCTGACAATGAGAGATTCTCTTCATGTTTCTTTTTACGGCGTCATTTCGCAACCGGCTGTTAAAGTACAGGGCGGTCACTGGGTTGGTGCAACGACTACGCAATAACTCCATTGTATGAACCTCAGTATGGCATGTTGCACCATCTTGTTGGAAAAAATGTCACCGCCAGCAATTGCATCACCTTTCGACCACTCACTTGTTAAAGCAGATTCGGAAACCAGGCGGCTCTGGAGCCTCCCTGGATCGAAAGTTGAATACAGCCTCTAGAGGATTGGATTTGTACTTTCTTACTATCTAATACTTTGCAACCATTAATAAGGCATTTGGAATAACAGCTTTTTGTAGCAGAGAATTTTCAATTGCTCGTAAAATTGAGTATAAGTTTTGACGTAGGACTACGTCTTCGTTTACAATACTGGGACTGGGTAGCACTTTGTGAAAACGAAAATAGAAGTGTAACGTTTGAATGAAAGATTTCAAATGGTAATAACTACTAAACTACAGAACAATTTATATATCGTAGGGTAGATAAAACGACCGGCAATTTTATGGAGGGGGTAAGAGAGCAATTTTACGGAGAGCGTAAGAGGGGGGGAGCTCCAATTTCCCCAAAACTCGAGAACTAATCAAGCAAATGGAACCAAATTTAGCTGGTGGGGGCTTCAGAAGGTAGGACTTTTGTGTTTGGTACACTGAGACCCCTTCCCCTTCTAGGAGGGGGAGCTCCCATACAAATGAAATACAAATTTCCTCATAACTGTAGAACTAATCAAGCAAAAGGAACCAAATTTGGCATGTGGGGGTTTCAGAAGGCAAAAGTTTAATCTATAGTGCATTGAGACCCCTTCCCCTTCTAAGGGGGGGGGGGGTTGGTTCCCATACAAATTAAACACGAATTTCCTCATTACTCAAGAACTAACTAAGCAAATGGAACCAAAATTTGGCATGAGGGTTTTGGGGGCAGGAATTTTTTCTATGGTGACCTTTGCCTTCTTTAAGAAGGGGGGATCCTGTACTTGTACTTGTACTTATAAACCCCCGTTCACGTATTTTCAAAGCCACCATTGCATTCAATGAAGAATTGAATATAAATATTCCGCTGTTCTCTTTTAAACATACACTTAATTAATGGCACTCACAGAGTCTTACAAACATACATATGACAGAAATGAAGTTTACATTAGCCTTTGATATAATGAACTGATATAGTCCTACGTCACCCCTTCGTACAACCCTTAGGGCTATATACCTTGTAGTTTTATTGATAACCATTACTTTTTTAATATTACTTTTTTTTAATGATAGTTTCGAGGTAGGTTTTACAAATTCTGATTCCTATGCCGTCACTAACAATATTGTATTGCTATTATTGTATTTTCTGCGAAAATATTTCTCGCGAAACTTTTCAAAAGGATCGAGATTCTCTTCGGGTCTCTTCTCTTTCACTTATCACGACGATGCAAAGGCACTTTAATACATCAGCTTTGCATGAATCGGTTGCTGGCGTCATAAGCTAACTATTCGTTAAGAATACTTTGATTACTTTGTTAAAATGAATTTATGTCGTCGCAA
The DNA here is from genome assembly GCF_943734655.1 of Sabethes cyaneus. NCBI lineage: Eukaryota > Metazoa > Arthropoda > Insecta > Diptera > Culicidae > Sabethes > Sabethes cyaneus. The sequence goes on from NC_071353.1 coordinate 15,261,033, forward strand.
TAATCAGAAGAGAGGGACACCAAAGAGAGTCTCTCAATGTTATTTAGGTCCTTTTGAAAAGTTTCGCGAGATTTCTTCTATGTTTACCCGGAATTTGAACCCTCGGCATTTGTCCTCGGCGTGAGAGGCGTGAATGCTAACCACTACACCGGGACTGACTTCTACAACATCCCTTCGTACAGTTTGATAATAGTTCTAATGCACCACAGCGGAGTAATCTAGGATCCCTGCTATTCTGACTGTATCTATGTCAACTTCGATCATTAAGCTTCTGGAACCAGCTGGTGGGAAAATTGAGGCTCTATTGCAACTAAAGAAATCATACTAGCAGCCTTTCTTGATATTGAAATAGCATTTGACAATACTTCACATTATTCAAGTGAAAAGCCAATGGGAAAAAAAGAGGTTGATCACAAAATAATCAACTAGATTGAGCCCAGTCGTTAATGATCTGCTCAACAATCTGACTGACAAAGGCTTTGAGTTGACTGGGTTCGCGGATGCTTTAGTAATTCTCATTAGAGGGAAATTTGACAGTGTAACAGCCGATAGAATGCAGTCTGCATAAAATTTCACCTTTGAATGATGCAGACAGGAAGACCTAAATATAAGTCTCTCGAAAACAACAATTATTCCTTTTACACGCAAGAGAAAACATATCATTTCGGAATTACAACTCGGTGGAACAGAGATACAAATGTTCACAGTCCTTAGTCAAGCAGTACTCAAGGCTCTAAACGACGCAATGTGCTATTCCAAACTGCTATGGAAATGTATTCCTTGGGACTTCATTGAAACTACAAACTGACGATGCAAAAGATTACCTTGAATGGATGCAGATAAGGTTTTAACCGCAAAATACATCAGGCTATAATTGTGGACAGTCCAAACTCGTGATAATGGCGTGCAACGGAAACATTATCGTTTTCTTCGATACTAACCGATACAGCAGCAATATTCTCTTCACTATAACATATACGCAAGTTTTGTAAATGTCTTAATTCCGTGTAAAAAAAATTCACAGTCCAACTTATCAGTTATTTGACATAACGTAAAAGCAAAGCAAAGCCTAGGTGCTACATTCCGTTATCGAAACTTAACCTTCTGTTTTTATACGACAGACTTCGCAGCCAGCTGCTAGAGTACAGAACAATTGCAGGGCCAGTTGCTACGATCCTATTAACTCTAGCAGCCTCTCCCAGTCGAGATTCCAACATACAACGGCTGGCTTATCTGGCCAGCATCATACTCCGAGACCAACTGGGAGGTCGTTCGACATAACAAGTATAGCTCAATTCCTGTATATCCACCCCATTTCAAATAATTCGGGCGTACCCCAAGGTAGCAATGTGAGACCACTGCTTTTCTCGCAGCACTTCAATGACATCGCTTTGCTTCTGGGCGACATTTGTAAGTATGTGTACGCAGACGATCTGCGAATGTACCTAGTTGTTCGACCAATTGAAGTTTGTCGTAATCTGCAAAAGCTGCTGGATATTTTCGTGAATTGGTGTCGTGCTCTATTAGACGCTAATTCTCCCGGTGGTACACTACGGTCACGAAGCGTGGACGTTGAAAGAGAGCGACCGACGAAGTCTTGGCGTTTTCGAGCGTAAGATCCTGCGATCAATTTTTGGCGGCATATTAGACAAAGGAATGTGGCGCAGGTGCATGAATCATGGAATACACCAAGTACACAAAGATGCGGATATTATGAAGCGATTAAAATACGGCAGTCTACAATGGGCTGGCCATGTAACAAGGATGCCGGATAAAACAACAGCGAAAACAACATTTAGCAGAGACCCCGACAGAGGCCGACGACTTCGAGGCAGACCCCGTACCCGTTGGATGAACGCTGTTGACGAGGTTGCTAGAACAGCGGGTGTTAGGGGCGACTGGAGGGCGGCAGCCCAAGACCGAGTAATGTGGAGACGGCTCGTGAATTCGGCATTGATTCGATAAGCGGATTGTTGCCGGCAAAGTAAACTAAAATAAGTGAGCTAACCCTGTTGTTTTCGAATACAACATTGATGGTCAAGCACTTGAAGGCTTTGTACTGGTGAGACCACTACACGGAAAGAAATCTGAATCCGATACGATGAATAAAATCATGAAGTTTGAATTTCTGTCAAATCATGACCAGGGACCGAAACGGTTACACTTTTTCTATTACATTTACCAGCATGCAATGCCATGTCAGACTCTTAACTAATACCATCGCTCTGTACTGTTTCTGTACCGGCAGTGCCTATCTTATAAGTGTCGAGACTAACCAGAATATGTACATGATAATAAGCAAACATTTTCATACGTTAGCCGACCATTCACACAAAATGTCGTGTAGAAATGACATGCATTAGCCGCTTTTTGCTTACAGTTATAGTTGAAATAGTATGGAGAAGTGATAGAGAATAAGTTGTATTGGGAACCTTCTTATTTAAAACCGTGTTGTTTGGGGGAAAGCTGTATGTTTGGCTTACGGACGCAAAGCAGCAAAAGAGAATACAAAAAAAGTGTCTTCAAGACTGGTGACACTCTTTCCCCCATATCGAAGAGTGTCTGACATGTAGAACAAAAGATGTTTTCGTTATTCTTGCATTTCTTTTCGGTGCTTGTGTACTAGTAACATGTCGCAAGATTGGTAGCAAGATAAAATGGTAAAAGTCTTCAAATTTTTGTCACCAACCAGTACATTTGACGTCCCTGATCATGACTGAACTACGGTATGAGGCAACCCAAATCATGAATAATAGTTCATGATATTGCGTTGTGTTGTACTGCAAGAAGTTCGTGATATCATGATTATTATTCATGGTGTATTTTCATAAAACATAACCTAGAAACCTGAAATCGTGAGTCATTTTGGAGATTAGATTTCTACCCGTATATTAGAAAACGCATGTTCTATCTGGACTCCATATCAACTAACCTGTAATTTACGAACTGAATGAATGCAGAAGAGGTTTATGGCGAGAACTCATTTGACAATTAATGTTTATTTATTATGTGATATGTGCTGTAAATGTGAGGATGGCTTTTCTCCATCCAATCATTTCTCCATAGAGACCGATCAGGTCGGATGGACAGAAACTTAATAATAATTGCCACGAGAGAGAGTTTGGCCAAGTATTGACGAACGCATAATAAGTTGACCATGATCCTGAGGAGGATAAAGCGCCAGGAAGACAAAGATCGTGATCAGCTCAAACAATTATTCTGGGCTGAAGAGACGCAAGTTCTATGAGAAGGTGAACCAACCTCGTAAAGGAAACACACCGCAGCCAGATATGAGTGGGGAAGAGGAGGAAAACCTGGTCATATTAGAGCCGCCGAAAAGGGCCGACTTTCGGCAGAACTCTAGAAAAATGACCAAGAATCGCTAGCAACGGCACTTCACTGGATAATTTCAAGAATGTGGGATTAGAAGAAACCACTGGAGAAGTGGATGGAAGGCGTGGTTTGCCCCATCTACAAAAAGAGTAATCGGATGGATTGCTGTTATTACAGCAGCATTACGATGGTTAACGCCGCTTACAAGGTGCTCTTCCAGATTTTGTTACGTCGTCTACTCCAATACAATAGCACGAAAATTCGTAGGACTGTACCATGCGGGTTTTATGAGGGTCCGCGCTACTACGGATCAAATTTTTACCCCCGATAAATACTCCAAAAATTTCGGGAGTAGAACGTGCCCATGGATCATATTTTTGTGGATTTCAGGGTAGCATACGATACAGTCGAACGTGAACAGCTATGGCAGATAATGCACGAGTACGGTTTTCCGGAGGAAATGACGCTACCCAGGAGCGAATCATCTGTTACGTGCGAGTTTCGGGAGCATTCTTGAGCCCTTTTGAATCGTGCAGAAGATTGCAGCAATGGGATGGACTGTTCCTTATGTTATTCAATATCGCTATTGTAGGTATGATCCGGCGAGCGGGCATTTAAACGAAAGGAACGATCTTCAGCAATAGTAGCCAACTCCTAGCCTTCGCAGAGGACCTCGACGCTCGACATCATTACTAGAAACCTTGGGAAGGCGGAGGCAATCTACGCCAGACTAAAAATGGAGGCTAGGAGGATAGGGTTACCAATCAATGCGTCGAAAACAAATATATGGTAGAAAGAGATTCCAGAGAAGACAACCTTTGCCTCCCACAGACAGTGACTATTGACGGCGATGAAATGGAAGTGGTTTTTTGTGGGACTTAAACTACTTTGTCCATTGAACTGAACGTTTGTAGTGAGTAGAAGTGCTTGATGAGTTCGTATATTTGGGATCTCTGGACAACGCCGACAATATTACGAGTAAGGAGAATCAACGACGCATGCAAAATGGCTTACGCCGCCACACAAATCTGACGATGTACAAAACGTTAGTCAGAGCGTTGAATCCTCGAGGGACTTAAGACAGCAACTTTGCTTACGGAAGAGATACGTGCACTTGCCGTATTTGAACGAAAGGAGCGCGGACATTTTTTGGCGAAGTACAAACGGATAGCGCGGAGTGGCGTAGGCGTATGAACCACGACTTACTGGTACTATTTGGAGAGATTCTCATCGCACATCTGGCGAAAATTGGGAGACTAGTTGGGCCGGCTACGTTGCCAGGATGTCGGACGACTGTGTAATGAAATCCGTTCTCTGCAAGAATCCCACCGGCACTAGGAATAGAGGGGCCCAACGTGCAAGGTTGAAGCCAACTTGCGTGTGTCGAGACGCTCAACGAAATGGCGTTGAGTAGCTCAACACTGAGAACATTTGGACGTAAACCGAAAGAGTGTGGGTTAGAGTCCCACATAGTAATTTAACTACGCAATATATTTTTACCCTCACATCGAAGTTTCGCAATATCATCCAGTCTACCATTTTTCCTCACCAAACGCTCCTCCACCTTTAATGAAAAAAGGTAGGAGTAAGCCAGTACCCAGGGGGGCTCCGTAGCCGCAAGGTTATCGAGTCTGCATTGACAAGCGAGTGGTCGTGGGTTCGAATCTTAGTAGAATCAGGCCATTCGGTGTCAAGTGACTATAGCATGGGTTTATTCTCAGGCCCCTCATTTACCCTTCCTTCATGCTGAATTCTATATTTACCTACTGAAGCCTCTTGACAGTGCAAATGTCCCTCCTATAGTTAAGTGTACTGGTCAGAGGAACGAATGAGTCCTCGTCAGGGACGGCTATAACATGGGATAGTTCTGGCAGCGAGGAATAAGTGGGTAAAGTAGACCAAGCGTTGAAAGAAGGGTAAACCCCAATACACACAAGCACGCATAAAATTTAATAAGCATATCGCTCATTCAATAGCGATTATAGCAAAAAGAAATGCAGTGCAGGTCATACAGCAAACACCCGGGCGATATCACAATAGATCAGCTATACTGGTCGCAGTGATGAGTCCACACATGAAAAAAAAGCCAGTACCCATGCAAATTTCATGCAAAAATTTTTCATATTTGTTCTTAGACATATAGAAGCAAAGCCTAGGTGCTTCATTCCGTTTTGAAAACTTGACCTTCTGTTATTTATACGACATATTTCACAGCCGTCAGTTAGTCGTCACTCTAATGAAAAAGAGAAGTGCTCGTCAGTTCGAACAACTAGTTTAGTTTCGCTTCCGTCGACTTCAATAAATAAAGAATTCTGCTTCACTCGACAGTGATTGAATCGAATCAAGTTACTCGACTTGACTTACTTAAATAACTCTTTAGAGTTCAAGATAGCGTTTGTCTACCTTGGCTCACTGGTAACGGCGGACAATGATACCAGCCGTGAGATTCGGAGGCGTATTATCAGCGGAAGTCGTGCTTACTATGGGCTCCACAAGCAATTGCGGTCGAGCAGACTAAGTCCCCGTACAAAGTGCACCCTGTACAAGACGCTTATTAGACCGGTTGTTCTCTACGGGCATGAAACATGGATAATGCTCGAGGAGGACCTGCGAGTGCTCGGAGTTTTCGAACGACGAGTGCTAAGAACGATCTTCGGCGGCGTACAGGAGAACGGAGTATGGAGGCGGAGGATGGACCATGAACTCGCACAGCTCTATGGTGAACCCAGTATCCAGAAGGTAGCTAAAGCTGGACGGATACGATGGACAGGACATGTTGTAAGAATGCCGGACAACTACCCTGCAAAGATGGTGTTCGCCTCAAATCCGGTAGGAACAAGACGACCAGGAGCGCAGCGAGCAAGATGGTTAGACAAGGTGGAGCGAGATCTGGCGGAGAGTACTCGGTGTCCGAGGAATTAGAGAGCGGTAGCCCTCAACCGAGTTACATGGAGAAATTTTGTTCAACAGGCTTTGTCTTAGGACGGCAAGCCACCTAAGTAAGTAAGTAAGTAAGTAAGATAGCGTTGCTTCCAGCAACGTTTAAAAATTTTTCAACTATTTAAGTTTTTTAAACGCAACGCGTTAATTAAGAAAATTAATAATAATCTGTGTAATCGGCAGTTATGAATTCATTCCGTGTGTTTGTGCCTTTATTGTTGTTGTAAAGAGCGTTGGTAAAGTATCTAGTAAAAAATTTTCCTTTATGGAGTTTTATGGAAGCCATCATCTACAGATTAATCCGATATTAATTAGCCAATAAAATTATAACTTTAATAATTAAGTATAGAAGTTTTCCAGTTTTTTTCCAGACGAAATTGGCACTTTAATTACTCGGAATATGGTTAAATCGTTAGAAAATGGCACACTCACACGCTGCTTTGGTTTTCCCTATGTTTGCTTTTGTCTTTTGTGCGATATGCCAATGTTTTCCATAATTGAAACAGATAATGAGAAAACCATTCGCCAGCCATTACGCCATCAATGGTAAAACATAATCGAACCTCATTAGCTTTTGAATTGATCCCGCGGGAAGCTCTAGATTTGAACCAACCGTACCAATCAGAGACTAGCTGAATCTGATATCAGATCCGGGACGAACCTCCTAACTAAAATAAACCGTTAGCAGTATTGTAAATGTTAACTGGTTTTGTCATGGATAGAGAGAATATTACATGAATCGAAGTTTTCAAGCGGCAAAAAAATCTGGCATTGAAGTTTTATTTAAATTGAAACAAAAACAAAAAATCAACTTATGCAAAATTCAAACTCTGCTGCCACTTCAGTTTTAATTAGTCCAATACAAAGAACCGTGCGTTTTGCATATATTGCAAACAAAGTCGTCATAGTAAGGATATTTAATAATTAAACAACCCACTAGTATGTGTATGCTAGTAGTGAGCTAGTATGGAGGAAAACAAAACAAAACCAGCTGATTATTGTTTCCGCGGGCAGTGCCCGGTTCAAGCACTTGATTTGTAGTGGAAAACACGCAAAGTAACCTGCCGACCCTTGTTTCTCACACTAGAGCGAGGGGGGACCACGGCTCGCGGTCCGTCGTAGTACAGCAAGCAACAACCGAGAGAATAAATTAATTAGCTAAGTGAATTTACGCTTTCCGCTCGATTAATCGTTGGGATAATTAATGTGAATTTATTAGCATAATTTTACTTCTCAATGGGGTGGGGGTGGGGGTTAAATGTTTGTGGAAAATCGGGAGCCCAGTGGCAAAACTTTACGGTTGCGCTACTGGTTTTCGGTGGCAAGTCTTTCCGGTTAAAAGATACTCCACGCCGAATAACACGGAAAAGGGAAATCGGGTTTTTGAATTGATGCTCGTTGATTGTGATAAAACTTGTACAGATGGATCACTTTATTTTAGGAATGTTTATGCGACTGTTGCTCTGACGTTACGCCACGTCAAAGCAATTTTAATGGATTCTTGATCATCAGAGTAAAGATCTGAGGTTAAAAGTTTGATCAGCTAATCAAGCAGTTCTGATAAATTAAAGAATACTTCCGCCGGTCCTCAAGGGAGTAATCTAGGTCTTCTACTCTTTCTATTCATGTATGGAATTATATTTATTTTTATCCTAAAAAGATTATCAATTGGTATTTGTTTCCAAGACGCAATACAATAACCTGAAAAAAAAAATCACAAATCATTTCAGTAATGAAAAAACGTTCCCTACATTTTGATGTAATTCAAGACATATGATTCTATCTAGGGAACTGCGCAATCCTGTTACCGTCGTTGAATTCCTAAAGCAACCCACCTGTTAATCGGTCCGAACCAAGCAGCACAGACATCGTGCAAGCAAAGGAGAAGGAACAAAACAAAACGATGTTGTTTGCTTTGTTTCCCTCGCAATCGAGACACTTTTAATCGCTCCTTAAATCTAATTCAGCCGTTATTTGTGCCCGCGTCCGACCAACCGACCGACCGACCGATGGCATTCTGCCACCGGGGAACTCCGACCCCAGCAGCCGAGCCGGGAAAAACCAGAAGCAAATTCCAATCACGTACAGCCATCTCACACGTACTCTAAACTATCAAAACGCAGAAGAAAAGAACCCACTGCCTGTCCGGAGGGTGGCGGAAAGAAAACTCTCTAGAGGAAAACTTTGGCTATACTTTAGCGCAATGGCACATTTATCTCTGATTACACCTTGGCCACCGTCGGTATGTGAGTAGGGCCTCTGGAATCGGGATTGCACAGTTGAAACATTGATATCCGTTTGTTATCTGTTGTAGCTTTTTACTTCTTTCAAAATCCACTATGTTTAATATGGCAGTTCGACTTTATTTGAATGGAAAATATTCCATTTTAGTACTGTAGACTAAACCTTAAAAGTACAGTAAACACCCAAAACGAATTTCTTATTGTGCACCCGCAAAAGTACGTGATCAAATTGCGATGGTCATCGAGCACAGTTTGCTGAGAAATGTGGAAATACTGGCACGTCCCGGCTCCTTAATCGAATACCCATTTCATCGCGTTTAATCTACCCTTGCTCCGATCCGCAACACGAGGAGGAGTACAGTTGCGTGAAATACAGAGGCAACAGCAGGCGTAGGAAGATATTAAATTCAAGAACCTCATTCACTGACTTTGAAGGAGGAGCGCTGAGAGCGGGGCTGGCGTTGCGGTAACTAGGATTTCGTTGGCAGCCAGTCAAAAATCTCAGCTTCCCAAACAAACCCACCACCGCAACCGGCAGATTAATCACAACAACCGTCCATGTTCACGCGTCGATCGGTGTCTTCGACGGTGACGATGATTCATTTGCTATACGACAATCGTGTGTCTGGTCATCGTCAGCTGCTGCTACCGCTGACCAACAGGTTGAAAATTCACTTTCGATTTGTTTCGCCTCCCACCAGTAAACCGCCCACCATCGGCGACCCCCACAGTCCCACAACAGCAACGGCATGCGGTGGAAACGTTAAAATTAACGATGATCGATTTTCAGTCCCGAATATTTTCTTTAGAACTTTGTTTCTTCTCTGTAGGGACATCACATTCAATTAGGGCTTACATGACTTTTGGGCCAACCTCGATGTAAAATGTATCACACTGAAGCAGCTGATCAGAGCAAAGTGTTACAAACCAGAATTTTGGCAGTGTTTCACTAAATTATTATTTTTCCTAATTAATCAAATCTTCACATGGAATTATCCGAGATTATGAAAACACAAAACCAATTATTCTCCTGCTACCAATTAAAAGCCAGTTTCCTCCCAACCGCCGAGCAGTGTTTAGCTGCCAAATGCGACGATCAATCGTCGTCCTCCTCCTGCCAGAGGTCGCGGTCGAAGAACGGTGGTGAGTGAACTGAATAACCCTTCCTCCTCGATGACTCAAGTACTAGAGTCAGCAGCACAGCGGCGTCGATGGTGATGGTGGCGTCTACGTCGTCGTCACCTGAGCGATTGGATCTAATTTCGAACATTTCGGTGATGATTGACAACACAATCGCGCCGGGGCTCGGTCGGACAACCTGCAACGGCAATGGTGATGGTGACAGATAGCCAAAGCACAGCACGCGACCGACTCCACCGCCGGAGAAACCGCGGAGCCAACGCGGTTTCGTTTGGCTAACCTTGCAATGACCGTCAAGGCGGTAAACTTCCGGTAGTCGATTTTGGACCAAGACTGTTTGCAAACGAATTTGTCACTTTATGGTATAACTACAAGGCAGGAATTGGGAATAAATATTCATTACATTACATTACATATGAACGGTTGCTTATGGCGCATATTTAATACTGAGGAAACTCAAAATAAAACAAAACCTTCACAATTTTTTTCGCCAAAGCTTTTGACAAGGTTCCACATATTCTGGCGGTTGAGAAGTTCAAAAGAATAGGGTTACCCGAATGGATAACACAATGGATCCTGTCTTATCTTACGGATCGGAGCTCAGCAGTGAAGGTTTGCGGTGTCTGCTCTACCCCATTCCAAATTCAGTCCGGTGTACCTCAGGGCAGCGTCCTGGGGCCATTGCTATTTGTTTTATTTATTAACGATTTATGTTGGAAATTAAAGTCGCTAAAATTATTATACGCTGACGACCCCAAATGCTACCGAGTAATCACGACGCTGACAGATTGTTGCGCACTTCAATCGGATATCAACAGGCTCATGGATTGGTGCAGTCTGAACGCAATGGAAGCAAACGTGAACAAATGCTGCATAATATCATTCACCAGGTTACGTGCACCAATTGTGTTTGACTACCTCATGGCAGCAACTAGCTTGGAACGCACCGTGGGATGAAACCCAAATCTAGGTGGACAAAAGTAATTACGCTTAAACCGTTAGTCCTAGGTATAAAGTATCTTCGTAGAAAATTTGTTATTTCAACTTCCGCATTTTTTGCTGTATATGGCATTAGGGTGACCATCATAGTAGGCGTGTGCAAAATATAAACTTTTTTATGGTTGAAGTTACCTAAATAAAATGTTCAGCAAAGTTAAAGAACATTAAATTTTGAGTAACTTTGCTAAAGAAATGAAAGCCCTAGCTTTTATGGTTGATGGACTGGAGCAATTTAAAGTTTTTTGGTCGGGTGTACCTAAAAAATCCGTTTTTCCTTAATATCTCCTTTCGTGTTCATTTCTCACAAATCATGCCTTCTGAGCACTTTCACGTCCATTGAAAACGCACATTTTGTTTGAAGTAATCAGGTCGCTATCTCCTTCGGTTCTGAAGCTACAGACAGTTTTTCTAAAAAAATATGCTTTTTGCAAATGTCAATAACGTAAAAACTGCTCAAAAGCAGCACATGAAATTTTGTATGGATGTTTAATAATATATTGGCCACTGAAATTAATTGAGATCGCATCGGTCCAGGTCGGCCCTTTTTTGCTAGACCGTATTGAATATGAAGTAAAAATTACCGTTTTACTTACCAAAATCACAATTTCTACGGTAATAAGATGGATTAAAAAACAAAAATAAATCTAAATGTTTGTATTTAACTTAATCATGCATAATCAACTAGTGAAGGTAGCTCCTGCTTTGTTTTTCGAGCTGAAAACCTTTTGAACAGGGTCTAAGTGCTGTAACATTACAAAACTCTGCTCGCTGTAAATATAAAAACAACAAGTATTTAATGTAATGTACCTTAAAACTCATTCCAAAGTAGAAAAAGAATGCGTTGCTTTTAATACAGATCTTTGTTTTTCATTGTTTTACCACTGTTGATTGTTTATATACACTATTTCCTATCTAACGTCAATGGATAGTTCAAATTAAACAGGAAAACGTTATTGTTCTGGTAAGCGCAACTGCATTCTTATTAACTTAATAATTGCATAAGGCAAATCAGCATTTCTTTTACTTTTTTTGTTTACTGCTATAGAAACGCGTGTTCATGATTTTTGCGTATCAGCCTGAAAAAAAGGATAGAGTTGTACAAGGAAAAGGAACCTCTAATACAGGCAATGTTAGCCGAAAAAATTTTGAAAATTATAAAATCGCAGCCGCAATCACGGGTACAAATATTTAGAATTATTTTTGTTTTTTAATCCGTCTTATTACCGTAAAAATTGTGATTTTGGTAAGTAAAACGGTAATTTTTACTTCATATTCAACACCGTCTAGCAAAAAAGGGCCGACCTGGACCGATACGATCTCAATTAATTTCGGTGGCCAATATATTATTAAACATCCATACAAAATTTCATGTGCTGCTTTTGAGCAGTTTTTACGTTATTGACATTTGCAAAAAGCATATTTTTTTAGAAAAACTGTCTGTAGCTTCAGAACCGAAGGAGATAGCGACCTGATTACTTCAAACAAAATGTGCGTTTTCAATGGATGTGAAAGTGCTCAGAAGGCATGATTTGTGAGAAATGAACACGAAAGGAGATATTAAGGAAAAACGGATTTTTTAGGTCCACCCGACCAAAAAACTTTAAATTACCCCAGTCTATCAACCATAAAAGATAGGGCTTTCATTTCTTTAGCAAAGTTACTCAAAATTTAATGTTCTTTAACTTTGCAGAACATTTAATTTAGCTAACTTCAACCATAAAAAAGTTTATATTTTGCACACGCCTACTATGATGGTCACCCTAATGCCATATACAGCAAAAAATGCGGAAGTTGAAATAACAAATTTTCTACGAAGATACTTTATACCTAGGACTAACGGTTTAAGCGTAATTACTTTTGTCCACCTAGATTTGGGTTTCATCCCACGGTGGAACGTAAGACGACTGTGAAGGATTTGGGAATTCTGATTGACAGCAAACTAAGGTTCGTAGAACACATTTCCGCTGTCACGGCTAAGGCATACGCTATGTTGGGGTTCCTGAAAAGAAATACAGTTTTTTGCTGATATCTACAGTTTGAAGATCCTGTATTGCTCGCTCGTGCGCAGTGTTCTAGAGTACGGAGTGCAAGTGTGGGCACCATACCATACCATGTAGTCCACATCAACCGAATCGAACGTGTGCAAAGGCAATTTATTCGATACGATCTTCGGAATATTGGCTGGAGGGATAGGATAAACCTACCACAGTATGAAAGTCGCTGCATGCTGATCGGCCTACAAACGTTGTCAAGTAGGCGAGTATTCCTACAACGAATGTTAATCTTCGACGTCCTAGCAGGCAACATCGACTGTGCGGATATACTGAGCAAACTACGCTTCAATATGCCTTCCCGAGTGATGCGCCAAAGTGAGTTTTTTCGACAGTTGCATCATCGGACTAATTATGGAATGAATATCCCGCTGGAAGTTTGCTGTAGTCGTTTTAATGATATTTATTACTTGTTCGATTTTGGATTGTCAAAAAATGTATTTAGGCTAAGAATCTGTAATATTTAATTAGTTAGATAAGTTTTATGTCTGTGCGATGTTCTTTATGCCGAAGATTTATAAATCAAAAAAAATTAAAATTTAAAGTTTCTGGGAAATACATCGACATAGACAATCAAATCCTCAATCGAAATTGCAGAAAATTTAGCAATTTCGAATATTTATTTATCAAGGTATTGAACATGTTTAGGATTCGCTATAGTAACTTCCTTCAGAAGCAATTCAAAACTGGACTGAGGTTCCACAAGGGCTTATTTTAGACCCTATTCTTTTTTGTATATCTTCTTTTTTGCTTCAAACAAATGATATATGATCAGAAATGCGAACATGTTTTATAAAAATGCAGAAGAAAAACACGATGAAGATAACAAATTGAAAATTTAAGGTAATAAGCCTATTACAAATCAATGCGCGGCTACATCAAAGCAACAATTAGCCAGAGAATAAAACACATGAAGATTTTCAAGTTGAGTATATGATATGATTCATCGAAATAATACCAGTAAAACAGCGACTGGTTAATTTTGTTTACTTAATAAGCTACCATCCGGCCACTGCGGAATGCATTGAAATCAAAAAATTTCAATTTGAATGACCTGAGCTGTTAAAGTGATTATAATCAAATTTTGTTTGATTATAATCACTTTAACAGCTCAGGTCATTCGCGACTTCAAAATCCAAATTTAAAATTAAAATTTTAATTGAGAGTGCATTCCAAGGTAAACGGCAAAAAATAGGGTTTTTATTTTCTTCACATTTCGCTACAATATCAATTTCATAGTCGGTCATTTGCCTACTGTTAAAATCACTTTTTTCTGTATTATTGTTCCAAACAGCTTTACTGGATTAGTAAAGGCTGTAGCAGATAAACCCCAGGATCCTCTGCGTCCATTCATCTAAATTACAACAACCCCTAATATCCTCGTGGTACCAAATGGGATACGAGCAGGAATGGCGATTCCGTTGCAATACGGATCACTGTTCCCTCAACCCAGTGAACGTCTGCACTGCATGTTAGGAGCGGTTCACGATAACGTCGAGCCCACAGTGACTGGTTGCGTTAAGAAACAGGATTTCGGTCGCGTAAGTCAAGGTGACTATCACATCTTGAGACTTGGCAGTGTGGTTCTAGTAAAGGACCTACCTAATCAAAATACTACAAACATCTAAGTAACTTCTTCTCCTTCTTCTAACAGTATAGAGCCGGAGTGGGTCTTGCCGTATCAAGAATTCCGCTCCGTTGTACTCGGTCCAGGGCTACTAATCATCAACTTGTTAAACGTCTCGATACATGCAAAGTGACTTCAAACTCGTTGAGCGTTCTGGCTCATTGGGCCAATCTATTCCTGTTACCGATGGGGTTCTTGAATAGAACAAATTTAACTGCACAGTCGTCCGGCATCTTTGCAATGTGGCCGGCCCATCGTAGTCTCAAAACTTTCGCCAGGAATGGGAACCTTTACACTTCTTAATCGTAACGGCTTGCACAGAGAAAAACAGCCACGACTCGAAGTCTTGAATGCGTTGTTCAACCGGACGGTTACCAGAGAGGTTCATCGCAGTTAATCCGACACCGCCACCGCCTCTAGTTTCTGATAATAAATAACAGAAGTTGGCGCAAGTGTTTCATCCTGCGCCATGCGTGAGAGTATGCTTGAAACTATCAATGTTTCCCTATTGAAAACAACAGATGTCGTTACTTCGTAACGCATATTGAGCATTTCTGTAACAGCTGAATTTTGCGTGACAATAAATTTACTAAACACAACAACCTTACTCTCTCATGCATCTCAGTTTCTTTTGTGTTTATCGCTAATCGCAATATAACGTTTGACACCTGAACCAATAAATAGTTGGTAAACATTGTTTTTATTTATTGCGTTCAAGTTGCGAAATTTAAATTTTTCGAATTGAAATGTCGCAAACATATCAGCTGCTGGCTCTCGGCCAGGCTTTTCATAAAGCCTTTTCATAAATGTATTTTTATAGGACTTTAGCTTTTCAGGGCTCTCGGATGACTGGTAGTAAGATGCTATGGAGAGGTATAGGAAATGTTTGTTTTTTATCAAAATTAGGCAGAAGTCATGAAAATTAAGTATAACAGAGTAACTGTACCACAAATAAAATATGATTAGTGATTGTTCAGGTAGGTAAACATAAATAAGTGAGAAATTTTGATTTTACTACCACTAGAAAACCACCATCTCTTGAAAAGCAACGGTTCGCATGGTGTCCTATTGTTATCGTCCGTGGGAGGCGTACGCTATTTTCTCTGAAGTCTCTTCCTACCATACATTTTGTTTTCGACATTGATTTGATTTGTAACCCAACCCTCCTAGCCACCATTTTTAGACTGGCTCAGATTGTCTCCGCCATCCCAGGGTTTCTAGTAATGATGTAGAGGTCATCTGCGAAGGCAAGAAGTTGGCGTCTTTTGCTGAAGATCGTTTCTCTCGTTTCGATGCCCGGTCACCAGATCACACCTTCAATTGCGATGTTGAATGACATACAGGACAGTTCGTCTACGAAGGGACTGGGGCGAGTGCCCCCGAAACACGAACGTAGCACGTCACTTGCTCCAGGGTAGCTTTGATAATTGACCAAACTCGTGACTTTAGTCATGACCTTGAAATGCGGTCAGGCATATATTAATATTTATTTTGAAACGATGATTCTACAATTGATGAAGGGACGGTAAGGGAAAGTAATGAAGAAGGATTTTTTCGGGAATGAAGGGGAAGGGTGGAAAGGAAAGGGAGGGGGGGGGGTAATAGGTAGCTATGGTTAACAAGTTGTCGTTGTGACTCCTATCTTTTGTCCAATGCTGGAAGGTGCATGGGTCGAACCAAGTTGTAATCAGAGATTATAACCGGATTTGAACCCACAACACCTGCCAGGGCGTGTCGCTCACTGGTACCCGTGTACCTTTGAACCACAGAGGCGCTGGACAAAAGAAGTCTGCACAACCCCCCTTATTAACCATAGCGCGACATGGGTTGTTCTATTTTTAGACACACAATGTGCCTCTTCCTACACCTACTGTAGAAACCACCAGTGCTGTGTTCGGATTTCGGGTGGATTGTCAAGTTCATTCGAATCACACAGAGGGCTTCGTCAAGGTGATGGTCTTTCATGCCTGCTGTTCAACATAGCGCTACAAGGTGTTATGAACCGAGCGGATATCAACACGCGGGGAACGATATTCAACAAATCTAGTCAATTCGTCTGCTTTGCCGATGACATGGATATTATCGGCAGAACATCTGTGGCGGTGGCTGAACAGTACACCAGACTAAAGCGCGAAGCAGAAAAGATTGGGTTAAAGGTAAATACGTCTAAAACAAAGTACATGCTGGCCAGCGGAACCGAGGCCGAACGACACCGCTTGGGCAGTAGTATATTGATCGACGGCGATGAGTTTGAGGTAGTCGATGAATTTGTCTACCTTGGCTCACTGGTAACGGCGGACAATGATACCAGCCGTGAGATTCGGAGGCGTATTATCAGCGGAAGTCGTGCTTACTATGGGCTCCACAAGCAATTGCGGTCGAGCAGACTAAGTCCCCGTACAAAGTGCACCCTGTACAAGACGCTTATTAGACCGGTTGTTCTCTACGGGCATGAAACATGGACAATGCTCGAGGAGGACCTGCGAGTGCTCGGAGTTTTCGAACGACGAGTGCTAAGAACGATCTTCGGCGGCGTACAGGAGAACGGAGTATGGAGGCGGAGGATGAACCATGAACTCGCACAGCTCTATGGCGAACCCAGTATCCAGAAGGTGGCTAAAGCTGGACGGATGCGATGGGCAGGGCATGTTGCAAGAATGCCGGACAACTACCCTGCAAAGATGGTGTTCGCCTCAAATCCGGTAGGAACAAGACGACCAGGAGCGCAGCGAGCAAGATGGTTAGACCAGGTGGAGCGAGATCTGGCGGAGAGTACTCGGTGTCCGAGGAATTGGAGAGCGGTAGCCCTCAACCGAGTTACATGGAGAAATTTTGTTCAACAGGCTTTGTCTTAGGACGGCAAGCCACCTAAGTAAGTAAGTAACCAACGAAACAAGGATAGATCGCTCAATTTCGTGGATCGGAAACTGCTCGAACAGCTTGAACGCCGCAAAACCGGCATCGCAGCACTACAGGTAAAGAAGAGAAGGTATCTTAGAGACGTGGCGAAAAGGCCCATTTCTATCAGAACAGCGGCACCTCCAACGAGTTGGGAACGGCAGCTGAAGGCAATGTTTGAGAGCTGTTCGTCATGAGATATCAAGATTGTCTTCTCAGATATAAACGCCCTTCTTCTTCTTCAGCATAGAGCCGGGGTGGCTCGTGCTGTTTCAAGCACTCGTCTCCTTTCACTCGGTCTTGGGCCACTCGTCGCCAATTTCCTAGTCGTCTCAGAAATCGCAAATCGCTTTCGACCTGGTCGAGCCATCGTGCACGTTGGGCCCCCCTGTTCCTGGTGCCGGTGGGGTTGTTGAAGAGGACTATTTTCGTCGCACTGTCGTCCGGCATCCTTACGACGTGTCCGGCCCACCGAAGCCTGCTAATTTTCGCTAGATGTACGATGGGAGTCTCTCCAAGCAGGGTCTGTAGCTCGTGATTCATACGCCTCGGCCACTCTCCGCTTTCAGTTTGTACTTCCCCAAATCTCGTCCGCAGCACTTTCCGCTCGAACACGGCAAGGACGCGTATGTCCTCCGTGAGCAGCGTCACGGCTTCAAGTCCATAAAGAACTACCGGTCTAATAAGAGTTTTGTACATTGTTAGCTTCGTGCGGCTGCGTTCGTATCCTGATCGTAGCGTTTTACGAAGGGCAAAGTAGGCCCGATTTCCCGCTTGGATGCGCCACTGGATCTCCTTACTAGTGTTGTTGTCGCGGTCACCAGTGATCCCAAATCTCCTCTACCACTTCTAGTTCATCGCCGTCAACGGTTACCGCGGTCACCAGCGATCCAAATCTCCTCTACCACTTCTAGTTCATCGCCGTCAACGGTTACCGTCCGTGGAAGACGCGCGTTTGTTTCCTTTGACCCTCTTCCTTTCATGTATTTGGTCTTCGACGCATTTTTTTTAGCCCAATTCTCCTAGACTCCGCTTTCAGTCTGGTCGCCGCAAAGTTCCTGATATAAACGCCCTGGTCGATAGACCAGGTTGAGCCATAGGCCATCACACTTAGGCCTATGCCTGACTAGACAACCCGCAAGCTGCCGAGGGAGAGTTATATACCTCTGTGAAGCGAAGTGCTTCAACCTTCGAAGACATATGGGGAAAAGGAGAAAAAAGCTTGGAAGACTTATCAAACTAGTCCTAAGTAACATTGAAAGTTTTATGGCACTCTTATGAAGGTTTCTATTACTAAAATTGGTCATAAATACAATTACAAAAGTGCAATAAAACTCCGATCGTTATTTGGAGTGTGACGAGGGAGCATTTGGCTGACAGTCGACGATCGTGGAATCAGTTGACCACGATCTCGAAGAGAATAGAGCGCCAGAAGGAACACAGAGGTCGCAAAGAACTATAACAACTATTTCGGACTAATTGCGCGTGCAAGTTCTACGAGAAGGTGATCCGCAAGAGCCGAAGTTTATGTAGGGATGCGTATTTGACCACATATAAGCGGGAGGCGATCGGCAGGTGGAAACAGTTCTTCACTTAATGTCTCAATGGTGAAGTAGCAGAGGCATAGCCCATGCAAGATAGTGTTACAGAATCTGATCTCCAGGAGGTCAAACGAGAAAACAGGTTACGGCTGATATGGAGAGCTGCTTAAGGACGGCCTTAAGGAGAAACGATGGCAGCGGCTCTACCTACACTGGGCTAATTTCAAGATATGGGAAGAGGAGAAACTACCGAAGAAGTGAATGGAACGAATTGTGTCCCATCTATGAAAAGGGCGATCGGCTCGTCTGCTGTAACTATCGCAACTATCGGTATAACACTGATAAACACCACCTATAAAATACTCTCGCTGATCTTGGTACGCCGGCTGTCACCGATAGCACAAGGTTTCTTAGGGAATCTTCCTTGATTTTAAAGCAACGTACGATACAATTGATCGAATCCAGCTCTGGCAGGTGCACGAATGCGCGAACATGGTTTCCGGGAAAACTGCTGCAGCTGAACAGAACTCGGGAACTCTCGAGCCGCTTCGAGACGCAGCGAGGATTGAGGCAATATAATGGTGCGTACTTTTTGACATTGTTCTTAACCCCCTTAATCGACGAGCAAGCATCGGAACGAACGGCGTGATTTTCATCCAAGGTAGTCAACTCTAAAACTGAGCAGATGACTTTGATGTCATAGCAAAAAACTTTGATTTAAGTTAAAGGAGACGATGGTATGCTTCCCACGGATGGTAATCGTTGCGCCGAGCTAGAAATACGTTCGTGTCTTTCGATAGGGTGATCACGGGTAACAACACAAGCAAGATCCACATCCAACTGTGCATCTAAGCAAAAAAGCGGGTCTAATTTGCCCTTTGCAAAACGCTACGTTCAACAAGCAAAACCCTTATTAAACCGGTAGTTCCTGATAAACTTGAAGTTGTGACGCTGCTAGCACAATAGATATGAGGTCCTTGCCATGTTCGAGCGGGAGGTGCTGCAATGCTTTGAGATTCCCATTATACATATGTCGAAATTTGGTTACGGTGGACTGGACATGTCGAAAGAATGCATGATGCAAATCAAAGCAAAGCCATGGGTATGAACGTCCTTCGGAACTTGACCCTTCTTTATCGACAGACTTCGTAGCCGGGCATTAGAGTACAGCAAAATTACGGGGCTAGTGCAAAGTTCCTATTATATTTGAATTTTTGAGTCACCGGTCAATTATGTGTGCAATTTAAAATTGATATTTTTCGGTGAATACGATAAAAAACCTTTCCCTTTTCTTTACGTTTCGGCTTACTGATTTCCTATTCAGCTATCTTCAGAATATCAGCCTAATTATTTCATTTTAACGATTATCGGCTATCCGTGCGCCAACCGCAAACGAGCTGCGTCGTCAAAAGTGTTTGTCTCTTTCAGATATTTTGGTATACGTGACAGAATATTTTTAACGTTTGCTTACCTGAAAAGATAAGAAATGAAAACAAAATTAGTAAAAGATAACAAATTTGGCATGCATGCGAATATAAACTTAAAATTGAGGTCTCAAATTACTGATCCACAGTCGTGCTCAGAGGCACCCAAGATATATTTTTGGAGAAATTGGTCAAAGTTGTACTATTTTTATACTAAGAAAGCAAGTTAGGAGTTTAACTGGACATTTTAAGACGCGTAATGTTCTTGAAAATTCCATTTCTGATCCCTCTTTTTTATTTGACCGATTTCGCAAAAGTTTTTACTGTACTTTCTGTGAATGACCAGGAATAAGAATTTTGAATAATTTTTGGAGTAATTATTACAAGGCTTTTCTACTGTCTAGTCTGTCGAAATTGGTACATATTTTAATGGATGTATCATGTCGATTTATGTCGTCCAATAATCTCGTTGGTCCTACTCTTCTAAGAATTATCGCAGTTGGGCGGATAAGAGTTAAAATAACCGAATTTCGATGAATCTAAATTTTTCCCCAAACAAAAATAACTTCATTATTTTCGTCCGAGTATACTACACTGGCTTCCACCAATTCTTCGAACGGTTCTTGAACCGAACCGAAGAAAAACAACGTCGAAAAGTGCGTCCACCGTTGAAAAAAAAGCGGTAGATATAGATAATTGTCTCACTCGGTATCGTTCCTCACTTTTGTCACCCTTCTGTGCGGTGGGTGTTGATGGATCGCAAGAAACAACAAATAAAAACGCGGTATGAATGGCGTCGCGCCTTTCGATCACGGCTGCAGCAGTTCGGTTGAATGGATGTGTCAAAAAACAGAACCAACAGAATGGCGTGGGCGGCGTAGAGGTGCCGGCTTGTTTACATTTTTTCATCGCCTCTTCCGACCCGTACGATTACGATTTTCCGTCTTGCGGTGGAAAGTTGATAGGGCGAAAAAATGACAGTCTAATACATGTGTGACATGTTTCGTGCTCACCGATTGGAGATGCATTTGGGGAGCGCAACGTGTCCGTTGGAAAGATGAGACGTTCTTCATCAAGCAGCTCGTTGGAACCGAAAGACAGAAAAAATAGTATTTTAAATTACGTTCGGTCGAGTGGAATTTTCTTGTGTAATATAATGAGTTTAGTTGAAAAAATAATATCTTGCGTAATAAAAACGACGTTCTTAGTCACAGGACGGACACCTGGGATTGAACGAAAACAGTAAGGTAAAAACCGAAGTAAGAGAATTAACTACCATGGCCATCCTCGTGCTGTGAATGTAAGAAAATCACATCTGGATGAAGCGTAGAAAAAACGTCCAGCGTAAAATTACCCGGCAATGGGAAAAATGAAAAGGAAAAAAGCAAACAAAAATAATAACTACAATAATAATGGCAAAAAAATAAATTGTACCTCATTTTCTAAGATAAATTCATAGCAGTTCCTCTCCTTGTCCTCTTTTCTGACCGTAGAACAAAGCACCACAAGCGCCGGTGGAAACTCATTTCGAAACTGTTGAACGTGCGATTTTATGCTCGCTCGTATTGCCTGGCCCCCCATCTCCCACGGGGTGGAAGGCGAAAATCGCCTCACGCGCACCCTGCTATGGCACAAATGTAATAAGTATAGTGAAAAATAAAATAACAAAAACAAGCGACAGCCGCCAAGGCGAAAAACGGAGACATTATGATTGCAATTTCTCGCTCGCTCGCTCACTCGTTCTAACCAGATCCCTTTTCTCCTCCTCCCACGCTAAACTAGTTTACGGTTTTGCTGCTTTCCCGTGGTGGAAGAAATTCTCCATTTGGATACTATGACTGGGTTTTTTTCGACTGAAACGGATGAACCGCACTTACATGAACGCACACATACACTTACATACACACAAACACATCCACACATACATGAACCATAGATACAACAGTTTAGCGCACTGATTATATACCACTTGTGAGAGCCTACCGACCCAAAACGTGCCATGATGTGACCGTAGGGTGGAGTGAACTTGAGAAGTCGTTGACATTTTATTTTTGATTGTACTGTTTATACTTTTACGTTCCTTTTTTAGATGGTAACTTACCCGTGTATCACAAAAATGTTAACGTGAGAGTTAAAAATTCCACATCGTCCAAACACAGACATCACAACGAGATATCAAATGGATGCTCTGTTCAGAGGAAAAAAGGCTCCTCAGTAAGCCGTCACTTAGTTCTAATACGGACCAACCCAAGTAACAATTCCAAAGTCGCTTGGTTTTATTTTTAATTTAATAATTAATGAAGGTTTTATTGCGGTAGTAATCATTACCTCTGGTTTTATTACGGTGCACTCATATCTCGGTTTAAGTCCACTATTGGGGAGACGTAAACAAAATCGATCGTAAAAAAAGAGGACGTTAATTCAAATTTTGGACGTAAAACGAGAGGACGTTAAAATTTTGGACGTAAAAAAGAGTACGTTCTAAAACCGCCTAATGTTTTTTGACGACGACGTTAGTTCAAATTTCGGGCGTACAACGAGAGGACGTTAATTCAAATTTCGGACGTAAATGAGGGGACGTAATTCAAATTTTGGACGTAAAAAAGAGGACGCCAATTCCAACTTTAGACGTAAAACGAGAGGACTTTAATTCAAATTTCGAACGTAAAACGAAATCACGTAAAATAAATGGACGTAGAAAGAGATTCTAGTGTATTATGCAATGCCAAGATGATACGAGTTCATATATACTTGTAGTTAACTATAAACCATGATAGTACAGTTAATTTATTAATTTACTAGTTGAGCCCGAATCTTACGATCCGGAAAATATAAATGTCTGTTCAGAATTCCGAAAACTGCGGATACATTCCATTGGCCAGTGTTTGCGAAGATGTTTAATCTTTGTATTAATTCTTTAAATTCTTATACAGTGGACTCTCGGAAAAGTTAACTCTCTAAAAAGTTAATTATTCAGAAAAGTTAAGCGAATATTAGCTCTCATGCAACACTCTAAAAAGTTAATTTTTGTCTTAACTTTTCTGAGAGTTTGAATTTATTGGTTGTCCAAACGTTCGTTCCCACACGTGTGTTTACCTTCTATCGTTATTTCTCATTTTTCGGTTGATTGTCGCCTTTCCGCAATTTCATACAGAGTCGCATCATAACTTGGATTAAATTGAACTCATGTACCATACAGTTGCAACAATAGTTCAACACGGACACATAGTTACTTCATGATTTTTGATAACATACTGAAAAAGCGCAAACTCAGATTGATTTTTAAATGTAAAAGAAGAAACAGCAGAGAACAAAACATAAGCACGAATATTATCAAAACGTATTCGTGGACTACGAAAAAACAAAAGCAAGCTAATATAACCGACTATTTTAAACTTACTGAAACGAACTAAGTATTATTTCATAAAGATCTTGCTGCATATTTGTTTCCGTTACAACTTCCAGATGCATAAAAATGTATTTCCTATATCCGGGAATGTTTTTTTCACTTTTGTATTTATCATTTTCAATGACTGCTAGGGCTACTCAGAAAAGTTAATAGTTCGGAAAAGTTAATCGACCCATTCCCCAATCGATTAACTTTTCTGAGAGTCTACTGTATTGCATAATATAGCTCTAAGATGGTGTACATAAAAGAGTCATAGCCGGAAACTGAAACAAATAGTTTTTATGGTCGATTTTATTTAACTGACCAAAAACTTCTGGCTGTTTGCAACATTGATGTAGTCTGATAAGAGTAAAATGTTGCTTAGAAAATTCTGAATCGTTTGCTATCATTAACTCATTTTTTTTTAAATTTTGCGACTTGGTCCGCTATGATTTAACACCGACCATATGATATCGCAACAACCAATCGAGTTGAGCAGGCGAGTTAAGCAGTCGAATCAAGCAATCGAGTCAAGTAGGTTGGTCGAGCAGTCGAGTCGAACAGTCAAGTCGAGCAAACAAATCGAGCAGTCTAGTCGAGCAGTTAAATCAAGCTGTTCAGTCAAGCAATCAAATCAAGCAGGGTATTAGACCAGTCCAGTCGAGCAGTCTAGTCAACCAGTTGAGCAATCGAGCAATCCAGCAGTCGACCAGTGAGGTGACTGAGAATACAACCCATTGCTACGAAAGCATGACGTTCTGCCAGGGACCTGTTTTTAGTTACCGATAAGCCTCTTATGACGTTCTGTCAGAGACAGTACAGACATAAGCCTCTTATATAAATAGCTTGTGGTTGCTTACATTGGTACGACAAAACTTGTTGGCTGTACCACTAAAATTTTAAAATAAATTAGGGAGAAAATCTGAATGATTTGTAGAATTTAATGAATTATGTAAATCCGAGACCTGAGAACGAAGAAAGAAGGAAGTTTTACTTAGTAGTTTTATTGTGGTTTCGTGAGCGTGTGCCTGTGTGTTTTGGCAGATATTTAAAAAGCCAAGAGTAACCGTTTCCAGGGTCTTGGTTTAGTCCTCCATTTAGGAGCAAATCTCGAAACTTTCCGCCACATCCATCTTCCACGCTGAACAGTTTATTATTTCTGTGTTGTTGATGATTAGCGGATGGTCGTCATTGAAGATAGACTCCGCCACTTTTGATCCAAAATGATACGACAGTCCCTTCTCGATACCCCTACGGATGCTTTCACTACCTCTGGCAAGTGTTCCTTAGTATGTGTTTCCGGATTTCCTCTCGTTCGACCAATGTAAACCTTTTGCCAATGTGGGCAATTGATTTCATACATTCCTGATTTTTTACGTTCTTCAATTAGGTCTTTAGTAAAGAATCGAGATACATTTATTTATTTATTTATTTATTTAGTAAGTTAACTTACTTTTGAGCTAAAGCATTGGAACAAACAAAATTGCGTGCATTTCAGTTATTTACTATTGATTTCAAGATCTTTCCTTACACAAATGTAGCATTTTCTTCATACTTTTAAGAAAAAATACGGATATAATTATTCGTCACGGTTTCGAAGGAATTCTCGAACTTTTCCTCTAACATGGCTTATTAGGCGGTGCACACTTTCTTCGTCCATCGTTTTGGCTGTCTTCTTCCACCAGATTTCTGATCTGATGATGTCTTTGACAACTTTTCCCTTTGCTTTGAGTTTCCTCTTCATGATTACCGAGTATTTCTCAAAAGGACGGAACTGAGGACAATTGTTTGAGTTAGGGTCGTTCGGAACACACTGGACCGCTTTTCCTGCATACCATTCTTGAACGACTTTGCTGTAATGACAGCTTGCCAAATCTGGCCAAAACATCATGGGATAGTGGTGAGATCGAATGAACGGCAAAATTCTTTTTTGGAGACACTCCTTTTGGTACAGTTCCGACGTAGTTGTCTTATTTGTAATGAAAACTTTCGTTTTTCTTCCACAGCTTTAAATGCCCTGCTAAAACATAAATGTTCGTGCAAATTTGTCGGTGAAAACAAATTTGAATTTGCCCCGAGCCGTTCCCAAGTAAAATTTTTGACCTAGCATTTGCCCGAAGTCAGCCTTGACAGAAACCTATGTCGTCCATCAGAAGACAGCCGTCGAACTTGGTTAGCACCTGGTCGTTTAGCTTTCGGGAACGGATTTTGGCCACACTATTCTGTTTTATGGTTCAGTTTAGCTGTTTGCTAGCTCGATACGACTTGATTCCTTCCCTGAGTCGAGTTCTCCTTACGGTACTATGGGTAGCACCAAATTTTCTGACCAAATCACGGTCCGACAGATTGGGATTCCTCTTGATGGTCTTCAAAATCTTACCCCTCAGTTTCCGGTCGACAGTTCCATTCGGAGAATAGCTTGAGGCTTCCGAATCGACGTCGATGTTTCCTAATGCCGTCTGATAACGCGCCATACGATATTTTTAGACAATTTCAGTTTTACGGAATGTCAAAAATACATAGGTGAAGCCAACAAAATTTCCGACACGTGGGCGCTAAGAACTTCCAAATCCGTCCACCAAGAGCGCCAGTATATGAGCAAAAGTTTGTTCCAATTCTAAATGAAGCAAGCTTAAGGTGAAATTAGTGATCATTAAGATATCATCATTTTATATTTGTATTGTTTTGCGAATAGAATAGAAACTGTAAGCGACAAATAACCAAACGCATTGTGTGTGTACATGCAGTTTGACGAGAAATGTTATTAAAAATCGGGAGTATTGTATAACATATGATGAACATTTCAGCTAAAGTCACGCGAGAGCTTAACACAAAATTCGCCTGTATTCTTTACCCAACGTAATGTTGCCATATCTTCCGTTAGATTTCTTTACTACATGTCGAAAAAGCCACAATCTTAGTATTTTGTATGGCACCACTGTGTTACTACGAGCAAGAGACAAAAGAAAGAATACAAGAATTCCCCTGCCGCATGAAATAGATGCACGCTGAAAAATCGATACGCTCATTTACCGGAATGATTTTGGAATCATCTGGTTTGCAGTCGGCATGCATTTCGTCTTATGTTTAAGAATAAAGTAAATAAAACCTGCCAGATTTTTATATGGAATGGCTTATATGAGTAAAAGTCGTTAAAATGCAAATTTTTGGTGAAAAGTTCGGTGGATGAAAACTGCGCAAATTTTTACGCCAGTTGTACATACATATTTTTCATAGTGCATGCAGAGTGTCTTTTGCATGCGCAAATGTAGATTAGCTGCTCGTGTGCTTTTATATTTTGTAAATTTTTGCCAGCTGCGGAGATATATTGACAGAAGGTGAGCCAGATATTGATGTGCTACAATTAAATGTTTCCAACTACTCCTTTTCAAGTGAAGTGAAGGGCCGGTTTTGTTTAAAATATGCAAGGAAAATGCGATACGCGATGAGGCTAGTGTTGTGTGTGTGTTTTATGCTTTATGTTTTATGCTGAGATGATGTTGAAGGGCATGTGCTCATAAGCAGTTTTTTCATCAGAAAAGCATTTTTGTCGATGGAACTGAGTTGCATATTAAAGATTATCGATAATGTGAGACAAATAAACATTTATCCTAGCGAATCTACTGTACTACATTTAAAAAATTGCAACTAAAGAGCCATTAAGACCTATTTACCAACACACTCAAAGCAATCAGGGTAGTCATGAATACATGATGAGGGCTAATTTCTCGTTAAGTTATCTCGGCTGGTGTAGTCGAGGTCGATTCCGAATTTCTTCACTTTTCGATGGAGAGGACGTGTTATGTTTTCGTCGTAGTCTACTGCTACTCTCTTTAGTTCTGGTGTTGTTGGTGTTAGTATTGTATTCTTCTCTCCTTTTCTTGGACATAATGGCAGTTTCTAATATCTATTTCATTTCTTTTCGTTTCCCTAGCTCGTTTAACGGTAATGTTTCTATCCTATGTATCGATCCTACGATGGAAAGCCGCCATTTTGTACTGGTATAAGTGGTTGGATAAGCTAAATAAAACACGTTTTGTACTAGCGAATTTTCTGCGCTTTGCGTTTGCCTGATTACCAAAATGACCAAGAAAGTATGTTTTCCTTTTTTTATTTCGTAGATGAAGTTTATGTGCTTGTGCGTGCTGTTTATGGCTGCAAGAATGGTTTCCAGTTCTTATTTTTCGATTATGCTGAAAACGGCCACCAACGGCGACGCAATGCCACCAACTTAGGGGTAGTAACTGGTTTTGTTCCTGCTTGCTGTCCAGGTTAGCCATAAACAGTTCGCATGGGGACGATGATAGTGGATAGCCCATTGGTTCACCTATCAACTGTCTGTAGTAGTTTCATCTGAATGTAAGGTAGTTCTCCTTCATACATAATCGCGTCAGCTTCAAGTATCCTTCTGCCGTTTTCCTCCATGCGTTGTTCCCATATTGTTTTAATAGTCAATCTTCAAAGATGTTTATCGATTCTTTCACAGAGTCGCACGGGAATAAGGCCGTAACATCGTACCATTATGTCGTCTTCTGTTAGATGTCCCGATGTTTTAGGTACTCGACGAATTCTCGTGTGCTGCTGACGGATCGACTCGGGACTTCTATGGGCATTTTTTGGAACTCGGATAAAATTTTTCCGCATCAATAAAGCGTGTCGATTTTGGGTCAGTTTTAATACCAATTGGCAAATATGTTTTTGCATTCGGCCGCCTTTGATTCCATGCTTAGTTCTCGCAGTCTGTCGTCACGATCAGCGAGCGTTTATTTTGCACTAACCAGCTTCTCATATGTTCAAGAGAGTAAATTTCAAAGAATTTTTTTTTTTAGATTTTCGAAAGGTAATCAAATTTTGAGTTCTTAAGCGTTCGGTTGTGACTTTTTATTGAATTAATGAAAAGTTTTAATACTACTCGACAGCATAATGTACGCCATATCACCCTTACCGAACGGTAACCACACCGATCGATGTTCGCGCCACTTAATCCCAGCACGGTTCCATTCGAGCACCTTCCCGAGCTGGTCCCAGCTGGCACATATGCTACACCATTCGGCAAGAGGACCGACCAACGGCGGCGGCGGCATCGGAAACCGGCACACAAGAAGAACAGCAAAACTGCAACCGATGATAAACGTTTCATTTTCTTGCTCTTTTTTTTTGTGTGCTACACTGCCATCGTCTTCCCTCCCTCGTCGGGCCCCGATGACGCTTTCCATCTGCCATTTTTTCCCTTCGAATCACCACCATTGTGCAGCATGCAACCAGCAACAGGCACTAGTTGCTTCAACTTTTGCGCTAATATAATAGATGCCAGGTCTACCCGACCGAGTAGAAGATAGGCTCGTTTCTCCTTCAACCTGCTCCCGGCTGTAACGTTTTCCTTAGAATAGAAACATCCTTCACAGCAAAGAACCACAACCCGGAAAACTCCGGAAAGTAGCCTACCAGCAGCGCAACAGTGTGCTAGTGAGGAAGTGTGCACATTTGTGCCATCACGGCACGGGCTTCTTTTGTGTTTCCTGCAGGTCTGCCACATAGAAAGAAGATAGGATTAGACCCGAGGGGTCTCCAGAAGGTCGAAACTAATCGAAACTTTCATGAAAGGATAATCCACAGGAGATCCCATGAACGCTTTCTTAGAAGAGGGCGTCGTCGGAACAATGACGACTTACCCTGTCGGACCACTACTCTCGCCTCAGTCGCCCGTCGGCGGGTGACCTGTTGAAAGTTCTTCCGGTTCTAGTCCAAGTCCACAAAAAGCCAAGAAGTTTCAATTCCAGGAGCGTAATTTATCTTGAACCCTTGCCTCGGTCCTCCAATCCCTGCTGCAGCAAAGTCAATTCTTCCTCGGTCAATTGTGTGCCGCGCTAAAAAGGAAATTTATTTAAACACCCATGAGGAATTGTGAGCTACGGTGAAAAACGAACAACGACGAGGGTAACCCAACCGACCGACCTGCTGTTCAATTTCCTATTCCCTTGTGAAACCGACCGGGCACCGGCAGTAGAGGATAACGGGCCAGTTAGCAGTCCCACAGGATGATTGGTCAGCTTCTGTTAGATTGGGTGGTCCTGGGCGAAGCTACTTGTTGAAACGAAGAATTATTGCATGCAGTTTAGATCTCGATGGATGCACCAACAACGGAAGGGAGGAACTGGCAACGGGGGACCAAAGTAAAGCGCGGCCCACCACTATACTGACATGACAAACGTTTCCTTCTGGTTCTGCTGCTTATTGCAATGTGGGAGGATTTGTTTAAGTTGCGAATGCAGCTTGATTTATGACCTGCAAAAACACCATTAGGTAATTAGGTTGGTGGCAGTTTTTGCGTCCTCACACACTGCAGGTGGTTTATGTTCGTGTGTTTTAAATATGGTTTCTCTAACGGTTTCGCGGAATTGATTGAAGCGGTCAAAATTTGAACGAGAATCCTCTTTATGCTGGTACAATAGGCCAGATAGATCAAAGGGATAGAAAATAGAATCATTCCGGGGAACGGTTTTGTTAGATCTGCGCCTGTTATACACAAGTTGTTCACTGTTGTCTGCCGAAAACCTACGCATGCACGCACTTTCATGTAGGTTTTTTTTTCGGTTGCGGTAGCAATAACAGGGTGAAAAGCTAAAACACAGTGTGTAATAAATTATTTTGGGAATTTACATTGCATGCTGGTAAGCTTTAAGATATTCTTTGATGCAGGACTATCTCCTAAGGGAAGACAGGGTGTTATTCAAAAAAAATCTAAATATGAT
Source organism: Sabethes cyaneus (assembly GCF_943734655.1). Lineage (NCBI taxonomy): Eukaryota > Metazoa > Arthropoda > Insecta > Diptera > Culicidae > Sabethes > Sabethes cyaneus. The sequence continues at coordinate 15,291,369 of NC_071353.1, forward strand.
CGATTTTCAATATTTCGATATAAATTGTTCGGAATGTCTTTTACGCGTCGACTCCAATAACGAAAACTATGATTTTTGAGTGCGCACTATTAAACAAATACCAAATATCATGTTATTTTGAGGCACAATTACTAAAAAACAAAATGTATTCCTAGCACAGACATCAATTTAACGATTGTCAGCGCAGCTGCAGACAAGCGTTTGCATGATGAAGATTAAAATGATCTTGAATTTTAGCTCTTGAAAATGTAGTTGATATTTTCCTTGAAATCATTTTCTCTACGTATTTAGAGTCAGAGTGTTAACTAAAATTGAGTATTGAGCAACCATTTGCCAACGTCATGCTACCGAGAGCAACGCAATGGTTCGAAAAACCTATCGATCGAGTGCCGTTTGTCAAAAGTAAACTCACAAAATCTAACAAAAATTACTCTTTGTTGAATTTTATTTTGATTTCGGTGGATTAAGCGAAAATATAGACCCGTTTTCAATCATTAGATGGATCAGCATAATAAATTTTCGCATTCAACTCGCTTCAAGTTGAGATTTTGATAGAAAAAAGTTTGAGAAGCAGTGTCTACCGAAGCAATCACTAAGATTTTATTTCCATGTTGGTAAAATAAATGAAAAACGCTATCCGTTTTAATGAACCTGACATGGCACGCGATTATTCGCTTTAACCTACTCGAAGTTGAAGTCTTGAGAGTAAATTTTTCATATGAATAAAATTTGACTGGTTGGTTTTTCAATGTGCAGTTTGAGCGATCGTGCAATTTTACCACTTTTATTGCAACATTTTTTAATTAGATAGCAATATACAGCAATGTTCCGATTTTGTCGCCCCATGGTGAATTTTGGACCGACAAAATGGGGAAACAAAATCGGGAATTTTTTTTCAAAATTCAAGACTTAAGGAGCCTGCAATATCGAAGGCTTGTACTAAAAATTAAATTTGAATCCTCAATTGATAAACCGAAAGCTCAACGCAATCTAATCAACCGGGCAAAGCACACTGGTCCAGAACCTTTTTTGGCGCGCTTAGAGTTTTGAGCGGGAAAACTTGGTTTTTGGAACCTTCGGAAGAGTTTCCTAAAATTAAAAGTTTATCGTCCAGCGGAATTCAAATTTTGATTAATCCCCCTAAAAGTGCAATAAAAAATTTATTTTTCTTCATTTCAATATAACACATTGCTGTGTAGTGTAGTTTACTAGCTGACCCGACAAACTTCGTATTGCCACAAATTAAACTGTGTTGTACTTAAATCATGAATTTCGGATGTTTGTCACAATCAAGTTTTGCAAGTTTCTGAGGAGTTCAACCGATGAATCATTTTGGCAGTTACGTAACTATGAAAGCATCCCAGGTAACATCACCAATGCTATTCAAATGTAGGCCAATAAGCATTTAAGTCGCCTTAAATGCTACTTAAATGCTATTTTGGCAAAATATACAGCTACTTTACTGCTAAACTTCTTATAGTGCTGACAATGCTAATTTGCAACTAATTATCGACACGAAGAATTTGAATAGAATTTTGGATGCCAATTTATAACACCTGTGCAGTCAAAAAGCTAATATACAACAACGTGCAGTAAAAAATGCCAGATGTGCTGATTTGCTGCTTATGTTAATGCTTATTGGTTACCTGGGACTGGGATGAGTAGTTTAATATACAAATTTGCAATTTTTCCTCACAGCAAAGTAGAAAACAACTCTCCTCATTGCTTAGCCAGAAAGCGGATAGCAATATACGCCTTGATTGTACAACATTTCGCCGAATATCATTACGCGAAAAACTATAAGCGGAATGTACATTTCACGTAAAAATTTTTCGTAGAAGGTACTATTTCGCAGGGGTGATCCTCTGCTTACTCGCTATCGCTCGTTTGGACCCAACAATTGAAGGAAAGTAATAGAGGTCAGTAGACCCAGGAAAACAAATAAACCTAGACAGTGGTGATTTCTGCGGGGGGAAGGGGGGGGGGGGTTGTTCACCCCCCACCATCAGTGGCCGGCGCTTCCGACGGCGGGGCGCTAGCAACACTCGCGGCCGTCTCGCCCTGAATGAACTAGTGTTACTATATTTTTTGTGGTCTTGTTACTGACTAATGTTTTATGGAAGAGTCTCGAATTTCTCGAGTTCGATTAGTCTTTGAGTTACGCAAAAATTTCTGGTTTATTTGTATGAGAGTCCTTATCCCCCTACCACAGAAGTGAGAGGTCTATAACCAGCATAAAATAAATTCATGTCTTAATTCACCATAGAAACAATTTCTGCCTCCTAAAACCCCCACATACTAAATTTGCTTCCATTTGCTTAATTACTTTTCGAGTTATGAGGAAATTTGACTTTCATTTGTATGGGAGCCCCCCCTCCTAAAAAGGTAAGGGGTCCTTATTCATCATAGAAAAATTTCATGCCTCCACAAACACCCACATGACAAATATGGTTCCATTTGCTTGATTAGTTCTCGAGTTATAAGGAAATTTGTATTTCATTTGTGTGGAAGCCCTCCCTCTTAGTGGGGGGAGGGGTCTCTAACCATTATAAGAACCTTCCCTGGCCCCGAAAACACCTATATGCAAATTTTCACGCCTATCGGTTAAGTAGTTTTCGATTCTGTAAGGAACATTCGGGCAGACAGACAGAAATCCATTTTTATAGGCATAGATTTGTATAGGAGCCCCCCCCCCTTAGTGGGGGGAGGGATCTCTAACCATCATAAGAACCTTTCCTGGCACCAAAAACCTCTACATGCAAATTTTCACTCCGACCGGTTCCGTAGTTTTCGATTCTATAAGGAACATAGAGACAGATTGACAGACAGACAGACAGAAATCCTTTTTTACAGGTATAGATTATTACAAGAAATTTTGCTGAAGACAGTAACCTTCTATCTCTTCAGCAAAGATACAAAAATGCGGTTTTTCTGAAAAAAAAAATCAGTTAAAATCAGTTTTTCTATTTTAGCTGTTTTAGTAGCTGTTGTATTATTTTTTCCTGTTTTACAAAGTTGTACAAATAGTAAAAATACACAACATTGATGAATATAGTATACCTCTATCTTGGCTAATTTAAAACTTTTAATATAAAAACATCCTAATTTTGACCCCGAATTACTCGCAAAAAAGGCATCATTTTATTCAAAAACTCTCCCCAGGGAATCAGAATAATTTCATGCAATCTGAAAAGTTTTATAAATCATGTTTAAAAGCACAAAAGTTGTCAAAAATTTCTAAAGGCAGATCAACATTTATAGGCTGACAAAAACGGGATAAAAAGCTGATAAAATCGGGGGTAGACAAAATCGGGAGCTGACAAAATCGGAACATTACTGTAGTTCTTTCCGATTTTTATTAAGTTTTTCAAATTTTGTGGAAAACTTATCCCTGATAATATTTTTATTGGACCGCTAAAGAAATTTGCCTGTATTTTTATGAAAAAATTTTTGTCTGTATTTTTTTAGAAAGTGAGGAGGTTTCTGGTGTGAAGAATAATAAATTGGATAAACAGAAAAATTTCGATATATAGGCCAAAAATATATTGGGTTGTTTATTGGCAGAAGGGACTTGTACCCTCTTTCGGTTGCCTGCCGAATATTTTACTGACTAAACTATTGCCGCACCCTTATACTAAGTAGTGAAATACCTAAAATCATGTCGACTTTGGTAAGTAACAGCCATATGCCAGACTGGTTCATGCAGACCATAATTGGTACACCGAGTTCCTACTCGCAGAAGCTCTTGATATCGTTGAGGTCGGGAAGGGCAATGCAACTGAAGCGAAGAAAGAATAGCTGGAGAGTCATACACTCCAGCTAGAATTTTATGTGCCGTCGTGGCTATGATGTCTTTCCGTCTTTGTTCCAGGGAAATGATATCGATCAACAAGCAAAGGTCCTCATAAGGTGGAAGATTGTTCGGATTTCTCCAGCACGGTAATGTGCGGACATACACTCCGGACGAAGCGTTTTTGGATGCTTTCGATAAAGTGTACGCAATGTACCTGGATCCCGAGACTCTTTTCCAATTCTTATGATAAGTCCCACTTGATGATTAGCTTTGTTAATTATCATGTTATAATGCGGTCGAAAAGTTCACTGATCATCTAGCATGACGCTCAGATTAGTTACAACATTACTACGAAACAGAAGCTGTTCCAGCGTGATGGTATGGGGATGTTTCTCCAAAAATAAGAAGGATCCATTGCTGTTCATTGAACCTGGTGTTAAAATCAACGTTAAATGTTACATCGATAATGTTTTGTAGAACCATTTGCTTCCCATCGTCAAGAAACACTACAAGAATGCACCATACCATACTGCTTCCAACAAGATTCTGCACCGTCTCACCAGGCGAAAGGATATCGTGCGTGTCAACTGTAACACTTTTCAAAAACGATTGCGACTGGCAATTAAAGTAAAAGGAGAAAGATTTGAACTGGACTAATTCAAGACAAACATTATGAATATACTTTACACGCAATTCAATTAAAATTTATGCATACGTCTTATTTTTGTTCCCATGTGCTCACCATTTCAATTACTGCATACTATTCATAAGAGAAAAATACATTTAAAAATGGAAAAGCTCGCTACAAATTAGTGCTGGACAAATGCTAAACAACTAATGGCAGCTGGAAGAGAAAATTAATAATGTGAAAAGTGGTTTTTATGTTTTCCCAAACCCAGCGCTAAAAAAATCTTCCCTGCTTCAAACAATATGTGCGAAACTGCTACCCTGAGCTCCACTCCGCTCCCCGCGACCGTTCAAACCCGTCTCGATTTGATTTATTAGCATCAAACTAACCTCTAGCAGCCGTTTTCATCCAAATTATGTTCCTGCGGCACGCTCTCGGGAACATCACCACATCAGCGCCGCCACCGCCCACACATGGACCCGGCCGAACGACCGACCCCGTGCTTTTTTGTACATATTTTTGGCAAACCGCGCGCGAAACTAGTCGACAAAATTTAGCACTTGTTGAACGACAACCTCCGGCCCGCCCGGTTTCGGTTCAACAGAGGAAAAGTGAAAAAAATGGCAAATAAAACCCCATGCGAAACAAAACGCGATTCCACATTCGGTTCCGCGCGCTAGTCGCGCTACACACATATAGAATATGCACGGAAAAGTCCCACATTTCCGAGCCGATCCCCTCCAGGGCAACGGCAAAGGTACGGTTCGGTTGTTGTTTTCCGAGATTATTTGTTTGTTGGGTTGTTCAAAAATAGACCATTACATCGAGGTGCTAGCTATATAGCAGTAGATTGAATCCCGTATGGAACGAATCCGCCAGAAATTTACGTCTGCCCCGTCGTACACACAGAGACATGACGGCGCGCGACTGTCAACATCGGAACGGGACGGCAATGGTGGGGCGAGTGATCCTCTCGAAGGAAAGGCGCGAAGAGCAAAGATGGCGATGGGTAGCCAAAAATGAACACTTGCGTCGCGAGCTAGTGTCGACAACAAGTGCAACAAGTGTGCACAAAATCACGGAGTTGAAAATTTAGTCGCGATGAAGTGGATTTATTGTGAACTTTTGTTTACTTTAAAAAAAAATTGGTCACTTGGTAGGAAAACTTGAAACATATGTTAGTGAGTTCCTCAAGGAAGTCACCTACGACCATCAGCAAAGATTACATTGTGTGATAAAAGCAAACGTATTGTTTACATACACTGTGTCGAGATTGCATTAGCTTCTCGCATTCATTTGCCAAACTAGCATATGAAAAATTTTGCCTCACAGGCAGTCAATCATTCTAGTTGGAAAGCATTCAACCAGCGGACGAAAAATCAGCCAACCACAGCTAGCCAGCCAGCCAGCCTGTCAGCCAACCAAGCGGGCCGCGATAAATTCGTTATAAATGGACTCGCGGAGTCGCTAAAATCGGCATCGTCCAAAAAAACAAAATTAAGCGACGCCACATAAAACCTGACGCAAACAACCAACCAGTCATCATTTGATTGCTGCTGCAAAATTGAACGACGGTCGGGGACGCCGCAGTGAATCGAAATCGTTGCATCACTGCCAGTAATGGGAGCAAATTGTGTTAAATTGAATTATTCTTCCGTCGGTGGTGGTAGTGCGCGGGACCGTAGACAGCAGCTTTGTTTAAGAAAATTTATTTTCTATCTAGTGGTAATAGTTCTGGTTCTGGTGGTTGTAGGGTGAATAATATTTGGTGTGAATTACGGTCGACAAATTCTCATGAATTGCACGTAAATTGAACCCGTAGAAGGCCTCCTTAGTTTATCATTTAAACAAATGATATAACAAGATGAAGTGTTAATCGACCCGACAACTATTTAAACTTTCTAACATCTTGTAAGGCTACAAATTTGCTATTGTTAAAACTTTAAAACTGCAGTTAATAAAGTATTATCAGATCAGATTCTGAACTTTGTTTTATGTCAACTCAGACACTCCGACGGGTGATGGAAAAAAAATTACTCAAACCACCCTGACCTATCAAGTGATGTCTGTGTTCGAGATATGCAAAAAAAAACGCCGTTTCGACTTCCTTTTATTTGAACGCATATTTGTAGATATTTCAGCTACTAGCTAAAAGCCGCATATTTGTAGATATTTCAGCTACAAGCTAAAATCTTTTTTTTTTTGAGTGGTTTTAACCCAAAGGGTCATTCACCACAGCCCAATCTTTAATTCTATTATTTTTTATAAATTTTTATAACGGTAGTTTTTTACAGTCAACGTAGGGGTCGGTAGAAGAAAGTAATGAAATTTTAGAGTGATGGAGAAAGAATGGAAAGGTGAGAGGCGGGGGTAATAGCAGCTACGCTTTACAAGTAGTCGTTGCGACTCCTACTTTTTGTCCAATACTGGAAGGTGCATGGGTCGAACCAAGCTATAATCTGAGATTATAACCGGATTTGAGCCCACAACACCTGCCAGGGCATGTGGCTCGCTGGTAGCAATGTAGCTTAGAACCATAGAGGCGCTGGACAAAAGGAGTCTGCACAACCCTCTTATTAAGCGCGCGACGTATCTTCAAACTCCACCATCTGGAGGGTTGGGTTATTTATAGACATAAATTGTGCTTCTTCCTCGATCTATTGTAATCGAACCACCGAATTGAGAAGTTTTAATCTAACTCGATTTACTCACGGGACGACGAAACTGTACAGGCATTTGCGACTTACAAGGCACTGCACGTGACGTTGTTCGTCCGTTAGCGTGTTAGCCACGATTTTCAACGCGGAACTTCTGGTTGAAGGCTCTGTTCCTATGGGATAGACTAACCTCGTATTTTAGTCTTGACCTTGAAATGCACCATGCACCTTCCAGCATTAGACAAAAGGCAGGAGTCACAACGACTTCTTGTGTTAAGCGTAGCTACTAATAACCCTCCCTCCTCTCACCTTTTTCTTTCACTCTAAAATTTCATTACTTTCTTCTACCGTCCCTTCGACCATTGTAAAAGAACTACCGTTTCAAAAAATATTAATTTATATGCCTCAGTATCAAGGTCAAGACTAAAACATGAGGTTGGTCTACACTCTTAAATGATTCTACCTGTAAATAGGTCGGATTTAGTTAAAGCTAGGTTGAAACTACTCAAAATGCCCTTAAAGTGTACAAACTCAAACTTTGGGTAAAAATTTCTACCAATTTTGGCTACTTGCTACCGATAATTGGATTATTCTCTATGACAAATAACGCAATTTTAAGTTCCTATTACCAATTTTTTGGTTGAAAAACTACTCAAAATCTGAGTTTGTACACTTTAAGGGCATTTTGAGTAGTTTCAACCTAACTTTAACTAAATCCGACCAATTTACAGGTAGAATCATTTAAGAGTGTAGAATCCTACAACACGGGACCAGGCGTGAAAAGGAAAAAGCGAAAGATTAGGTAAGGGAGGGTCACTGAAGCCACACTTAAAAAATTGTGTTCGAAAACAATAATCGAAGTTTTCTCCTAAAAACTCCGAGAGCTAAAGATGCTGATACCTTATTAGAATAAATCATTCTTACCCAAAAGGGGAAGGTATGTTGTGTGTAGTAACAACTACTAAAATGAAGAAACCCGTTCGGAAGCGGTAGAATAAATTAAAATCCATTGATTACCTAGCAACGCCCATTTATATTGGAAACTTTAAAGGCTCCCCTGATAATCTAACTATAGTAAGTAGGGACGACTTCCACAATTTTCTAAAAAACAAATACCACAAAGCATTTAAAACAAGATTTTTGATTTAATTATCCTCTTTTCCACTATTTCGTTAAAGGTTTTTTGGTCGGATTATTTTTCCTAATAAATTAGAGTAAAATATTTTTTACTAGTTAGTGTGTCAAGTTTTATAATAAAATTTACCATTTCTCAGGCACGGGACATTTCAAATTTCAACAGACTCCGCATTTGACCATCCGTATTAAAACGATTGGAAATGGCTTTTAGCGAAATATGACCCCGGTTGGGTGGCTACTAGACTAGCTAGTGTGTGCGCAGAGCAGATACATTCTCTACTGCTACCGCATAAATCTTCAGTGTTGCTAATTCGTCCGTGCTCTCGTGCACCGATCATAATTGACGTTTCGTCACGAGTACGTGTGATCCTCTTCTGCAGATTCACCCTGCCTGCCCGTGAAGTGCCGCACTTTGGGAGAACAAGTGCGCCGCATTTTAACCATGAGACCAACCATGTATATGCCCAGACAAGCGATGGATATTTCGGCACTGGCAGTTGGCCAATAACACCGAAACAGCCAGCATTCATTAAATCCTCATCGAAATTGTATAGTCAATACCAACCACCTATCGGGGTGTATCTGAATTTCGGAATATTTCGTGTGTTGATTAAAAATTTGGTGCCTAAACGTACAATTTTCCGATAAGAAAACAAAACTTTTTGATTCTAAAAATTAATATACACATTCATCTGTAGCCGAACTTTCTAACCACCTGCTGGATGCAGTGCAGCATCAAATGACGAATTAGTTCCGCTGGCGTACGTTAATGGTCTGTAACGTTTCAATTTTAGAAGTGAACGGTATTGGTAACGCATTGGACCATGGGTCCGGTACACCCGAGCAAGAATGTGCTTCATTAACTGTGTCATGCTTTCTTGCATGTTAAAAATTCTAAGAGTTGAAATCCTTTATCATCCCATCTCTTCTAATAATTTCATTCAATATTAATATCTTCATAAAACCCACTTTCTAACATAGATTTAACAAGCCATTCAGTCGGCGATCAGTTAGTTCCTTGCTAAGCATGGTCATGTTTTTACTAAAATTTTCCATCAAATTGACTGAAGTATCCAGAATCATCTAACAAATAAACGCTTGTTCAACAAACATCACTCATAATCTAATCCTTATATAATATAGCTTTTATTTTCGCATCACTAACAACACTTACTGTTGTAACGACGATGAATCCAGAGCCAGTCAATACTTTCACTTCAACAATTACATACAGCCTTACGCTAACAACCCGAATCCAATAATCACCAGCAGCAGAAAGCAGTAAAATTTAGGTGATAATAAACTATCCAAATCAGCCAAACACTGAAACTCTGCTCGAATCAATCTGTCAGAAAGATACACATAAAAAGACAGAGACCGAGAGAGAGGGTCCACAAAGTAACGCACCGATTGAATCCCCTTTGAACTTGCCCTAACGACTGTGTTGTCGTTGCGTTGCTGATGATCCACATCCAACACAACACAACACAACTGTCAGAAGTGACGGAGAAAAAGTGATGTCATTTGAATCACAACACGTCTGGCCGGCCGGCCGGGCGGGACGAACGTCTCTGTCTCTGTCTGGTTAGGCTCGGCTCAGTGCAAACATTATTTGCAAGCGAAATACATACAAGATACAACCAATACGCGCGTTTGTGACTTCTGCTCGTCGTTTCGAGCGTCGAAAATTGGACAAATTTTAGCGAACGTGCATGCCTGCCAACATCAACCCCTCCCCTCCCCTCCCCTCCCGCTACTAAGCGGTAAACAAAGATCAAAGAAAAAAGGTCGATTGCAATTGACTTGCGCTCGGTGTTGGGTACAGACAATTGTTGAATGTCGAATGCTTCTCGAAACGACGTTGATTTTGAGTTTCTTTTTTTGGAATAATATCTTTATTTCATTCACAATCTGATCAATCAAAAACGCAATCTGAACATGATCGGCTTCAGATGAATGTATCAGAAAGGATAGCTTTTCTGTTCAAAAATGATACGCTTGTAACGCTATTTTGAAAGAAGAAACAAAAATTAGAGAAAAACTTGTCCAAATCCGTACAACCAGTGCTGATAAAATCATAGCACCAAAAAAAACTCATTGAGATCTCATGCGCACGGAATTTTAACCATGATTATAAACGCCAAACTCACATATGAATTTCTCTGGCTATCAAACGCGATGCGTTCATTTCAGCTACGAGCATTTTGCTTTCTTCTTCCACAACTAGCATTTCGGTAACGAACTAGAGAGCACAAAAAACTAACTACAGTAATGTTCCGATTTTGTCAGCCCCATGTTGAATTTTGGGCTGACAAAATGGGGAAACTGACAAAATCGGGAACATTTTTATTTCGAAGTTTTTTTTTTCAAAATTCAAGACTTAAGGCCTTACAATATCGCAGATTTCTGCTAAAAATTAAATTTTAACCCTCAATTGGTCAGCCGAAAGCTCAATGAACCAGGCACAGCACAATGGCCCTGAAGCTTTTTTGGTGCACTTAGCTTTGAGCGAGAATACTTGGTTTTAGATTAAGGGAACCTTTCGAAGAGTTTCTTAAAATTAAAAGTTCCATCGTCCAGCGGAATTCAAATTTTGATTAATCACCCTGAAAGTGCAATAAAACAAATTTTTTCTCCAGTTTTAGTATACAACATTGATGTGTTTTGCTGAATTTGGCTGAAGACAGTAAACTTCTATCTCTTCAGCAAAGATAGAAAAATCCTGTTTCTCATAAATGAAAAATCGTTAAAATCAGTTTTTTTATTTTAGTTATTTTTGTAGCTGTTGTATGATTTTTTCCTGTTTTACAAAGTTGTACCAATAGTAAAAATACACAACATTGCTGAATATAGTATACCTCTATCTTTGCTTGTTTAACCTTCCTAGTGCATTGGGGTCGTTTTCGACCCATCGGCATACTTACAAAGCTTGATACTCAGTAACGGTACGAGCTAGAGACTTGAAATTTTCTGACTTTTCCTAACTTTGGAAAATTAGCATTGTGGGGGAGTTTCAGCTTTCAGCGACATCTAGAAGAGCCACAGCAAAAAAAGTTACATATTATGCATTAAGGGTCGAAAACGACCCAAGTTTTGAAATTGCTCTCATTCATCCATTTTCAATCCGAATTTCGTTTTCTTTACCTCGTTTGAAAGATATGGCCAAAAACTAGCACCCAAGGTATGTTGGGGAATATTTGTTGACTGATGGCCACTTCTGCGTCGGTTCCGGAACACCCACTACCAGGTCCCGGGGAACATTTTTATATTTTGAGATAATTCATTTTGCGGCACATCAAATCACATTGGCTCGATAAAATAAGACTAGTGGAAGTACAATGGGGACATTTTGGACCCGAATGGCCACTTCCCCATCGGTTACGGAACATCCGGTACCTGGTTTTTGAGGCCATTTTTGAATTTTAGGATGATTTCTATCGCGGCACGTCAAATTTCATCTCATTGATAACATAAGACTATTGAAAGTATAATAAACACATGTTGAAGGCAAATGGCCACATCAGCATCGGTCCTGGAACATCCGGTACCCGGTTTTTGGGGACATTTTTGTATTTTAGGATAACTCATAATGCGACATATCAAATCACATCGACTTGATAAAATAAGACTGATGGAAGTAAAACAATGTCATTTAGAAGCCAAATGGCCACTTCATCGGTACTGGGTCATCCGGTACCAGTTTCGGGGGACATTTTTGGCTTTTGAGATAATTCACCATGCGGCACCTCAAATCAGATCGCGTTGATAAAATAACAACAATGGAAGTATAATGTCTATAAGTATATAATATATAATGTATAATGGAAGTATATAATGTATAATGGCGTCAGTCGCACCCGGTATTTATAATGAACCGTAAAACGGGGTAACTCGGGGCAGATGAATTACCCTGTAATCCAAAAATGTCCCCAAAACCCGGATACCGGATAGTCCGGAACCGATGGTGAAATGGTAATTTTGGCTCCAAAATTTTTCCATTGTACTTCCATTAGTGTTATTTCATCAAGCCAATGTGATTTGATGTGGCGCATGATGAATTATCCTATCCAAAAATGTTCTCATAAACCGTGCACCCGATGTTCCGGAACCAATGATGAAATGGCCATTTGTCTTCAAATGGTCCCCATAGCTCTTGTAACTGTTTTATTTGATCAAGGCGTTGTGATTTGATGAGCCGCAAGATGAATTATTTCATAATCCAAAAATATCCCGCGGAACCAGGTACCGGATGTTGCGGAACCGATGGTAAAATGACCATGTGGCTTCTAAATGACCTTATTTTATTTTCATCAGTCTTATTTAATCAAGCCGATGTGATTTGATGTGTCGCAAGATGGGTTATCCTAAATATAAAAATGGCCCCAAAACCCGGGTACCGGATGTTCCGGGACCAATGCTGATGTAGCCATTTGCCTTCAAAATGTCTTTATTATACTTTCAATAGTCTTACGTTATCAAGCTGATGTAATTTGACGTGTCGCAAGATAAATCATCCTAAAATTTAAAATTGTCCTCAAAAACCGGGTACCGGATGTTCCAGAACCAATGAGGAAATGGCCGCTTGGGTCCAAAATGTTCCCATTGTACTTCCATTAATCTTATTTTATCAAGCCAATGTGATTTGATGTGCCGCAAAATGAATTATCTCAAAATATAAAAATGTTCCCCGGGACCTGGTAGAGGGTGTTCCGGAACCGACGCAGAAGTGGCCATCAGTCAACAAATATTCCCCAGCATACTTTGGGTGCTAGTTTTTGGCCATAGCTTTCAAACGAGGTAAAGAAAACGAAATTCGGATTGAAAATGGATGAATGAGAGCAATTTCAAAACTTGGGTCGTTTTCGACCCTTAATGCATAATATGTAACTTTTTTCTAATGCATTAGGAAGGTTAAGAACAATAGAACTTTTACTATAAAAATACCCTAATTTTGACCCCGAGTTACGCGCAAGAAGGCATCATTTTATTCAAAAACTCTCCCCAGAGAATCAAAATAGTTTCAAGCAGGCTGAAAAGTTTTATAAATCATATTTAAAAGCACAAAAGTTAAACAAAACTCATAGACTGACAAAATCGGGATAAAAAAACTGATAAAATCGGGGGCAGACAAAATCGGGAGTTGACAAAATCGGAACAGTACTGTATCAGAAAAAACAGCAGCGATAAATTTCCGCACGATTTGTTTTCATCATTAAAGATAGCAGACATGTTGGTGGCATTTATGTTTTTTTCTCGCCAGAATCGTCATTTTCTTCACTAGAAGCTTGAACTTGTATGGACATTATCACTGCGACCGAGTATTTCGATCTATTGTGAAATCGACCGGGTGTTTTTCTTTTGTATTCCGCACTTCACTTTTGTTGCAGTATCGCTATAGAGTGAGTGCACTGCTTATTATCCGTGCCTAAGTATCGGTGTTTTCCCCCGTGTCCCATTTTTCCTGTTTTAGTTTTTTACTACTCTTCAACCAATCTAGTTCTCTAGAGCCAGGAAGTGCGGAGACTAGTTATAATTTGCCCTTGGACAAGGGGCTTCACACGCAACTCGAGCCAGCAGCATTCTTGTAATTAGCCCCGCCTAGAAGCTTCATGGTTGATAAAGCAGAGTTCAGCACTGAGGCGTGGGAAGATGTATTTTCTTTGCCATTTTGCCCTACCAATCTCGAGGTATGAAATGGGGCAACTAGGAAAAAGCGCCCAACATAGCTCTAGCCATCCCTAGCCGCTACCTAGCGCCTCTACATGGCCATACCTGGAAATACTTCAATTTACATAATTGAGTAACCAAGCTAGGACGTCGAGCGGGGTCGAATGATTTTCAGTTCCCACCGTTGCAACTGTAGCTTTCGGCATCCATTGAACCCCTCGACTTTATTTGTGTTATATTATTTAAACTAATGTTTTTGGTAGACTAATCTATTTTCAGAGAGCGAAATAAGACACTATATCCTTGGCCAATTGCAGCCTGGCTTCTGATCCAAATGCTATTAGTTCATCCCCGAAAACCCGGAGTGTCACTTAACCTTTATTAGCTAACATACCTTCAACGACTGTAAATAAATCATTATCTTTATGGAAAGTGTTTGGTACGGGAGGTCCACGCTTGCTTCCTGCCCGTTGATTTCAAGGAGTTTAATGGAATTAGGTATTTTTACTGGTTCCACTTGATTCCTTGGAATCAGGTGGAAGCAGTAAATTGAATTAAAGTTCATTCGCACCTTAACAACGAGCATTTAAATTAGAGAATTATACCCTATCAAACTCGCTCCGGTTAACATTAGTTTTCTCCGCAGTCTGCCTAGTCACATTGACGCAAGCAGGGCTCGTCTAGCTATATATTTGTACCGCGGATTGTGAACTATCTTGATTGAAAGCAATCTAGTGCGACTAAAGCAGCCTGGAATCGCCATAAATTACATAATTTACTCAAAGCTGCACTGCCGTTGAAGGACGACCTGGACGAAGTTCCTTAATCCCCCGGTTAGCATCGAGGAACGATACTGGTCTAACAAGTCATTCGTTTTATGTTTGAATCTCGGCTGGGCGGTGCTAGAATTTGTAGGATCGTTGCATTAACCCCGTAATTGTTCTGTACTCTAATTGACCGGCTGCGAAGTCTGTCGATAAAGAAGGGTCAAGTATTGAAGACGTATATAACCCAATGCTTTGCTTTGCTAAACGAAACCTCGCTCTCGAAGGAATACCATCAAAACAGCCATTAACAGTGTTGTAGAAGAGAGCCTCATTGGGCATGTGGCATGGAATCAGCAGAATTAAAGCAACTACATCCCGCAAAGGCTTTTAGCCGCGAACCGAAATGTATCGGTATAGGAATGGCTATATCTTAATGCTTAATGGATGATCGTGAGGTGACTGAAAGGCGGACATAGCACTTCGATGAACACCTCAACGGAGCCCAGGCGGAGAATCATGGTGACGGGGATAGCCGGTACGACGAAATCGTGAAAGAGGTGCCAACCCCAAGAATAGGCGAAGTTATGGAGGCCGTCAGTTGATGAACAATAAATCGGCTGGAAAGAATGACATCGCAAAGGAGCTTACAAAAATGAGGCCGAAAACTGGGTGATTGCAAGAAATCGGAAAACTGAACAGAGGCTGATACCGAAAGGCCGAAACACAAATGGCCGAATAACAAATAACTAAAATCTAAATGACCGAATATCAAAAACTGTCACAGAAGACCGAAAAAATGTGTTTGGCCGAATCATGAAAGGTCGAATCCTTATTCGGTCGAACTACGAAAGGCCCAAGCCCTGTTTGGCCTCGAAAGACTCAACATGAAAAGACGAATTTTCTCGGAATAAATATTCAATGAGAAAACATGAATTGGGAAGCAGTTAACAAATAACTTTAAACGAACAAAAAACAAAATAAGCAACTATTCACTACAGAACAAAAAAACACGCTTCAAGAACGCCTTTGTTTAGCGCTCAAAGCAACAGCGTCAGAAACAAAACGTTTGTTGCTCATTTTGTGAGCATTCACACATTTTTTCATCTATTTCTCTCCGCGAATCTGGATCGTTCCCCCGAAGAATCCTTATAAGGTGCGAGACCTATTTAGAGTGACACTAGCAAATGTTTCCTAGATGATTCAGAGCGAGATGGTCGCAATCCGCGAGTGTTCGCTGGTGTCCCTCCGTCGGAAATGCAGGCCACTACGGGAGAGTAACCCTCTCCCCCCCGCAAAAACTTGAAGGCCGTGAATATTTTCGGCTGACTATGACATTCAGTTGTTAGTGATTCCGCCATTA
This sequence comes from Sabethes cyaneus, assembly GCF_943734655.1. Classification (NCBI taxonomy): domain Eukaryota; kingdom Metazoa; phylum Arthropoda; class Insecta; order Diptera; family Culicidae; genus Sabethes; species Sabethes cyaneus. Next base: position 15,307,378 of record NC_071353.1, read on the forward strand.
TGTCTATTATGCCATTTGTTATTTCGGCTACCTCGCGTAACACGTGGAAAGGGCTTATGTGCAAAAGAGAGATTCCCTTCGTGTCTCCTCTCTTACGTTCATCACCGCGACATAAATACATTTCAATGCAAGTTTTCATAACCAATCCGTCATAAGCGGAAGAGAGCAGACGCGAAGATAATCTCTCATTTCACATAGACCCTTTTCACATATTGCTCTAGATTTGTGTTTGAATGATAGGTGGCAAAGCGCTCTCCTAAATCATTGTCTGCCGACTATCACCAATCGCGAACAGGAAATTAAACAGACTGGCCTAGTTAAAGGGCAGTCAACGATGGATAAAATATTTACACTGCGGTAGATCCTTCAAAAAGACCGTGAATGAAGAGTTCACACGCACCAATTTATTTGTTCTTTGACTTCAAAGCTGCACATGATACCATTGATCGTAAAGAACTATGGAAAATCGTGAGCGAAAAGGGTTTTCCCGGGAAGCTGGTCAACCTGATTAAATCTACGATGGACGATATAGTCACGGAGTTGTCACCAGGTGGAACCGTCGAAGAGCAGTGCGCCGGCATCAAGAACACGTTCATCTCGACCAGTGTAGAAACCCTCGGCAAAGACATCGGGCGGATGGAGTGGATTTTAGATGAAACTTGGAGGATGATCGATGGGCGGATAGAGGCCAAAGCCAGCATTGAGGGCTAAAGGACAGAGCTGGACAGTTACTGTCTGACCATGCAGCACAGCTTAAGCGATGGACTGAGCATTTTGAACAACTTTTTCGAGTCTCAGATGTCAGCGACCAACAAGACCAGCGGCGCATGACGCCAACCCAAGGAATATTTTGGGTTTTATTAGACGTTTATGGTGTCTTTTATGACCAAAATTGGCCACGAAATCCTCAATAAGGGTACAATAGGCGCCATCACTGGATGAAATTGAAGCAGCCATTAAAAACATGAAATTCAGTAGAGCGCAAATGATCGACTACATTTCAGCCGAGATGCTCGAAAATGACTCATCTTTGTCACAATCCAGGGGTGACATTGCGATTCTCGTTTCGAGTGATTTTGGTTCGTTTCGCCCATTCGTTTAACGTGGTCGAAACGAACCAAAATCACTCGAAACGAGAATCGCAATGTCACCGCAGATGATCCATATATGGGAAACCGACAAGTTTCCGGGATTGAATACAGCGCATGCTGATCAAAGCCCCTAAAAGAGAAGTCTTAACTGAATGCGGTGACTGACGAGGTATCACGTTGCTCTGCATTACTGTTAGTATTCTCTAAGGTAATCCTCAACCGGATTCAGGGGAAGATCGACGCTACCCTCCGGCAAGCTTGATTCCGTGCTAGCCGATCATGGTCTATAGACCATCCCACAACGCTCCGTATTATATTGGAGCAGATCAATGCATTCCAGAACTCTGGAATTTCTTCTGGTATTCGTTAACTTTGAAAAACCATTTGAACGACTCGACCATGAAAACATTTGGGGTGCACTTAGACGTAGCGAAGTTCCACACAAACAAGTCCGTCTCATCGAGGCTCAGTGGGAGGCGTTCTCGTGCAAGGTGTTGCACAATGGTTTCTTGTCCGACCCGATAAGGACTGCTGGTGAGAGACAGGGCTGCATTTTTTCACCGCTGCGATTTCTCATCGTTATGAATCAGATATTAGTTGGATTGATTGACAGACTAAATCGAGGAGTGCCTTCGAATCCTCACCCATCGTTAGAAGTAGCTAAATGACGATATTGTCTTGCTCGCACAACGCCGAAACGATATGCAGGGCAAGTTAGACAACCTCTCCGAGAACATGAAATAGTCTATGGTAGTGAATCGGTAGCTCATAGTAGTAGTCTATTGGTAGTTCATAGTAGCGGAACAACAGGATGAGCCGGTGGAAGACTTTCAATATCTTGGTAGTCAAACAACACCCGCTAGTGTCACCAACACTAGCCCACCAACATAGACCAATAAGTAAGTAAGTAAGCAAGTAAGTAAGTAAGTAAGTAAGTAAGTAAGTAAGTAAGTAAGTAAGTAAGTAAGTAAGTAAGTAAGTAAGTAAGTAAGTAAGTAAGTAAGTAAGTAAGTAAGTAAGTAAGTAAGTAAGTAAGTAAGTAAGTAAGTAAGTAAGTAAGTAAGTAAGTAAGTAAACGATGGTACACAGTGCTGTGTGCGAATTTCTGGTAGAGTTTATTGAAATCTCACAGAGGGCATCGTCAAAGCGAAGATCTCCCATGACTGGAAGACTAAGACCCCCCGTACAAATTATATGCTTGTGCAAGACGCTCATTAGACCGGTTATTCTCTATGATTATGAAATGTAGACATTGTTCAAGGAGCACCTGCAAGTACTTAGAGTTTTCTAGATACGGAACTAAGAACGGTCTTCGGTGACGTACAGAAGAACGAAGTATGGAGGAGGAGGATGAACCATGAACTTGCGCAGCTCTATAGCGAATCCAGTATTCAAAATGTGGCTAAACCTGGTCGAATTCGACCGGCAGGGCATGTTACAAGAATGCTGGACAGTTACCCTGCGAAAATGGTCTTCGCGCAGCGCAGCAGAGCATGATGGTTAGATCAGTTAGTTAGTCTAATGTCTATGGATTTACTGTTCTGCCTAATTCTAAACCGCAAAGTAGCCAATCAGGATATCGCGTTATAATTTGAGGTTGATGACCGTAAAAACACTTCAGAAAAGTGACATTATAATCAAAATAGTGACAGAAGTGTAGTCAATCAAATAATGAAAATAGTATCCAAAAAAAGACCGTATGTTCGAATCTCGGCTAGCCTGAGCTACTAGATAGAGTTAGTAGGATTTGTTGTACTAGCTCCGCAACTGTCCTGTACTCTGTACGGCTGTAAAGTCTGTCGATAAAGAAGGGTCAAGTCTTAGAAAGGTGTTCAAGCCCAAAGCCTTGCTTTTAGTAACCGAAAAAGACGACAAATTCGAATTTTTAACAACACCAATGCCATAAAAACAAACCTTAGGAGCTAAATTTGAAGAACACACCTCACTTGTTGGCTGGGAAAAACCATTAGACACAGTAGGATCACAACAGCGCCGCTAGGTCTCAAAATTGGCCTCAGTCCGTCGATTGTCTGCTGCGGAGTGTCTGAGCCTGAGTCTTCGTGCAACTATAACACAGACGGTTCAGAATGCGGAATGAATGCTGAAATTTACCTTGAATGTTAGGGTGGGTTTTGAAAACAGAAAGAGGAAAAAAACAGACTCCACCAAACGGCTACAATGACGTCCGTAACCGGTTACGCCGCACTGTGGTGCCTCAAAACGTTGAGAAATTAAAGCAAAAGAGCACCAAAATACTAGAACACGACTTAAGTTTACTAGTCAAAGTAAATCATCATAACAGTGTGGCAGAGATTTCGTGTTTACATACAAATCAGTTCGTATTTATCTCTATCTCGCTTCCATAGTGTTACTCTAGGCCTAAGTCAGTCATCTTGAGGTTTGAAGGTTATCTGTTTAGAAGACAATCGGGCTGTAGTTTGATTTTTGCAGGTTGTGATTCAACAGGTGATTATTTTACGCACTATTCGGCTGTCAGTGATTGGCTAAATTGACATAACTGCTGTATGTATGCACCAGCTCTCGTAAAACATCGATCCTAATGATCATTTACGTACAAAACAAATCATCAGAATTTCCAGAACCAAGATGGCTTCCTAAGGCAGCAAACAAAAAACTTGAGCTGCAGCTTATCCAATCCACTTATTTGTGGACTCAACTGTCCGAAACCCCAAAACTAAAGAGAGAAAACCCTAACGCAAAGCTGATGTAAATTTTAAGGAATGTGCATCTCGGTTCCAGGTTTCGTACTTCGTTTCGTGTTCACAAAAGGTGGCTGCTGCTAAACCAGTTCCAGCGTTCCGAGCTCTCGGACGGATATTTCTTGCAACGGCAATAAAACTTTAACCTTGAAAAAAGCCAACCACTTTTCGCGTGTGAGTATGCGAGCGCTCGATCACTTGGCGCAGAACAACCTCCGTTTTTCCACTGTTAACGAGCTGAACGAGCCCAGTCAGCACGGCACGGCACTATACAGTACAGGTGAGAGTCAAGTTCAAGGGTGCACCAGCAGCAGCGCAAGCAGGCAGCAGCGGTTTGACCGTCAGTTGACTCACGGTAGGAACATTTCTTCCCGATGTGGTAATCTCTATTTGAAGTAATGATCGGATCGAGCCTCATCATGGCTGCCTTCAAGACGATGTCACCGATGAAGCATGAAGTTAACACACCAGTGCAAAAAGAGTGGCTCTGCTTTGCTCACGGGACAGGCAAGCAAACAGCAGCAAAGCCCCAGACACGTTACCCCATCATCGGCCACAAACGGCAGCAAAAGTAAACGAAGAAGACTCATTCAAGGCCAACCACTTCTTCGTCGCCACCTTGACCAAGCAAGCAGCAAAGCTAGTGCGCCCGAGTTGATCGCGTAATACTGCTAAACTGGGCTGGCTGGTGAGCGTGATCATGATCACTCACAAACACCGGCTTGAGCACTCACACGAAATTGGGCGATGCAAGCAAGTCCTTGGCTTTTTTCGTTGTCCGTGGAGCCCTGCTTATTTGTATTGTGCCCCGCCATGTCGATGTGTACGGTACGACAATGCCGCACCACCGCACCGCCGTCGAGTAGTGCTGTGCCGGCTGCTGTCTCGTCGTCGAGAAGCGCGACTGCTGCCCTGGGGGATTCCGTTCGACAGTGGCCTCAATATATGTAGTTATGTACAACAGCAGCGTCTCGTGCCACAAGAAGCGCGCTGGCTGAAACCTTCGGTGCGTTTTCCATGATGCAATACGGTTAATTGGGCGCGTGAATTGCCATGGAATTTTGCCATTATAACCCGCAATTACCACTGAGCTGAGTTGGGTGTCGATGTAAAAATGGCATTCGGAATTCTATGGTTGCTTAAAGGTTGTAGATATTTGAGAGCAATTGGAGACATTTGCACATAAAGGAATTTTCATAAAAATCATAATATGACACTCTAATGAATTAAAAAAAACACGTTTCAAAATAAAAAAAATTGTTTAAAATTTCAGGTCTTTTACTCGTACATTTTTTTTTGTTTCTGAAAATACTAAAGGTAAGAAAAATAATGCAAAATATACAAACAAACATTTTCAGGGATTTTTAAAATTTATATTTTGGTCAGGTTTTGTTCCTTAATAACTCAGCTATTTCCTGGTCGATTTCCAATATTTTTACACCGATCGATCCTATCCTACTTAGCTACTTCCTTCTTACTTCTATTAAAAGATCCTATTTAGCAAGTTACTATTAGAATAAGTGTAAATATATAACCAATCAATCAACCATATGCAAGCAAGCACGCTTTTACTTCTCAGGACCGTGACGACAGATTGTAGAAAAAGTGGCATTTTCCGCGCCAACATAGATTTTTTTTTGTTAGATTAGCTTTAGTGATGGTTAGAGACCCCACCCCCCACTAAGAGGGGGGCTCCCATACAAATGAAACACAAATTTCTGCATAATTCGAGAACTAATCAAGCGAATAGAACAAAATTTGGCATGTGGGTGTTTTTGGTGACAAGAATTTATTCTATGGTAAATTGAGACCCCTCCCTTCTTTATAAGGGGAATTTTAACTCCTTTCCCCTTTAAGAGTGGGGGGGGGCTTCCATTCAAATTTCCTCATAACTCGAGAACTAATCAAGCAAATGGAGCCAAATTTGGCATGTGAAGGTTTTCGAGGGCAAGTAAATTTTCTATGGTGAATTAGGACCCCTCCCCACTTTAAGAGAGGGGGGGGGGGCTCAAGTACAAATGAAATAAAAATTTCCTCATAACTCGAGAACTAATCAAGCAAATAGAGCAAAATTTGGCATGTGGGTGTTTTCGGTGACAAGAATTTATTCTATGGTAAATTGAGACCCCTCCCCTCTTTATAAGGAGAATTATAACTCCTTTCCCCTTTAAGAGGGGGGGCTTCCATACGATCCCCTCCCCGTTCTAGGTTTATTCATTTTCCTAGGTCTACCTGGGTTTCCTGGAACGAGCGACAGCGAGTAAGGAGAGGATCGCGAAATGGTACTTTCCACAAAAAAGTTTTCCGTGAAATGGTACATTCCGCTTAAGGTTTTTCGCAAAATGATATTCGACGTAATGTTGTACAATCATGGCGAATATTACTATCCGGAATCTACTTTCTGGCTATGCAATGAGGGGACAGGGGAGTTGTTTTCTACTTTACTGTGAGGAAAAATTGCAAATTTGTATATTAAACTACCCATTCCTGGTAACTAATAAGCCTTAACGTAAGCAGCAAATCAGCGTATCTGGCATTTTATACTGCACGTTATTGTATGTTAGCTTTTTGACTGCATAGGTGTTGTAAATTAGCATCCAAAATTGTATTCAAATTCTTCGTGTCGGTAATTAGCTGTAAATTAGCATTGTCAGCACTATAAGAAGATTATCGGTAGAGTAGCTGTATATTTTGCCAAAATAGCATTTAAGTAGCATTTAAGGCGACTTAAATGCTTATTGGCCTATATTTAAATAGCATTGGTGATGCTTATTGGTTACCTGGGATGCTTTCATAGTTACGTAACTGCCAAAATGAATCATCTAAGGTTGAACTCCTCAGAAACTTGCAAAACTCGAGATTGTGACAAAGATCATCCGAGATTCATGATTTATGTACAACACAAGTTAATTTGTGGCAATACTAAGTTTGCCGGGTCAGCTAGCCTATAACTATAAAAAAGGATTTCTGTCTGTCTGTCCGTATGTTCCTTATAGAATCGACAACTACTGGACCGATCGGCGTGAAAATTTGCATGTAGAGGTTTTTGGGGCTAGGGAAGGTTCTCTCGATGGCAAAAGACCCCTCCCCCCACTAAGAGGGGGGGCTCCCATACAAATCTATGCCTATAAGAATGGATTTCTGTCTGCTCTTTGTTTCTTATAGAATCGAAAACTACTGAACCGATCGGAGTGAAAATTTGCATGTAAGGGTTTTTGGTGCCAGGGAAGGTTCTTATGATGATTAGATATGCCTCCCCCCACTAAGAGGGGGGGCTCCCATACAAATCTATTCCCATTAAAGAGATTTCTGTCTGTCTGCCCGAATGTTCCATATAGAATCGAAAACTACTGAACCGATCGGCGTGAAAATTTGCGTGAAAATTTCTTGGGGCCAGGGAAGGTTCTTATGATTGGTTAGAGACCCCTTCCCCCACTAAGAGGAGCGGCTCCCATACAAATGAAACACAAATTTCTGCATAACGCGAGAACTAATCAAGCAAATGGAACAAAATTTTACAGGTGGGTGTTTTTGGAGACAAGAATTTTTTCTATGATGAATTAAGACCCCTCCCCACTTCACGAGGGGGGGGATCCCATACAAATGAAATACAAATTTCCTCATAACTTCAGAACTAATCAAGCAAATGGAACCAAATTTAGCTTTCTATGGTGAATTGAGACCCCTCCCCTCTTTAGGAGGGGAGTAATGACCTCTATCCCTTTTAAGAGGGGGGGCTCCCGTACAAATGAAATACAAATTTCCTCATAACTCGAGAACTAATCAAGCAAATGGAACAAAATTTGACATGTGGGTGTTTTTGGAAACAAGAATTTTTTCTATGGTAATTTGAAACCTCTCCCCACTCTAGGAGGGGGGGCCTCCTATACAAATGAAATACAAATTTCCTCATAACTCTAGAAGTAATCAAGCAAATGGTACCAGATTTGGCATGTGGGGGGTTTTGGAGGCAGGAATTTTTTTAATGATGGTTTGAGACCCCTCACCCCGTGGTAGGGGGATAAGGACTCTCATACAAATAAAACAGAAATTTTTGCGTAACTCAAAAACTAATCAAACTCGAGAAATTTTAGACTCATAAAACATTAATCAATAACAAGACCACCAAAAACTATCAATAGTAACATTAGATAATTAAGCCGCGAGCGTTGCCGGCGACCTGCCGTCGGAAGCGCCGGCCGCTGCGGGGGGCAGCCCCCCGTAGAGATCACCTCTATCTAGGTTTATACCTAGATCTACTGACCTCTATTACTTTCCTTCTGTTGGGTCACCCCTGCGAAATGGTACTTTCTACGAAAAGATTTTCCGTGAAATGGTACATCCCGCGTAAGGTTTTTCGCGAAATGGTATTCTGTGAAACTCTATATTCCGCGTTATGGTCAACCGAGAATTGATGTTCCGTAAAATGGTATTCGGCGAAATGGTTCGTAATGATGGCGAATATTTAAATGCTATCCGCTTTATTTTATCAGGCTGAGCGATGGGGGGAGTTGTTTTCTACTTTACTGTGAGGAAAATTTGTATATTAAAACACCCATGAACTCCTCAGAAACTTGCAAAATTCGAGATTGTGACAAGGGTCATCCGAGATTCACGATTTATGTACAACATAATTTAACTTGTGGCAATACGAAGTTTGTCGGGTCGGCTAGTGTCATATACACCAAAAAATGCGAAATTGATATAACAAATTTTCTCCGAAGATACTATATACCTAGGACTAACGGTTTTAGCGTAATTACTTTTGTCCACCTAGATTCGGGTTTCATCCCACGGTGCGGCGCTAGACTACAAAAGATACAGCAAAACTTTATTAAGGGGGCATAGTACTTTTTACACCATATTTTTTGCCTTATTTCAAATATTTTTACCTTTGTTATACTATATAACAAAGGTTTAGAAATTGGTCGAAAAACACGAAATTGATCCAAGGCCCGGAGGGCCGAGTCTCATGTACCAATCGATAGGGTTCGACGAACTGAGCAATGTCTGTGTGTGTGTGTGTGTATGTATGTGTGTATGTGTGTTCGCTCCGAATTTTCTATTGCGTGCTACTCGACGATGGCTGAACCGATTCGACCGCTATTACTTTTGTTTGAAAGGTATTATTGCCTAGTATATCACTATTAAATGGTTTCGTAGTCTGACTTTTCGTTTGAAAGTTATAAGCAAACATGTGAAAACTACGTGATACGGTTTTCTCCGGAACCACGCAACCATTTTTAACGATATTAGTACCAAACGAAAGCTCTTACTATTACTAAACATTTTGCTAAGTTTTATTGAAAACGGACAAGCAATTTAAAAGTTAGCCTTGAAAAACTTGTTTTGACTAGGTACAAATGAACGCCTGTTTCTCAGAGATGGCCAAACCGATTTACACGCTGTTAGTTTCGTTTGGCAGGTAATATAGCCGGATAGATCACTATTGAATGGTTTTCTGATTGGACGTTTAATTTGAAAGTTATGAGCAATCGAATGCACCACACCAAAATTGACAATAATTTATAATGATTTTAACCAAGATAATTTATCTAATTTCAATTATTTTAATATCAAACGAGAGGTTTTCACAATACGAATACATATGCAAAATTACATAAGAATTGGTTTAACCGGTCAAAAGATATTAACCCTCGAACACTCGCGCCAACTTTTATAACACGGTTACTTGCGCGCACAATAGCCCAAAACCAAAGAAAACGTGCGCACTGGAGTTTTGAGTAGGAAAACTTGGTTTTAAGTTTATCGCACCTTTGGAAGAGTTTCTTAAAATTGAAAGCTCTATCGTCTGGTGGAATTTGAATTTTGATTAATCCCCCTAAAAGTGAAATAAAAAAATTATTTTCCTTCAGTTTCAATACAACACATTGATGTGTTCTGCAAACTTTTAGAGCATATTATTACAAGAAATTTTGCTGAAAACAGTAACCTTCTATCTCTTCAGTGAAGGTAGAAAAATCTTATTTATTGTATATGAATTTGTAAAATCAGTTTTTCTATTCTAACTCTTCTTGTAATTGTTGTATGACTTTTCCATGTATTACAAAGTTGTACAAATAATAAAAATACGCAACTTTGTTGAATTTAGTATACCTCTATGTTTGCTTGTTTAGGAACTGTAGAACTTTAATTGTAAAAAATAACCTGATTTTGAGCCCGAATTACTCGATTGCCAACAGACGGATACATCTTAAACATTTTACGTTTGCTGGTAGTTTTGCTGCATACAAACACCATTTTTCCATATAAAGAAACGAGAGAAAATTCCAGTTGGGGTCAATTGCGGTACACTTCACATGCTACTTGCTTCGTTTCTGTGATGTTGGTTTATGCTAATCTTGTTTCCTAACAATTTAAAGTATTAATGCATTGAATAATTCTGACATTTTGCTCATAACAAGTTTACTGAAGAATATACGTTAGTATATACGTAATATACGATTTGTAACTTTATAACAATATGGCATTCAAAAATCTACACATGTTGTACAAAATACAACAGCGTGAGTAACCGAAAGTTAATAAAAATTGATGAAATTTATTCAAGAAAACTTTATTGTTGTGAACCAAATAGAATGGCATTACAGGAAATTATGCATAGTTCAAAAACTTATAAACTAGACCTTTACTACGCAATGCATATGATAAAGAATAATATTTCATCTTACAACTTACTTTTACTTGGACTTGCCCTCATTAGTAGCAACTTACTCAGCAATTTCATGAGAAAAGGAACTATCAAAATTTATAAGTGTTTCTATTTGGTTCAAATTTTGTAAACTTATTCAATTTCCAAAAATTTCATGTCAACCACACGTGTCGATTTCTATCTCAAATAGCAAGTAAGATCGTATAACAAAGGTTCCTTTCACCACTAGGTGGATTAAATCAGGTTTTTTCTCGATAACGCGAAAAGCGAATCGATTCGGGTTTTTTGCATTCTAAACATTGCACTTTTTACTAATATTGACAATTTTGTTTACATATGTGATCCTCTTCCCCTCTCCCCTACGGCTCCTTGAACATGATCATTCGAAAAAAACATGATTTGCGGTACCATGGATTGGCGCTGCGGGGCTTATCTGAATTGAACATTTTTAAAACGACATGAAAGTATATCAAATTGTCTCGTGTTTGACCCATCATTTTTTTTAAATTCGAACGCATAACAAAATGGCGGACATTTAAACATAAAAATAAGGTTTTTAGTCGAAAAAATTGACTTTAAACATGTCTAAAAAATACAAAAATTGTAATATCGAAAAAAGGATGGGTCAAACACTAGATAATTTTATTGGTTTTGAAACAAAAAAAGAGTCATGAGAGTTGCTTGAGCCGTTCTTGAGATATTTATGGTACCGACTTTCAAAACCTGGTTTCGAGAAAAACGACGTTGAAGTTTTTATTCGCTGTGTAATCGCTCCATACATGCGCGGTACAAATAGCTGTAACTTTGTAAATTTTTGGAATTCATCGAAATGACTTGAAACACATATGGTCAAAATGTTAATCTTTCGAAATAATCAATAAAAAAAATTTCGATTTTTTTAAATTGAAAAAGTACTATGCCCCCTTAAGCAAAATTGAAGATAATAACTAATTCTACAAATCTATACCTATAAAAAAGGATTTCTGTCTGTCTGTCCTGTGTTCCTTATAGAATCAAAAACTACTGAACCAATCGGCGTGACAAGAATTTATTCTAGGGTAATTTGAGACCCCTCCCCTCTTTATAAGGGGAATTATAACTCCTCTCCCCTTTAAGAGGGGGGTTTCCATACAAATTTCCTCATAACTCGAGAACTAATCAAGCAAATGGAACCAAATTTGGCATGTGAAGGTTTTCGAGGGCAAGAAAATTTTCTATGTTGAATTAGGACCCCTCCTCACTTTAAGAGGGGGGGCTCCTGTACAAATGAAATACCAATTTCCTCATAACTCGAGAACTAATCAAGCAAATAGAACAACATTTGGCATGTGTGTGTTTTTGAAGACAAAATTTTTTTCTATGATGAATTGGGATCCCTCCCCACTTTAAGAGGGGGGGGGGGCTCCTATACAAACGAAATACAAATTTCCTTATAACTCGAGAGCTAATCAAGCAAATGGAACCAAATTTGGCATGTAGGTGTTTTTGGAGGCAAGAATTTTTTCTACGATGAATAAGAACCTCTCCCCACTTTAGGAGGGGGGCTCCTATACAAATGAAATACATATTTCCTCATAACTCGAGAAATAATCAAGCAAATAGAACCAAATTTGGCATGTGGGTGTTTTCGGTGACAAGAATTTATTCTATGGTAAATTGAGACCCCTCCCTCTTTATAAGGGGAATTGTAACTCCTCTCTTCTTTAAGAGGGGGGGCTTCCATTCAAATTTCCTCATAACTCGAGAACTAATCAAGCAAATGGAACCAAATTTGGCATGTGAAGGTTTTCGAGGGCAAGAAAATTTTCTACGGTGAATTAGGACCCCTCCCCACTCTAAGAGGGGGGGCTCCTGTACAAATGAAATACAAATTTCCTCCTAACTCGAGAACTAATCAAGCAAATAGAACAACATTTGGCATGTGGGTGTTTTTTTTGGTGACAAGAATTTATTCTATGGTGAATTGAGACCCCTCCCCTCTTTATAAGAGGAATTATAACTCCTCTCCCCTTTAAGAGGGGGGGCTTCCATACAAATTTCCTCATAACTCGAGAACTAATCAAGCAAATGGAACCAAATTTAGCATGTGAAGGTTTTCGAGAGCAAGAAAATTTTCTATGGTGAATTAGGGAGGGGTCCTAATTTAAGAGGAGGGGCTCCTGTACAAATGAAATACAAATTTCCTCATAACTCGAGAACTAATCAAGCGAATTGAACCAAATTTGGCATGTATGTGTTTTTGGAGACAATTTTTTTTTCAATGATGAATTGGGACCTCTCCCCACTTTAGGAGGGGGGGTCCTATACAAACGAAATACAAATTTCCTCATAACTCGAGAACTAATCCAGCAAATGGAACCAAATTTGGCGTGTAGGTGTTTTTGGAGGCAAGAATTTTTTCTGTGATGAATTAGGACCTCTTCCCACATTAGGAGGGGGGGGGCTCCAATACAAATGAAATACAAATTTCCCCATAACTCGAGAACTAATCAAGCAAATAGAACCAAATTCGGCATGTGGAGGTTTTTGGAGGCAAAAATATTTTCTACGGTGAATTAGGATCCTTCCACACTTCAAGAGGGGGGGCTTCTACACAAATGAAATACAAATTTCCTCATAATTCGAGAACTAATCAAGCAAATGGAACCATATTTGGCATGTGGGTGTTTTTGGAGGCAACCATTTTTCCCATGATGAATTAGGACTTCTTACCTTTTTAGTAGGGGGGGGGGGCTCCCATTCAAACGAAATACAAATTTCCTCATAACTTTAGAACTAATCAAGCAAATGGAACCAAATTTGGCATGTGAGAGTTTTAGATGGTAGAATTTTTTTTTCTGTGGTGTATTACGACCCCTTTCCCTTTTAAGAGGGTGGGCTCCCATACAAATGAAATACAAATTTCCTTATAATTTGAGTACTAATCTAGCAAATGGAACCAAATTTAGCTTGTAGGAGATTTTTGAGTCTTGAATTTATTTTATGATAGTTAGAGACCTCTCACCCCTGTGGTAGGGGGATATGGACTTTCATACAAATAAAACAGAAATTTTTGCGAAACTCAAAAACTAATCCAACTCGAGAAATTCGAGACTCTTCCATAAAACATTAATCAATAACAAGACCACAAAAACTATCTATAGTAACAGTAGATCATTCAGGACGAGCCGGTCGCGAGTGTTGCCGGTGACCCGCCGTCGGAGGCGCCGCCCACTGGGGGGCTTGCAAAACTCGAGATAGTGACAAAGATCATCCGAGATTCATGATTTATGTACAACACAGGTTAATTTGTGGCAATACGAAGTTTGTCGGGTCAGCTAGTGTCCTATATAAAATTTTGTCAAATTTTGCTTGACTGAGACGGTACTGTCAAATGAATGTGAATTGAGCCAAAGTGATCGTGCCATCCCTGGTAAAGAGTGTTCAACTTGGTGGGACGAGAAAGTTTTGTCATTTTTTCTGGCACACTTCCCTAACACAGACATCAAATTGGTGTAGGTTTAATCGTCGTGCGTAAAAACTTTTCAACCTGTTGGGACGAGGATATTCGGCCATTGTTTTTTTTTTCTAAAAACAGTCATAACGTTAACGACGTCTTTTCCAACTAACCGTGAAGCTTGAAGGATTTCCAGTTGGACAATGATTCATTATTTACAATTTTGCAATAGTGCAACCTCAAGAATAAATTATTTTCTTCATTTGGATCGACGCGTAGATTTTCCTATCGCTTGGTGCAAAAATATGCAAAAATTGGTCAAGAAACCGGTAAGCTATTAGCGTTCAAAACCTGAGCACTTTTCGAGATAGATTTTTTGCAATAACCCCTGAAGCCTTACGTCAAAAAAGTGTCCAAGTTATTATGAACAATTTCTTCTTAGACATTATTAAGTAACAATCAATAGTTTATTGTAGTATTGTATCAAGAGTTATGATTTTTAAAAAAATTTATACATGAAAGCACATGCTTTTATAATTAGTCTGGAGTCGTGACGGTGTTTTTAGTAAAACGTCGGTTACTTAAAAAAGGGAGTTATTAGTTCAGTTATTATTTGAAATAAATAAGAAAATAATTTCCTTCACTAGATATGTTAAAAGTGCCATTCAAATCGGAGAGTGTCATGCAAGCTTTTTCATTTTATCGGTAAATTTTACCTGGAAATGTTCAATACATATTAAAGAAGTATAATACGGAATTTCTGGCACAGAGAAAGAAGTTAACTGAGAAAAAAATACTAGTTTTGAACAATATTCATTTTAAAAAATCCACAAACACAAACATCAAACGGCATTTTTCTCATACGCTCCCCATCTTTGTCTAAACAGAAATGCGCAATGTAGAGGCATTGAATTTGCATTCGCATACGTGTAGCAGAACCAACAACAAATAGCTGGAACGTTTCTACGGAATTCTTGGTAGAACGAAGCGAACATCGTTTTGAAAAGTCATAAAACTCATCCCACCGGAGCGATCTGATTGAACGTAGTATTTCACATTGCAGAGGTCTACTGCTGTTCGACATTCGATGCTAAAAAGCCCCGCTAGGTATTATAGTTCGTAGCATGATTCACTTATAATTCCCATAAAACGGACTGCAAACTTCATACCCAATGCATACTCAACTCATCGAACTACACGTTCTTCTCCGCGTGCCATTCGCAACTGCAATTGGTCAAACAATTCCGCAGTGCAGCACAGTTAGCAGCCGGTTGAGGTTCGAATTGAACCCTAACCAAAGAACCATGAATCTATAGAGTGGATAGAACGATTTGCCCGCATCTTAGGCGTCTCAAAAACAGAAGATGCGATTTCACCTTCCGTTCTATCCCACATTCTGTACAAGTCTAATTAATCATTTACAGTGAGCTATTTTCTTACGAGAATGCACCAGAGTCCGCAATTCACTCAACCGAAGTAAACCGAACACACCAGCAACTCAAGTAGTCCGCTTCATTTATCGATATCTCTTAATAATTATTCCAACGGAACATCTATCTTTACGGTGAGCATCCTGGTTGGTCGTAGGTGGCACAATCAACTTCTACTTCAACGCCGCCCGTCGTCTGCTGTCTAGGTAAATTCCAAGTAAAATCGGCAGTAGCCGTCAAGTCGTAACAAACACTCTAATCAAACGAAAGGAGTCATCGAACGAAGACGCATCTCGTACTTTGGACGATCACCATGGCAGACCAGGAACCGTAGTAGCAATATTTACCTTTGGGTTATGTTCGACCTCCTAGCTTGCCAGCAGCCTTTGGAACAATTTTCCACCGGTTCTAGTTCCCACTGGATTACTGATGATAAGTAAATCGAAACTTTGTTTAATGAATGGACTTTCACTTGCAGTCGCTTGGCAGATAGACATAGAATTAAATTGATTGAGAAGTTTTAACGTTATTTGCATAAATGTTCAATAAAAACCAACAACTTAAAGAAAATGTCATTGGCAAGAAAAAATTGAGGACTACATACAAAATTGAATTTGACGCTCGTAATTGTCAGCGCTAATCAAGTAAAAAATTTGCGAAAAAAAATTTCGTTTGGTGGTGAACTTTTCGAATATTCGAAGAAACTGTAGGAAACAATCCAGCAAATGCCAAATGAAAAAATCTTTCTAAAATCAATTGGTCATTGGCGCTCGCTAAGTAAAAGTCGTTTCCATCTGAGAATTTTTCAAAATTAACATACAGATTTAAGACGAAGGGTGCTCCCTTCCGATGTACCGTTGTCTACAAAAATCATAATTTTTGCTTAAATTCGACTTGCGACCTTCTGTAGAGATTCATTACTTTTGACCCACTGAACCGATTTTGATATTTTAGTATCAAATGGAAGGTATATCAATGTGTTTTCCACAAAAAAAAACCCGATTTAATCCACCTAGTGGTGAAAGAACCTTTGTTATACGGTCTGCATCTACGTTAACGTTGTGTAGTGCGTTTGTTTACATAATTTTTTTTTGGCAATTGAAAAAGTTTACAAAATTTGAACAAAATAGGAGCACTTATAAATTTTGATAGATCCTTTTTTCATGAAATTGCTGAGAAAGTATAAGTAAGTTGTTACTAATTTGAGTAAATGCAAGTAAAAGTAAGTTGTAAGAAGAAATATTATTATTTAACATATACATTGCGTAGTAAAGGTCTAGTTTAAAGGTTTTGAACTATGCATAATTTACTGTAATGCCATTCTAATTGATTCAATAAAGTTTTCATCAATTTTTATTAACCTTCGGTTACTCACGCTGTTGTATTTTGTACAATACGTGTAGATTTTAGAATGCCATATTATTATAAAGTTACAAATTGATGTTTAACTAACGTATATTTTTCAATAAACTTGTTATGAGCAAAATACCATAATTATTCAATGCATTAATACTTTAAACTGTTGGCAAAATAGATCAGCAAAAACTGACATCACAGAAACGAAGCAATCAGTATGTGAGGTGTACCGCAATAGGCCCCAGCTGGAACTTTCTCTCGTTTCTCCATATGGAAAAATAGTGTCTGTATGCAACAAAACTATCAGCAAAAGTAAAATGTTTTAAATGTATCCGTCTGTCGGTAGTCGAGTAATTTGGGGTCAAAACTAGGATATTTTTATAATCAAAGTTCTACAGTTCCTAATCAAGCAATTATAGAGGTATACTATGTTCAGCAAAGTTGTGTATTTTTACTATTTGTACAACATGAAAAAGTCATACAACAATTACAAAACGAGCTAAAATGGAAAAACTGATTTGACAAATAAATAAGATTTTTCTCTCTTCGCTGAAGAGATAGAAGGTTACTGTCTTCAGCAAAGTTTCTTGTAATAATATACTCTTCAACTTTACAGAACACATCAATGTGTTATATTGAAAAGAAAAATATTTTTTTTATTTCACTTTTAGGGGGATTAATCAAAATTTAAATTCTACCAGACGATAGAGCTTGCAATTTTAAGAAACTCTTCCAAAGGTGCGATAAACCTAAAACCAGGTTTTCCTAGTCAAAACTCTAATGCGCACATTTTTTTTGGTTTTGGGCTATTGTCTCCCGCGAGCAACCGTGTTACAAAAGTTGGCGCGAGTGTTCAAGGGTTAATATCTTTTGACCGGCAAAACCAATTCTTCTGAAATTTTGCAGATATATTTGCAGCAATTAAACCTCTAATTTGATGCCAAAAAAATTTAAACTAGATAAATTATCTAAGATGAAATAGTCGAAAATAATTGTAAATTTTAATGTGTTGTATACAATTGCTCATAACTTTTGAATTAAACGTCCAATCAAAAAACAAATCAATAGTGATCTATTAGGCTATATTACCTTTCAAATGAGAATAATAGCGCATAAATCGGTTCAGCCAACTCTGAGAAACAGGCGATCATTTGTACCTAGTCAAAAAAGGTTTTTTAAGGCTAACTTTTAAACTGCTTGTCCGTTTTCAATAAAACTTGGTAAAAAGTTTAGTAATAGCAAGAGCTTTCGTTTGGTACTAAGATCGTTCAAATTGGTTGCGTAGTTCCGGAGAAACGCGTATCACGTAGTTTTCACATTTTTGCTTATAACTTTTAAACGAAACGTCAGACAGCAATGCAATTCGATAGTGATATACTAGGCAATAATACCTTTCAAACAAAAGTAAAAGCGGTCAAATCGGTTCAGCCACCTTTGAGAAACAGGCGATAGAAAATGAGCTGCACATACACACATACACACATACACACATACACACACACACACAGACATTGCTCAGTTCGTCGAGCTCTATCGATTGGTATATGTAATTCGGCCCTCCGGGCCTCGGATCAATTTCGTGTTTTTCGACCAATTTCTAAACCTTTGTTATATAGTATAACAAAGGTAAAAATGGTGCATTGAAGCTTTATTTCTAGATAATTGCAAATAACATATTCGCAATACACAGTATCCTCCTTGCAAGGCTTAAAAAACTGGAAGTTTCCGCACCGTTCTGCAAGTGGTTACAATCGTACTTAACACACCGCAGGCTGAGTTTGAAATTCGGGTCCAAGTTTTTCGACTCGTTCTGCAGCATTTCTGGCGTACCACAGGGAAGTAGCCTTGGGCCGCTGCTCTTTTCTGTTTTCATAAATGAACAATTAGCTCTCCAGCTACTTGGATGTTAATCTTTTCATGCCGACGATGTAAAAATCTTTCAAGTAATTAAAATTGATTCCGATCTGACTGCATTGATTTGTAACGTCTAGTGGAACTGAACAAATTTAAAGATTACTGCTCGAATAGCATGCTTACTGTTAGTATTTCAAAGTACTCTTTTCACCGTAAAATTAAGCCAATAGCTTTTAGCAACAACATGGCAGGACTTTGGTTACACGTCTATAATATTCGTGATCTTGGGGTCGTCCTAATTAACGTGCTAACTTCCCGTATACATTATATATAAATTATCTACAGAACTAACAAGCAACTTGGATTTATTTTTAAAATTCTGTGCTAGCTAGGGGAGTTACTGACCCAGGAATAGATATGTCAATCTCTAAGGGCAGATGGCCAACTGTATTTCAAGCTAAAATACAAGCAATTTTAGAATGTACGACTGTGCACTTGCGCAGGAACTATAGACATTCAAATATATGCATCATGTCCGACAGCCAAGCAGCTCTAAACGCTCCAAAGTCGGCGACATGCACATCAAAACTTGTCTGGGAATGTATTCAACCACTCCAAAAATTGTGTTGTCGTAACCAAGTAAACTTGTACTGGATGCCAGGTCACTGTGGAATCGATGG